>NC_134402.1:25553750-25893125 GCF_038048845.1 Mixophyes fleayi | reverse complement strand
AATCTTGGCTTTCTTTTACGAAGGTTTCCAGGTTGCACTCAGAACGCCTGCCTTAAAGAATCAGGCCCATTATGTTCTAATACAAATGTAGAAGGGGAGCCTTGAAAAGACCTATTCAACAGATGTGTTTAAGATACATAAGATAGAAATGCATGCATTATATGTATTTAAAAAAAACATATCGATTTCATTTTAATGGATACATTCTGCAGCTGCGAACTGAGACACTCATCTTTAATCCACTAAGACCCTAGCTGTTTGCAGCCGGGCTCTCATGCCCTGTTGAGTGCAGACCCAAGAGAGAAGGGACCCAGGAGAGCGGCTTACTCCCAGAGTTCGGGTCGGTCTCATGGACTCCCAGTAGATCAGGCAAGTCTGCCGCATCCAGCAACTGCCTTCCCAAAATGACGCGATTGTCGTTGATTCGCATCATTTTGGCCCGCCCCCCACAAACTGTCATTTTCATCGTGGGCCGAGCCAAATTACGCATTTGGCCACGCCCCTTCCGCCCTCCAGTCACGCCCCTCCCCCGGCAGAACTTGCCGAAAGTAGGCAAGTATGGAGTAAACCAAAAGAACTTTGTTGGTGGACAAACCATGTTACAAGGCAAGGGGTACAAATTAGTTTATTATTTTGCACATAAGGAAAATACTGTCTATGTTTCATGTAGCACACAAATACTTGATAGCTTTATTTTTACACTTAAAGTTGATATAGGACATGCCCTACCCCAACTATAAATCTGTCCCCACATTTTAAATTTACCTCCCCCCTCCAATGCAACATGGTTTTGCACAGATGCAAAGTTGCTCCTTTTTTATGCTTTGCTCTCCTTAATGACTCAGACCCAAAAATAATAATTTTAGGTATGAAGGTGTGCAAAACTGTTTCACAAAGTGAAAACATTTTTGTATGATACTAAAAAGACCTCTTAATGATTCTCCAGCCTCCAGTTTGGTGTCACTGAGAATGCTCCTAACAGAACACGGGACTGTTACTCTATCATTAATACTCATGACATTTTATACCTGCCCAGAAGACGGCTAATTTCACGCAGATTTGTAAAGGATGAATGCAGAAAATCCTACACACAGCAAATGGGGTCATAATTGCTCTTAAGTGTGTGTCGCTGTGTGGTAGAGAATATAGATTGTAAACTCCAGGGACTGATGTGAATGATTAATTATTCTCTGTAAAGTGCTTTGTAATATTTACGGGCTTTATAAATAACTGTTAATAAATAAATAAGCCTCTTTGCTCACTTCATCATATGTCAAGTAACTGTGGTTGCCACGGTAATTGCATGACCGTGAGAAAGCTAGATCATTAAATGTAGCTTGAATAACAACGCAAAGGAAAAATAAACTCACTGTATTTTTCTTAATATTGTGAAAAAGGATTTATAAATAAAACATGCCACTAACCTGAAATCATTCATTCTAGAGTTTCAGAAACTGAATTAATAGACCCTTTATATATGTCTGCTAATATATACCTATGAATACCAATCTAATCACATAACTCTGATGTCGAATAACTCACAATTCATCCTCGAGGTAAGTAAATGAATTTTTAAACAAAGCACTTGGAGCTCTTTAATGAACAGATGGAACGAAAAAGAAAATAAATAAATGATGCTTAAGACAGCAATACAAAAACATTATGTTTTATCAGAGTTCTTGATTAGAGTCTTTAAAGTGAGCATAGACACTAATACTTACATTAAATGTAATATATTGGAACATAATTAATTTAAATGAGTAAACTCCGTCCCTGACATATACATTTTTTAAACTACATTGTAGTTACAGTAATGAATAGGTGGGTAATATATTCTTTACGGTTAATGAAATATATAGTTGGGAACAGGTGTTCAAGTAGCAAGCAACAGGAAGTGCATGCTCTCCTTGAAGAGGTGACATGGGGCCTTATTGAGCAGATTAACTTCCCCTCTGTGGTGTCATCCTGTGACAATCCAGTCACATGATGGGCACATCGCAGTCACACAGTCTATGGAGTTGACTAGTTTGTGATTGGAGGCAATGATATACAATGAGCACAGTGCGATCACACAGTCTATGGAGATGACTAGTCTGTGATTGGAGGTAATGTTATACAATGAGCACAATGCGATTACACAGTCTATGGAGATGACTAGTCTGTGATTGGAGGTAATGTTATACAATGTGCACAGTGCGATCACACAGTCTATGGAGATGACTAGTCTGTAATTGAAGGTAATGATATACAATGAGCACAGTGCGATCACACAGTCTATGGAGATGACTAGTCTGTGATTTGAGGTAATGATATACAATGAGCACAGTACGATCACACAGTCTATGGAAATGACTAGTCTGTGATTGGAGATAATGATATACAATGAGCACAGTACGATCACACAGTCTATGGAGATGACTAGTCTGTGATTTGAGGTAATGATATACAATGAGCACAATGCGATCACACAGTCTATAGAGATGACTAGTCTGTGATTGGAGGTAATGATATACAATGAGCACAGTAGATCACACAGTCTATAGAGATGACTAGTCTGTGATTGGAGGTAATGATATACAATGTGCACAGTGCGATAAACAGAGTCTATGGAGATGACTAGTCTGTGATTGGAGGTAATGATATACAATGAGCACAGTGCGATCACACAGTCTATGGTGATGAGTAGTCTGTGATTGGAGGTAATGATATACAATGAGCACAATGCGATCACACAGTCTATAGAGATGACTAGTCTGTGATTGGAGGTAATGATATACAATGAGCACAATGCGATCACACAGTCTATAGAGATGACTAGTCTGTGATTGGAGGTAATGATATACAATGAGCACAGTACGATCACACAGTCTATGGAAATGACTAGTCTGTGATTGGAGGTAATGTTATACAATGAGCACAGTGCGATCACACAGTCTATGGAGATGACTAGACTGTGATTGAAGGTAATGATATACAAAGAGCACAGTGCAATCACACAGTCTATGGTGATGAGTAGTCTGTGATTGGAGGTAATGAATACAATGAGCACAATGCGATCACACAGTCTATAGAGATGACTAGTCTGTGATTGGAGGTAATGATATACAATGAGCACAGTACGATCACACAGTCTATGGAGATGACTAGTCTGTGATTGGAGGTAATGTTATACAATGAGCACAGTAGATCACACAGTCTATGGAGATGACTAGTCTGTGATTGGAGGTAATGTTATACAATGAGCACAGTAGATCACACAGTCTATGGAGATGACTAGTCTGTGAATGGAGGTAATGTTATACAATGAGCACAGTAGATCACACAGTCTATGGAGATGACTAGTCTGTGATTGGAGATAATGATATACAATGAGCATAATGCGATCACACAGTCTATAGAGATGACTAGTCTGTGATTGGAGGTAATGATATACAATGAGCACAATGCGATCACACAGTCTATAGAGATGACTAGTCTGTGATTTGAGGTAATGATATACAATGAGCACAGTACGATCACACAGTCTATGGAAATGACTAGTCTGTGATTGGAGGTAATGATATACAAAGAGCACAGTATGATCACACAGTCTATAGAGATGACTAGTCTGTGATTGGAGGTAATGATATACAATGAGCATAATGCGATCACACAGTCTATGGAGATGACTAGTCTGTGATTTGAGGTAATGATATACAAAGAGCACAGTATGATAACACAGTCTATGGAGATGACTAGTCTGTGATTGGAGGTAATGATATACAAAGAGCACAGTATGATCACACAGTCTATGGAGATGACTAGTCTGTGATTGGAGGTAATAATATACAATGAGCACAGTGCGATCACACAGTCTATGGAGATGACTAGTCTGTGATTGGAGGTAATGATATACAATGAGCATAATGCGATCACACAGTCTATGGAGATGACTTATCTGTGATTGGAGGTAATGATATACAATGAGTAGAGTGCGATCACACAGTCTATGGAGATGACTAGTCTGTGATTGGAGGTAATGATATACAATGAGTAGAGTGCGATCACACAGTCTATGGAGATGACTAGTCTGTGATTGAGGAATGATATACAATGAGCACAGTACGATCACACAGTCTATGGAGATGACTAGTCTGTGATTGGAGGTAATGATATACAATGAGCACAGTACGATCACACAGTCTATAGAGATGACTAGTCTGTGATTGGAGGTAATGATATACAATGAGCACAGTGCAGTCACAAAGTCTATGGAGATGACTAGTTTGTGATTGGAGGTAATGATATGGAATGAGCACAGTGCAGTCACACAGTCTATGGTGATGACTAGTCTGTGATTGGAGGTAATGTTATACAATGTGCACAGTGCGATAACAGAGTCTATGGAGATGAGTAGTCTGTGATTGGAGGTAATGATATACAATGTGCACAGTGCGATAACAGAGTCTATGGAGATGAGTAGTCTGTGATTGGATGTAATGTTATACAATGAGCACAATGCAGTCACACAGTCTATAGAGATGACTAGTCTGTGATTGGAGGTAATGATATACAATGTGCACAGTGCGATAACAGAGTCTATGGAGATGACTAGTCTGTGATTGGAGGTAATGATATACAATGAGCACAATGCGATCACACAGTCTATGGAGATGACTAGTCTGTGATTGGAGGTAATGATATACAATGAGCACAGTACGATCACACAGTCTATGGAGATGAGTAGTCTGTGATTGGAGGTAATGATATACAATGAGCACAGTGCGATCACACAGTCTATGGTGATGAGTAGTCTGTGATTGGAGGTAATGATATACAATGAGCACAATGCGATCACACAGTCTATAGAAATGACTAGTCTGTGATTTGAGGTAATGATATACAATGAGCACAGTAGATCACACAGTCTATGGAGATGACTAGTCTGTGATTGGAGGTAATGATATACAATGAGCACAGTACGATCACACAGTCTATAGAGATGACTAGTCTGTGATTGAAGGTAATGATATACAATGAGCACAATGCGATCACACAGTCTATAGAGATGACTAGTCTGTGATTTGAGGTAATGATATACAATGAGCACAGTAGATCACACAGTCTATGGAGATGACTAGTCTGTGATTGGAGGTAATGATATACAATGAGCACAGTACGATCACACAGTCTATAGAGATGACTAGTCTGTGATTGGAGGTAATGATATACAATGAGCACAATGCGATCACACAGTCTATAGAGATGACTAGTCTGTGATTTGAGATAATGATTTACAATGAGCACAGTACGATCACACAGTCTATGGAGTTGACTAGTCTGTGATTGGAGGTAATGATATACAATGAGCACAGTGCGATCACACAGTCTATGGTGATGACTAGTCTGTGATTGGAGGTAATGATATACAATGAGCATAATGCGATCACACAGTCTATGGAGATGACTAGTCTGTGATTTGAGGTAATGATATGCAATGAGCACAATGCGATCACACAGTCTATAGAGATGAGTAGTCTGGGATTGGAGGTAATGATATACAATGAGCACAGTACAATCACACAGTCTATAGAGATGACTAGTCTGTGATTTGAGGTAATGATATACAATGAGCAGAGTACGATCACACAGTCTTTGGTGATGACTAGTCTGTGATTGGAGGTAATGATATACAATGAGCATAATGCGATCACACAGTCTATGGAGATGAGTAGTCTGTGATTGGAGGTAATAATATACAATGAGCAGAGTACGATCACACAGTCTTTGGTGATGACTAGACTGTGATTGGAGGTAATGATATACAATGAGCATAATGCGATCACACAGTCTATGGAGATGAGTAGTCTGTGATTGGAGGTAATAATATACAATGAGCACAGTGCGATCACACAGTCTATAGAGATGACTACTTTGTGATTGGAGGTAATGATATACAATGAGCATAATGCGATCACACAGTCTATAGAGATGACTAGTCTGTGATTTGAGGTAATGATATACAATGAGCACAGTGCGATCACACAGTCTATGGTGATGAGTAGTCTGTGCTTGGAGGTAATGATATACAATGAGCACAATGCGATCACACAGTCTATAGAGATGACTAGTCTGTGATTTGAGGTAATGATATACAATGAGCACAGTAGATCACACAGTCTATGGAGATGACTAGTCTGTGATTTGAGGTAATGATATACTATGAGCACAGTACGATCACACAGTCTATGGAGATGACTAGTCTGTGATTGGAGGTAATGTTATACAATGAGCACAGTATGATCACACAGTCTTTGGTGATGACTAGTCTGTGATTGGAGGTAATGATATACAATGAGCACAGTACGATCACACAGTCTTTGGTGATGACTAGTCTGTGATTGGAGGTAATGATATACAATGAGCATAATGCGATCACACAGTCTATAGAGATGACTAGTCTGTGATTGGAGGTAATGATATACAATGAGCATAATGCGATCACACAGTCTATAGAGATGACTACTCTGTGATTTGAGGTAATGATATACAATGAGCACAGTACGATCACACAGTCTATGGAGATGAGTAGTCTGTGGTTGGAGATAATGATATACAATGAGCACAGTGCGATCACTCAGTCTATGGAGATGACTAGTCTGTGATTGGAGGTAATGTTATACAATGAGCACAGTACGATCACACAGTCTTTGGTGATGACTAGTCTGTGATTGGAGGTAATGATATACAATGAGCATAATGCGATCACACAGTCTATAGAGATGACTAGTCTGTGATTGGAGGTAATGATATACAATGAGCATAATGCGATCACACAGTCTATAGAGATGACTACTCTGTGATTTGAGGTAATGATATACAATGAGCACAGTACGATCACACAGTCTATGGAGATTACATAGTCTGTGATTGGAGGTAATGATATACAATGAGCACAGTGCGATCACTCAGTCTATGGAGATGACTAGTCTGTGATTGGAGGTAATGTTATACAATGAGCATAATGCGATCACACAGTCTATAGAGATGACTAATCTGTGATTTGAGGTAATGATATACAATGAGCACAGTACGATCACACAGTCTATGGAGATTACATAGTCTGTGATTGGAGGTAATGATATACAATGAGCACAGTGCGATCACACAGTCTTTGGTGATGACTAGTCTGTGATTGGAGGTAATGATATACAATGAGCATAATGCGATCACACAGTCTATAGAGATGACTAGTCTGTGATTTGAGGTAATGATATACAATGAGCACAGTGCGATCACACAGTCTATGGTGATGAGTAGTCTGTGATTGGAGGTAATGATATACAATGAGCATAATGCGATCACACAGTCTATGGAGATGACTTGTCTGTGATTGCAGGTAATGATATGCAATGAGCACAGTGCAGTCACACAGTCTATGGTGATGACTAGTCTGTGATTGGAGGTAATGTTATACAATGTGCAGAGTGCGATAACAGAGTCTATGGAGATGAGTAGTTTGTGATTGGAGGTAATGATATACAATGTGCACAGTGCGATAACAGAGTCTATGGAGATGAGTAGTCTGTGATTGGATATAATGTTATACAATGAGCACAATGCAGTCACACAGTCTATAGAGATGACTAGTCTATTATTGGAGGTAATGATATACAATGTGCACAGTGCAATAACAGAGTCTATGGAGATGACTAGTCTGTGATTGGAGGTAATGATATACAATGAGCACAGTGCGATCACACAGTCTATGGTGATGAGTAGTCTGTGATTGGAGGTAATGATATACAATGAGCACAATGCGATCACACAGTCTATAGAGATGACTAGTCTGTGATTGGAGGTAATGATATACAATGAGCACAGTGCGATCACACAGTCTATAGAGATGACTAGTCTGTGATTGGAGGTAATGATATACAATGAGCACAGTACGGTCAAACAGTCTATAGAGATGACTAGTCTGTGATTGGAGGTAATGATATACAATGAGCACAATGCGATCACACAGTCTATAGAGATGACTAGTCTGTGATTGGAGGTAATGATATACAATGAGCACAATGCGATCACACAGTCTATAGAGATGACTAGTCTGTGATTTGAGGTAATGATATACAAAGAGCACAGTATGATCACACAGTCTATAGAGATGACTAGTCTGTGATTTGAGGTAATGATATACAAAGAGCACAGTATGATCACACAGTCTATAGAGATGACTAGTCTGTGATTGGAGGTAATGATATACAATGAGCACAATGCGATCACACAGTCTATAGAGATGACTAGTCTGGGATTTGAGGTAATGATATACAATGAGCACAGTATGATAACACAGTCTATGGAGATGACTAGTCTGTGATTGGAGGTAATGATATACAAAGAGCACAGTATGATCACACAGTCTATGGAGATGACTAGTCTGTGATTGGAGGTAATAATATACAATGAGCACAGTGCGATCACACAGTCTATGGAGATGACTAGTCTGTGATTGGAGGTAATGACATACAATGAGCATAATGCGATCACACAGTCTATGGAGATGAATAATCTGTGATTGGAGGTAATGATATACAATGAGTACAGTGCGATCACACAGTCTATGGAGATGACTAGTCTGTGATTGGAGGTAATGATATACAATGAGTAGAGTGCGATCACACAGTCTATGGAGATGACTAGTCTGTGATTGGAGGTAATGATATACAATGAGCACAGTGCGATCACACAGTCTATGGAGATAACTAGTCTGTGATTGCAGGTAATGATATACAATGAGCACAGTACGATCACACAATCTATAGAGATGACTAGTCTGTGATTGGAGGTAATGATATACAATGAGCATAGTGCAGTCACACAGTCTATGGAGATGACTAGTCTGTGATTAGAGGTAATGATATGCAATGAGCACAGTGCAGTCCCACAGTCTATGGTGATGACTAGTCTGTGATTGGAGGTAATGATATACAATGTGCACAGTGCAATAACAGAGTCTATGGAGATGACTAGTCTGTGATTGGAGGTAATGATATACAATGAGCACAGTGCGATCACACAGTCTATGGTGATGAGTAGTCTGTGATTGGAGGTAATGATATACAATGAGCACAATGCAATCACACAGTCTATAGAGATGACTAGTCTGTGATTGGAGGTAATGATATACAATGAGCACAGTACGATCACACAGTCTATGGTGATGACTAGTCTGTGATTGTAGGTAATGATATACAATGAGCACAATGCGATCACACAGTCTATAGAGATGACTAGTCTGTGATTGGAGGTAATGATATACAATGAGCACAATGCGATCACACAGTCTATAGAGATGACTAGTCTGTGATTTGAGGTAATGATATACAATGAGCACAGTACGATCACACAGTCTATAGAGATGACTAGTCTGTGATTGGAGGTAATGATATAAAATGAGCACAATGCGATCACACAGTCTATAGAGATGACTAGTCTGTGATTTGAGGTAATGATATACAATGAGCACAGTAGATCACACAGTCTATGGAGATGACTAGTCTGTGATTTGAGGTAATGATATGCAATGAGCACAATGCGATCACACAGTCTATAGAGATGACTAGTCTGTGATTTGAGGTAATGATATACAATGAGCACAGTACGATCACACAGTCTATGGAGATGACTAGTCTGTGATTGGAGGTAATGATATACAATGAGCACAGTGCAGTCACACAGTCTATGGAGATGACTAGTCTGTGATTTGAGGTAATGATATACAATGAGCACAGTACGATCACACAGTCTATGGAGATGACTAGTCTGTGATTTTAGGTAATGATATACAATGAGCACAATGCGATCACACAGTCTATAGAGATGACTAGTCTGTGATTTGAGGTAATGATATACAATGAGCACAGTGCGATCCCACAGTCTATGGAGATGACTAGTCTGTGATTGGAGATAATGATATACAATGAGCACAGTACGATCACACAGTCTATGGAGATGACTAGTCTGTGATTGGAGATAATGATATACAATGAGCACAGTACGATCACACAGTCTATGGAGATGAGTAGTCTGTGATTGGAGGTAATGATATACAATGAGCACAGTACGATCACACAGTCTATGGAGATGAGTAGTCTGTGATTGGATGTAATGTTATACAATGAGCACAATGCAGTCACACAGTCTATAGAGATGACTAGTCTGTGATTGGAGGTAATGATATACAATGTGCACAGTGCGATAAAAGAGTCTATGGAGATGACTAGTCTGTGATTGGAAATAATGATATACAATGAGCACAGTACGAGCACACAGTCTATGGAGATGAGTAGTCTGTGATTGGATGTAATGTTATACAATGAGCACAATGCAGTCACACAGTCTATAGAGATGACTAGTCTGTGATTGGAGGTAATGTTATACAATGAGCACAGTACGATCACACAGTCTATGGAGATGACTAGTCTGTGATTGGAGGTAATGATATACAATGAGCATAATGCGATCACACAGTCTATAGAGATGACTAGTCTGTGATTGGAGGTAATGATATACAATGAGCACAGTACGATCACACAGTCTATGGAGATGACTAGTCTGTGATTGGAGATAATGATATACAATGAGCACAGTACGATCACACAGTCTATGGAGTTGACTAGTCTGTGATTGGAGGTAATGATATACAATGAGCACAGTGCGATCACACAGTCTATGGTGATGACTAGTCTGTGATTGGAGGTAATGATATACAATGAGCATAATGCGATCACACAGTCTATGGAGATGACTAGTCTGTGATTTGAGGTAATAATATACAATGAGCACAGTACGATCACACAGTCTATAGAGATGACTAGTCTGTGATTGGAGGTAATGATATACAATGAGCACAGTGCAGTCACACAGTCTATGGAGATGACTAGTCTGTGATTGGAGGTAATGATATGCAATGAGCACAGTGCAGTCACACAGTCTATGGTGATGACTAGTCTGTGATTGGAGGTAATGTTATACAATGTGCACAGTGCGATAACAGAGTCTATGGAGATGACTAGTCTGTGATTGGAGGTAATGATATACAATGTGCACAGTGCGATAACAGAGTCTATGGAGATGAGTAGTCTGTGATTGGATGTAATGTTATACAATGAGCACAATGCAGTCACACAGTCTATAGAGATGACTAGTCTGTGATTGGAGGTAATGATATACAATGTGCACAGTGCAATAACAGAGTCTATGGAGATGACTAGTCTGTGATTGGAGGTAATGATATACAATGAGCACAGTGCGATCACACAGTCTATGGTGATGAGTAGTCTGTGATTGGAGGTAATGATATACAATGAGCACAATGCGATCACACAGTCTATAGAGATGACTAGTCTGTGATTGGAGGTAATGATATACAATGAGCACAATGCGATCACACAGTCTATAGAGATGACTAGTCTGTGATTTGAGGTAATGATATACAATGAGCACAGTACGATCACACAGTCTATAGAGATGACTAGTCTGTGATTGGAGGTAATGATATAAAATGAGCACAATGCGATCACACAGTCTATAGAGATGACTAGTCTGTGATTTGAGGTAATGATATACAATGAGCACAGTAGATCACACAGTCTATGGAGATGACTAGTCTGTGATTTGAGGTAATGATATGCAATGAGCACAATGCGATCACACAGTCTATAGAGATGACTAGTCTGTGATTTGAGGTAATGATATACAATGAGCACAGTACGATCACACAGTCTATGTAGATGACTAGTCTGTGATTGGAGGTAATGATATACAATGAGCACAGTGCAGTCACACAGTCTATGGAGATGACTAGTCTGTGATTTGAGGTAATGATATACAATGAGCACAGTACGATCACACAGTCTATGGAGATGACTAGTCTGTGATTTGAGGTAATGATATACAATGAGCACAATGCGATCACACAGTCTATAGAGATGACTAGTCTGTGATTTGAGGTAATGATATACAATGAGCACAGTACGATCACACAGTCTATGGAGATGACTAGTCTGTGATTGGAGATAATGATATACAATGAGCACAGTACGATCACACAGTCTATGGAGATGACTAGTCTGTGATTGGAGATAATGATATTCAATGAGCACAGTACGATCACACAGTCTATGGAGATGACTAGTCTGTGATTGGAGATAATGATATACAATGAGCACAGTACGATCACACAGTCTATGGAGATGAGTAGTCTGTGATTGGAGGTAATGATATACAATGAGCACAGTACGATCACACAGTCTATGGAGATGAGTAGTCTGTGATTGGATGTAATGTTATACAATGAGCACAATGCAGTCACACAGTCTATAGAGATGACTAGTCTGTGATTGGAGGTAATGATATACAATGTGCACAGTGCGATAACAGAGTCTATGGAGATGACTAGTCTGTGATTGGAGATAATGATATACAATGAGCACAGTACGAGCACACAGTCTATGGAGATGAGTAGTCTGTGATTGGATGTAATGTTATACAATGAGCACAATGCAGTCACACAGTCTATAGAGATGACTAGTCTATGATTGGAGGTAATGATATACAATGTGCACAGTGCGATAACAGAGTCTATGGAGATGACTAGTCTGTGATTGGAATTAATGATATACAATGAGCATAATGCGATCACACAGTCTATAGAGATGACTAGTCTGTGATTGGAGGTAATGATATACAATGAGCACAGTACGATCACACAGTCTATGGAGATAACTAGTCTGTGATTGGAGATAATGATATACAATGAGCACAGTACGATCACACAGTCTATGGAGTTGACTAGTCTGTGATTGGAGGTAATGATATACAATGAGCACAGTGCGATCACACAGTCTATGGTGATGACTAGTCTGTGATTGGAGGTAATGATATACAATGAGCATAATGCGATCACACAGTCTATGGAGATGACTAGTCTGTGATTTGAGGTAATGATATGCAATGAGCACAATGCGATCACACAGTCTATAGAGATGACTAGTCTGTGATTTCAGGTAATGATATACAATGAGCACAGTACAATCACACAGTCTATGGAGATGACTAGTCTGTGATTGGAGGTAATGTTATACAATGAGCACAGTACGATCACACAGTCTTTGGTGATGACTAGTCTGTGATTGGAGGTAATGATATACAATGAGCATAATGCGATCACACAGTCTATAGAGATGACTAGTCTGTGATTGGAGGTAATGATATACAATGAGCACAGTGCGATCACACAGTCTATGGAGATGACTAGTCTGTGATTGGAGGTAATGTTATACAATGAGCACAGTACGATCACACAGTCTATGGAGTTGACTAGTCTGTGATTGGAGGTAATGATATACAATGAGCACAGTAGATCACACAGTCTATGGAGATGACTAGTCTGTGATTTGAGGTAATGATATGCAATGAGCACAATGCGATCACACAGTCTATAGAGATGACTAGTCTGTGATTGGAGGTAATGTTATACAATGAGCACAGTACAATCACACAGTCTATGGAGATCACTAGTCTGTGATTAGAGATAATGATATACAATGAGCACAGTACGATCACACAGTCTATGGAGTTGACTAGTCTGTGATTGGAGGTAATGATATACAATGATCACAGTGCGATCACACAGTCTATGGTGATGACTAGTCTGTGATTGGAGGTAATAATATACAATGAGCATAATGCGATCAAACAGTCTATGGAGATGACTTCTCTGTGATTTGAGGTAATGATATACAATGAGCACAGTGCGATCATTTAGTCTATGGAGATGAGTAGTCTGGGATTGGAGATAATGATATACAATGAGCACAATGCGATCACACAGTCTATGGAGATGAGTAGTCTGGGATTGGAGGTAATGATATACAATGAGCACAGTGCGATCACTCAGTCTATGGAGATGAGTAGTCTGTGATTGGAGGTAATGTTATACAATGAGCACAGTGCGATCACACAGGCTATGGAGATGAGTAGTCTGTGATTGGAGGTAATAATATACAATGAGCACAGTGCGATCACACAGTCTATGGTGATGAGTAGTCTGTGATTGGAGGTAATGATATACAATGAGCACAATGCGATCACACAGTCTATAGAGATGACCAGTCTGTGATTTGAGGTAATGATATACAATGAGCACAGTAGATCACACAGTCTATGGAGATGACTAGTCTGTGATTTGAGGTAATGATATGCAATGAGCACAATGCGATCACACAGTCTATAGAGATGACTAGTCTGTGATTTGAGGTAATGATATACAATGAGCACAATGCGATCACACAGTCTATAGAGATGACTAGTCTGTGATTGGAGGTAATGATATACAATGAGCACAGTACGATCACACAGTCTATAGAGATGACTAGTCTGTGATTGGAGGTAATGTTATACAATGAGCACAGTACGATCACACAGTCTTTGGTGATGACTAGTCTGTGATTGGAGGTAATGATATACAATGAGCATAATGCGATCACACAGTCTATAGAGATGACTAGTCTGTGATTGGAGGTAATGATATACAATGAGCACAGTACGATCACACAGTCTATAGAGATGACTAGTCTGTGATTGGAGGTAATGTTATACAATGAGCACAGTGCGATCACACAGGCTATGGAGATGAGTAGTCTGTGATTGGAGGTAATAATATACAATGAGCACAGTGCGATCACACAGTCTATGGTGATGAGTAGTCTGTGATTGGAGGTAATGATATACAATGAGCACAATGCGATCACACAGTCTATAGAGATGACTAGTCTGTGATTTGAGGTAATGATATACAATGAGCTCAGTAGATCACACAGTCTATGGAGATGACTAGTCTGTGATTTGAGGTAATGATATGCAATGAGCACAGTACGATCATACAGTCTATGGAGATGACTAGTCTGTGATTTGAGGTAATGATATGCAATGAGCACAATGCGATCACACAGTCTATAGAGATGACTAGTCTGTGATTGGAGGTAATGATATACAATGAGCACAGTACGATCACACAGTCTATAGAGATGACTAGTCTGTGATTGGAGGTAATGTTATACAATGAGCACAGTACGATCACACAGTCTTTGGTGATGACTAGTCTGTGATTGGAGGTAATGATATACAATGAGCATAATGCGATCACACAGTCTATAGAGATGACTAGTCTGTGATTGGAGGTAATGATATACAATGAGCATAATGCGATCACACAGTCTATAGAGATGACTACTCTGTGATTTGAGGTAATGATATACAATGAGCACAGTGCGATCATTCGGTCTATGGAGATGAGTAGTCTGGGATTGGAGATAATGATATACAATGAGCACAGTGCGATCACTCCCTCTATGGAGATGAGTAGTCTGGGATTGGAGATAATGATATACAATGAGCACAGTGCGATCACTCAGTCTATGGAGATGACTAGTCTGTGATTGGAGGTAATGTTATACAATGAGCACAGTGCGATCACACAGTCTATGGAGATGACTAGTCTGTGATTGGAGGTAATGATATACAATGAGCATAATGCGATCACACAGTCTATGGAGATGACTAGTCTGTGATTTGAGGTAATGATATGCAATGAGCACAATGCGATCACACAGTCTATAGAGATGGCTAGTCTGTGATTCGAGGTAATAATATACAATGAGCACAGTGCGATCACACAGTATATGGAGATGACTAGTCTGTGATTGGAGGTAATGACATACAATGAGCATAATGCGATCACACAGTCTATGGAGATGACTAATCTGTGATTGGAGGTAATGATATACAATGAGTACAGTGCGATCACACAGTCTATGGAGATTACTAGTCTGTGATTGGAGGTAATGATATACAATGAGTAGAGTGCGATCACACAGTCTATGGAGATGACTAGTCTGTGATTGGAGGTAATGATATACAATGAGCACAGTACGATCACACAGTCTATGGAGATGACTAGTCTGTGATTGGAGATAATGATATACAGTGAGCACAGTACGATCACAAAGTCTATGGAGATGACTAGTCTGTGATTGGAGATAATGATATACAATGAGCACAGTACGATCACACAGTCTATGGAGATGACTAGTCTGTGATTGGATATAATGATATACAATGAGCACAGTACGATCACACAGTCTATGGAGATGACTAGTCTGTGATTGGAGATAATGATATACAATGAGCACAGTACGATCACACAGTCTATGGAGTTGACTAGTCTGTGATTGGAGATAATGATATACAATGAGCACAGTACGATCACACAGTCTATGGAGTTGACTAGTCTGTGATTGGAGGTAATGATATACAATGAGCATAATGCGATCACACAGTCTATGGAGATGAGTAGTCTGTGATTGGAGGTAATGATATACAATGAGCACAGTACGATCACACAGTCTATGGAGATATGTAGTCTGTGATTGGATGTAATGTTATACAATGAGCACAATGCAGTCACACAGTCTATAGAGATGACTAGTCTGTGATTGGAGGTAATGATATACAATGTGCACAGTGCGATCACACAGTCTATGGAGATGAGTAGTCTGGGATTGGAGGTAATGATATACAATGAGCACAGTGCGATCACTCAGTCTATGGAGATGAGTAGTCTGTGATTGGAGGTAATGTTATACAATGAGCACAGTGCGATCACACAGGCTATGGAGATGAGTAGTCTGAGATTGGAGGTAATAATATACAATGAGCACAGTGCGATCACACAGTCTTTGGTGATGACTAGTCTGTGATTGGTGGTAATGATATACAATGAGCATAATGCGATCACACAGTCTATAGAGATGACTAGTCTGTGATTTCAGGTAATGATATACAATGAGCACAGTACGATCACACAGGCTATGGAGATGAGTAGTCTGTGATTGGAGGTAATAATATACAATGAGCACAGTGCGATCACACAGTCTATGGTGATGAGTAGTCTGTGATTGGAGGTAATGATATACAATGAGCACAATGCGATCACACAGTCTATAGAGATGACTAGTCTGTGATTTGAGGTAATGATATACAATGAGCACAGTAGATCACACAGTCTATGGAGATGACTAGTCTGTGATTTGAGGTAATGATATGCAATGAGCACAATGCGATCACACAGTCTATAGAGATGACTAGTCTGTGATTTGAGGTAATGATATACAATGAGCACAGTACGATCATACAGTCTATGGAGATGACTAGTCTGTGATTGGAGGTAATGTTATACAATGAGCACAGTACGATCACACAGTCTTTGTTGATGACTAGTCTGTGATTGGAGGTAATGATATACAATGAGCAAAGTGCAGTCACACAGTCTATGGAGATGAGTAGTCTGTGATTGGAGGTAATGTTATACAATGAGCACAGTGCAGTCACACAGTCTATGGTGATGACTAGTCTGTGATTGGAGATAATGATATACAATGTGCACAGTGCGATAACAGAGTCTATGGAGATGACTAGTCTGTGATTTGAGGTAATGATATACAATGAGCACAGTGCGATCACACAGTCTATGGAGATGACTAGTCTGTGATTGGAGGTAATGATATACAATGAGCACAGTGCGATCACACAGTCTATGGAGATGAGTAGTCTGTGATTGGAGGTAATAATATACAATGAGCACAGTGCGATCACACAGTCTATGGTGATGACTAGTCTGTGATTGGAGGTAATGATATACAATGAGCATAATGCGATCACACAGTCTATAGAGATGACTAGTCTGTGATTTGAGGTAATGATATACAATGAGCACAGTGCGATCACACAGTCTATGGAAATGACTAGTCTGTGATTGGAGATAATGATATACAATGAGCACAGTACGATCACACAGTCTATGGAGTTGACTAGTCTGTGATTGGAGATAATGATATACAATGAGCACAGTACGATCACACAGTCTATGGAGTTGACTAGTCTGTGATTGGAGGTAATGATATACAATGAGCATAATGCGATCACACAGTCTATGGAGTTGACTAGTCTGTGATTTGAGGTAATGATATGTAATGAGCACAGTACGATCACACAGTCTATAGAGATGACTAGTCTGTGATTTGAGGTAATGATATACAATGAGCACAGTACGATCACACAGTCTATGGAGCTGACTAGTCTGTGATTGGAGGTAATGATATACAATGAGCACAGTGCGATCACACAGTCTATGGTGATGACTAGTCTGTGATTGGAGGTAATGATATACAATGAGCATAATGCGATCACACAGTCTATGGAGTTGACTAGTCTGTGATTTGAGGTAATGATATGTAATGAGCACAGTACGATCACACAGTCTATAGAGATGACTAGTCTGTGATTTGAGGTAATGATATACAATGAGCACAGTACGATCACACAGTCTATGGAGTTGACTTGTCTGTGATTGGAGGTAATGATATACAATGAGCACAGTGCGATCACACAGTCTATGGTGATGACTAGTCTGTGATTGGAGGTAATGATATACAATGAGCATAATGCGATCACACAGTCTATGGAGTTGACTTGTCTGTGATTTAAGGTAATGATATACAATGAGCACAGTATGATCACACAGTCTATGGAGATGACTAGTCTGTGATTGGAGGTAATGTTTTACAATGAGCACAGTACGATCACACAGTCTTTGGTGATGACTAGTCTGTGATTGGAGGTAATGATATACAATGAGCATAATGCGTTCACACAGTCTATAGAGATGACTAGTCTGTGATTGGAGATAATGATATACAATGAGTACAGTATGATCACACAGTCTATGGAGATGAGTAGTCTGGGATTGGAGATAATGTTATACAATGAGCACAATGCGATCACACAGTCTATGGAGATGACTAGTCTGTTATTGGAGGTAATGATATACAATGAGCACAGTGCGATCACACAGTCTATGGTGATGAGTAGTCTGTGATTGGAGGTAATGATATACAATGAGCACAATGCGATCACACAGTCTATGGAGATGACTAGTCTGTGATTTGAGGTAATGATATACAATTAGCACAGTGCAGTCACACAGTCTATGGAGATGATTAGTCTGTGATTGGAGGTAATGATATACAATGAGCACAGTACGATCACACAGTCTATGGAGATCACTAGTCTGTGATTGGAGGTAATGTTATACAATGAGCACAGTGCGATCACACAGTCTATGGAGATGACTAGTCTGTGATTGGAGATAATGATATACAATGAGCACAGTGCGATCACACAGTCTATGGAGTTGACTAGTCTGTGATTGGAGGTAATGATATACAATGAGCACAGTACGATCACACAGTCTATGGAGTTGACTAGTCTGTGATTGGAGGTAATGATATACAATGAGCACAGTGCGATCACACAGTCTATGGTGATGAGTAGTCTGTGATTGGAGGTAATGATATACAATGAGCACAGTGCGATCACACAGTCTATGGAGATGACTAGTCTGTGATTGGAGATAATGATATACAATGAGCACAGTACGATCACACAGTCTATGGAGATGAGTAGACTGTGATTGGAGGTAATGATATACAATGAGCACAGTACGATCACACAGTCTATGGAGATGAGTAGTCTGTGATTGGATGTAATGTTATACAATGAGCACAATGCAGTCACACAGTCTATAGAGATGACTAGTCTGTGATTGGAGGTAATGATATACAATGTGCACAGTGCGATCACACAGTCTATGGAGATGAGTAGTCTGGGATTGGAGGTAATGATATACAATGAGCACAGTGCGATCACTGAGTCTATGGAGATGAGTAGTCTGTGATTGGAGGTAATGTTATACAATGAGCACAGTGCGATCACACAGGCTATGGAGATGAGTAGTCTGTGATTGGAGGTAATAATATACAATGAGCACAGTGCGATCACACAGTCTTTGGTGATGACTAGTCTGTGATTGGTGGTAATGATATACAATGAGCATAATGCGATCACACAGTCTATAGAGATGACTAGTCTGTGATTTCAGGTAATGATATACAATGAGCACAGTACGATCACACAGGCTATGGAGATGAGTAGTCTGTGATTGGAGGTAATAATATACAATGAGCACAGTGCGATCACACAGTCTATGGTGATGAGTAGTCTGTGATTGGAGGTAATGATATACAATGAGCACAATGCGATCACACAGTCTATAGAGATGACTAGTCTGTGATTTGAGGTAATGATATACAATGAGCACAGTAGATCACACAGTCTATGGAGATGACTAGTCTGTGATTTGAGGTAATGATATGCAATGAGCACAATGCGATCACACAGTCTATAGAGATGACTAGTCTGTGATTTGAGGTAATGATATACAATGAGCACAGTACGATCATACAGTCTATGGAGATGACTAGTCTGTGATTGGAGGTAATGTTATACAATGAGCACAGTGCAGTCACACAGTCTATGGTGATGACTAGTCTGTGATTGGAGATAATGATATACAATGTGCACAGTGCGATAACAGAGTCTATGGAGATGACTAGTCTGTGATTTGAGGTAATGATATACAATGAGCACAGTGCGATCACACAGTCTATGGAGATGACTAGTCTGTGATTGGAGGTAATGATATACAATGAGCACAGTGCGATCACACAGTCTATGGAGATGAGTAGTCTGTGATTGGAGGTAATAATATACAATGAGCACAGTGCGATCACACAGTCTATGGTGATGACTAGTCTGTGATTGGAGGTAATGATATACAATGAGCATAATGCGATCACACAGTCTATAGAGATGAGTAGTCTGTGATTTGAGGTAATGATATACAATGAGCACAGTACGATCACACAGTCTATGGAAATGACTAGTCTGTGATTGGAGATAATGATATACAATGAGCACAGTACGATCACACAGTCTATGGAGTTGACTAGTCTGTGATTGGAGATAATGATATACAATGAGCACAGTACAATCACACAGTCTATGGAGTTGACTAGTCTGTGATTGGAGGTAATGATATACAATGAGCATAATGCGATCACACAGTCTATGGAGTTGACTAGTCTGTGATTTGAGGTAATGATATGTAATGAGCACAGTACGATCACACAGTCTATAGAGATGACTAGTCTGTGATTTGAGGTAATGATATACAATGAGCACAGTACGATCACACAGTCTATGGAGCTGACTAGTCTGTGATTGGAGATAATGATATACAATGAGCACAGTACGATCACACAGTCTATGGAGTTGACTAGTCTGTGATTGGAGGTAATGATATACAATGAGCACAGTACGATCACACAGTCTATGGAGATGACTAGTCTGTGATTGGAGATAATGATATACAATGAGCACAGTACGATCACACAGTCTATGGAGTTGACTTGTCTGTGATTGGAGGTAATGATATACAATGAGCACAGTGCGATCACACAGTCTATGGTGATGACTAGTCTGTGATTGGAGGTAATGATATACAATGAGCATAATGCGATCACACAGTCTATGGAGTTGACTTGTCTGTGATTTAAGGTAATGATATACAATGAGCACAGTATGATCACACAGTCTATGGAGATGACTAGTCTGTGATTGGAGGTAATGTTTTACAATGAGCACAGTACGATCACACAGTCTTTGGTGATGACTAGTCTGTGATTGGAGGTAATGATATACAATGAGCATAATGCGTTCACACAGTCTATAGAGATGACTAGTCTGTGATTGGAGATAATGATATACAATGAGCACAGTATGATCACACAGTCTATGGAGATGAGTAGTCTGGGATTGGAGATAATGTTATACAATGAGCACAGTGCGATCACACAGTCTATGGAGATGAGTAGGCTGTGATTGGAGGTAATAATATACAATGAGCACAGTGCGATCACACAGTCTTTGGTGATGACTAGTCTGTGATTGGAGGTAATGATATACAATGAGCATAATGCGATCACATAGTCTATAGAGATGACTAGTCTGTGATTTGAGGTAATGATATACAATGAGCACAGTAGATCACACCGTCTATGGAAATGACTAGTCTGTGATTGGAGATAATGATATACAATTAGCACAATGCGATCACACAGTCTATGGAGATGACTAGTCTGTTATTGGAGGTAATGATATACAATGAGCACAGTGCGATCACACAGTCTATGGTGATGAGTAGTCTGTGATTGGAGGTAATGATATACAATGAGCACAATGCGATCACACAGTCTATGGAGATGACTAGTCTGTGATTTGAGGTAATGATATACAATGAGCACAGTACGATCACACAGTCTATGGAGATCACTAGTCTGTGATTGGAGGTAATGTTATACAATGAGCACAGTGCGATCACACAGTCTATGGAGATGACTAGTCTGTGATTGGAGATAATGATATACAATGAGCACAGTGCGATCACACAGTCTATGGAGTTGACTAGTCTGTGATTGGAGGTAATGATATACAATGAGCACAGTACGATCACACAGTCTATGGAGTTGACTTGTCTGTGATTTAAGGTAATGATATACAATGAGCACAGTATGATCACACAGTCTATGGAGATGACTAGTCTGTGATTGGAGGTAATGTTTTACAATGAGCACAGTACGATCACACAGTCTTTGGTGATGACTAGTCTGTGATTGGAGGTAATGATATACAATGAGCATAATGCGTTCACACAGTCTATAGAGATGACTAGTCTGTGATTGGAGATAATGATATACAATGAGCACAGTATGATCACACAGTCTATGGAGATGAGTAGTCTGGGATTGGAGATAATGTTATACAATGAGCACAGTGCGATCACACAGTCTATGGAGATGAGTAGTCTGTGATTGGAGGTAATGATATACAATGAGCATAATGCGTTCACACAGTCTATAGAGATGACTAGTCTGTGATTGGAGATAATGATATACAATGAGCACAGTATGATCACACAGTCTATGGAGATGAGTAGTCTGGGATTGGAGATAATGTTATACAATGAGCACAGTGCGATCACACAGTCTATGGAGATGAGTAGTCTGTGATTGGAGGTAATAATATACAATGAGCACAGTGCGATCACACAGTCTTTGGTGATGACTAGTCTGTGATTGGAGGTAATGATATACAATGAGCATAATGCGATCACACAGTCTATAGAGATGACTAGTCTTTGATTTGAGGTAATGATATACAATGAGCACAGTAGATCACACCGTCTATGGAAATGACAAGTCTGTGATTGGAGATAATGATATACAATGAGCACAATGCGATCACACAGTCTATGGAGATGACTAGTCTGTTATTGGAGGTAATGATATACAATGAGCACAGTGCGATCACACAGTCTATGGTGATGAGTAGTCTGTGATTGGAGGTAATGATATACAATGAGCACAATGCGATCACACAGTCTATGGAGATGACTAGTCTGTGATTTGAGGTAATGATATACAATGAGCACAGTACGATCACACAGTCTATGGAGATCACTAGTCTGTGATTGGAGGTAATGTTATACAATGAGCACAGTGCGATCACACAGTCTATGGAGATGACTAGTCTGTGATTGGAGATAATGATATACAATGAGCACAGTGCGATCACACAGTCTATGGAGTTGACTAGTCTGTGATTGGAGGTAATGATATACAATGAGCACAGTACGATCACACAGTCTATGGAGTTGACTAGTCTGTGATTGGAGGTAATGATATACAATGAGCACAGTGCGATCACACAGTCTATGGAGTTGACTAGTCTGTGATTGGAGGTAATGATATACAATGAGCACAGTACGATCACACAGTCTATGGAGATGACTAGTCTGTGGTTGGAGGTAATGATATACAATGAGCACAGTGCGATCACTCAGTCTATGGTGATGAGTAGTCTGTGATTGGAGGTAATGATATACAATGAGCACAGTGCGATCACACAGTCTATGGAGATGACTAGTCTGTGATTGGAGATAATGATATACAATGAGCACAGTACGATCACACAGTCTATGGAGATGACTAGTCTGTGATTGGAGATAATGATATACAATGAGCACAGTACGATCACACAGTCTATAGAGATGACTAGTCTGTGATTGGAGGTAATGATATACAATGAGCACAGTACGATCACACAGTCTATGGAGATGACTAGTCTGTGATTTGAGGTAATGATATAGAATTAGCACAGTGCAGTCACACAGTCTATGGAGATGATTAGTCTGTGATTGGAGGTAATAATATACAATGAGCACAGTACGATCACACAGTCTATGGAGATCACTAGTCTGTGATTGGAGGTAATGTTATACAATGAGCACAGTGCGATCACACAGTCTATGGAGATGACTAGTCTGTGATTGGAGATAATGATATACAATGAGCACAGTGCGATCACACAGTCTATGGAGTTGACTAGTCTGTGATTGGAGGTAATGATATACAGTGAGCACAGTACGATCTCACAGTCTATGGAGTTGACTAGTCTGTGATTGGAGGTAATGATATACAATGAGCACAGTGCGATCACACAGTCTATGGTGATGAGTAGTCTGTGATTGGAGGTAATGATATACAATGAGCACAGTGCGATCACACAGTCTATGGAGATGACTAGTCTGTGATTGGAGATAATGATATACAATGAGCACAGTGCGATCACACAGTCTATGGAGATGACTAGTCTGTGATTGGAGATAATGATATACAATGAGCACAGTACGATCACACAGTCTATGGAGTTGACTAGTCTGTGATTGGAGGTAATGATATACAATGAGCACAGTACGATCACACAGTCTATGGAGATGACTAGTCTGTGATTGGAGGTAATGATATACAATGAGCACAGTGCAGTCACACAGTCTATGGAGATGACTAGTCTGTGATTGGAGGTAATGATATACAATGAGCACAGTGCAGTCACACAGTCTATGGAGATGACTAGTCTGTGATTGGAGATAATGATATACAATGAGCACAGTGCGATCACACAGTCTATGGTGATGAGTAGTCTGTGATTGGAGGTAATGATATACAATGAGCACAGTACGATCACACAGTCTATGGAGTTGACTAGTCTGTGATTGGAGATAATGATATACAATGAGCACAGTGCGATCACACAGTCTATGGAGATGACTAGTCTGTGATTGGAGATAATGATATACAATGAGCACAGTACGAACACACAGTCTATAGAGATGACTAGTCTGTGATTGGAGGTAATGATATACAATGAGCACAGTACGATCACACAGTCTATAGAGATGACTAGTCTGTGATTGGAGATAATGATATACAATGAGCACAGTACGATCACACAGTCTATGGAGTTGACTAGTCTGTGATTGGAGGTAATGATATACAATGAGCACAGTACGATCACACAGTCTATGGAGTTGACTAGTCTGTGATTGGAGGTAATGATATACAATGAGCACAGTGCGATCACACAGTCTATGGTGATGAGTAGTCTGTGATTGGAGGTAATGATATACAATGAGCACAGTGCGATCACACAGTCTATGGAGATGACTAGTCTGTGATTGGAGATAATGATATACAATGAGCACAGTGCGATCACACAGTCTATGGAGATGACTAGTCTGTGATTGGAGATAATGATATACAATGAGCACAGTGCGATCACACAGTCTATGGAGTTGACTAGTCTGTGATTGGAGGTAATGATATACAATGAGCACAGTACGATCACACAGTCTATGGAGTTGACTAGTCTGTGATTGGAGGTAATGATATACAATGAGCACAGTGCGATCACACAGTCTATGGTGATGAGTAGATGAGTAGTCTGTGATTGGAGGTAATGATATACAATGAGCACAGTGCGATCACACAGTCTATGGAGATGACTAGTCTGTGATTGGAGATAATGATATACAATGAGCACAGTGCGATCACACAGTCTATGGAGATGACTAGTCTGTGATTGGAGATAATGATATACAATGAGCACAGTACGATCACACAGTCTATGGAGTTGACTAGTCTGTGATTGGAGGTAATGATATACAATGAGCACAGTACGATCACACAGTCTATGGAGATGACTAGTCTGTGATTGGAGGTAATGATATACAATGAGCACAGTGCAGTCACACAGTCTATGGAGATGACTAGTCTGTGATTGGAGGTAATGATATACAATGAGCACAGTGCAGTCACACAGTCTATAGAGATGACTAGTCTGTGATTGGAGATAATGATATACAATGAGCACAGTATGATCACACAGTCTATGGAGATGAGTAGTCTGGGATTGGAGATAATGTTATACAATGAGCACAGTGCGATCACACAGTCTATGGAGATAAGTAGTCTGTGATTGGAGGTAATAATATACAATGAGCACAGTGCGATCACACAGTCTTTGGTGATGACTAGTCTGTGATTGGAGGTAATGATATACAATGAGCATAATGCGATCACACAGTCTATAGAGATGACTAGTCTGTGATTTGAGGTAATGATATACAATGAGCACAGTAGATCACACCGTCTATGGAAATGACTAGTCTGTGATTGGAGATAATGATATACAATGAGCACAATGCGATCACACAGTCTATGGAGATGACTAGTCTGTTATTGGAGGTAATGATATACAATGAGCACAGTGCGATCACACAGTCTATGGTGATGAGTAGTCTGTGATTGGAGGTAATGGTATACAATGAGCACAATGCGATCACACAGTCTATGGAGATGACTAGTCTGTGATTTGAGGTAATGATATACAATTAGCACAGTGCAGTCACACAGTCTATGGAGATGATTAGTCTGTGATTGGAGGTAATGATATACAATGAGCACAGTACGATCACACAGTCTATGGAGATCAATAGTCTGTGATTGGAGGTAATGTTATACAATGAGCACAGTGCGATCACACAGTCTATGGAGATGACTAGTCTGTGATTGGAGATAATGATATACAATGAGCACAGTGCGATCACACAGTCTATGGAGTTGACTAGTCTGTGATTGGAGGTAATGATATACAATGAGCACAGTACGATCACACAGTCTATGGAGTTGACTAGTCTGTGATTGGAGGTAATGATATACAATGAGCACAGTGCGATCACACAGTCTATGGTGATGAGTAGTCTGTGATTGGAGGTAATGATATACAATGAGCACAGTGCGATCACACAGTCTATGGAGATGACTAGTCTGTGATTGGAGATAATGATATACAATGAGCACAGTGCGATCACACAGTCTATGGAGATGACTAGTCTGTGATTGGAGATAATGATATACAATGAGCACAGTACGATCACACAGTCTATGGAGTTGACTAGTCTGTGATTGGAGGTAATGATATACAATGAGCACAGTACGATCACACAGTCTATGGAGATGACTAGTCTGTGGTTGGAGGTAATGATATACAATGAGCACAGTTCAGTCACACAGTCTATGGAGATGACTAGTCTGTGATTGGAGATAATGATATACAATGAGCACAGTGCGATCACTCAGTCTATGGTGATGAGTAGTCTGTGATTGGAGGTAATGATATACAATGAGCACAGTGCGATCACACAGTCTATGGAGATGACTAGTCTGTGATTGGAGATAATGATATACAATGAGCACAGTACGATCACACAGTCTATGGAGATGACTAGTCTGTGATTGGAGATAATGATATACAATGAGCACAGTACGATCACACAGTCTATAGAGATGACTAGTCTGTGATTGGAGGTAATGATATACAATGAGCACAGTACGATCACACAGTCTATGGAGATGACTAGTCTGTGATTTGAGGTAATGATATAGAATTAGCACAGTGCAGTCACACAGTCTATGGAGATGATTAGTCTGTGATTGGAGGTAATAATATACAATGAGCACAGTACGATCACACAGTCTATGGAGATCACTAGTCTGTGATTGGAGGTAATGTTATACAATGAGCACAGTGCGATCACACAGTCTATGGAGATGACTAGTCTGTGATTGGAGATAATGATATACAATGAGCACAGTGCGATCACACAGTCTATGGAGTTGACTAGTCTGTGATTGGAGGTAATGATATACAATGAGCACAGTACGATCTCACAGTCTATGGAGTTGACTAGTCTGTGATTGGAGGTAATGATATACAATGAGCACAGTGCGATCACACAGTCTATGGTGATGAGTAGTCTGTGATTGGAGGTAATGATATACAATGAGCACAGTGCGATCACACAGTCTATGGAGATGACTAGTCTGTGATTGGAGATAATGATATACAATGAGCACAGTGCGATCACACAGTCTATGGAGATGACTAGTCTGTGATTGGAGATAATGATATACAATGAGCACAGTACGATCACACAGTCTATGGAGTTGACTAGTCTGTGATTGGAGGTAATGATATACAATGAGCACAGTACGATCACACAGTCTATGGAGATGACTAGTCTGTGATTGGAGGTAATGATATACAATGAGCACAGTGCAGTCACACAGTCTATGGAGATGACTAGTCTGTGATTGGAGGTAATGATATACAATGAGCACAGTGCAGTCACACAGTCTATGGAGATGACTAGTCTGTGATTGGAGATAATGATATACAATGAGCACAGTGCGATCACACAGTCTATGGTGATGAGTAGTCTGTGATTGGAGGTAATGATATACAATGAGCACAGTACGATCACACAGTCTATGGAGTTGACTAGTCTGTGATTGGAGATAATGATATACAATGAGCACAGTGCGATCACACAGTCTATGGAGATGACTAGTCTGTGATTGGAGATAATGATATACAATGAGCACAGTACGAACACACAGTCTATAGAGATGACTAGTCTGTGATTGGAGGTAATGATATACAATGAGCACAGTACGATCACACAGTCTATAGAGATGACTAGTCTGTGATTGGAGATAATGATATACAATGAGCACAGTACGATCACACAGTCTATGGAGTTGACTAGTCTGTGATTGGAGGTAATGATATACAATGAGCACAGTGCGATCACACAGTCTATGGTGATGAGTAGTCTGTGATTGGAGGTAATAATATACAATGAGCACAGTGCGATCACACAGTCTACGGAGATGACTAGTCTGTGATTGGAGATAATGATATACAATGAGCACAGTACGATCACACAGTCTATGGAGTTGACTAGTCTGTGATTGGAGGTAATGATATACAATGAGCACAGTACGATCACACAGTCTATGGAGATGACTAGTCTGTGGTTGGAGGTAATGATATACAATGAGCACAGTGCAGTCACACAGTCTATGGAGATGACTAGTCTGTGATTGGAGATAATGATATACAATGAGCACAGTGCGATCACTCAGTCTATGGTGATGAGTAGTCTGTGATTGGAGGTAATGATATACAATGAGCACAGTGCGATCACACAGTCTATGGAGATGACTAGTCTGTGATTGGAGATAATGATATACAATGAGCACAGTACGATCACACAGTCTATGGAGATGACTAGTCTGTGATTGGAGATAATGATATACAATGAGCACAGTACGATCACACAGTCTATAGAGATGACTAGTCTGTGATTGGAGGTAATGATATACAATGAGCACAGTACGATCACACAGTCTATGGAGATGACTAGTCTGTGATTTGAGGTAATGATATAGAATTAGCACAGTGCAGTCACACAGTCTATGGAGATGATTAGTCTGTGATTGGAGGTAATAATATACAATGAGCACAGTACGATCACACAGTCTATGGAGATCACTAGTCTGTGATTGGAGGTAATGTTATACAATGAGCACAGTGCGATCACACAGTCTATGGAGATGACTAGTCTGTGATTGGAGATAATGATATACAATGAGCACAGTGCGATCACACAGTCTATGGAGTTGACTAGTCTGTGATTGGAGGTAATGATATACAATGAGCACAGTACGATCTCACAGTCTATGGAGTTGACTAGTCTGTGATTGGAGGTAATGATATACAATGAGCACAGTGCGATCACACAGTCTATGGTGATGAGTAGTCTGTGATTGGAGGTAATGATATACAATGAGCACAGTGCGATCACACAGTCTATGGAGATGACTAGTCTGTGATTGGAGATAATGATATACAATGAGCACAGTGCGATCACACAGTCTATGGAGATGACTAGTCTGTGATTGGAGATAATGATATACAATGAGCACAGTACGATCACACAGTCTATGGAGTTGACTAGTCTGTGATTGGAGGTAATGATATACAATGAGCACAGTACGATCACACAGTCTATGGAGATGACTAGTCTGTGATTGGAGGTAATGATATACAATGAGCACAGTGCAGTCACACAGTCTATGGAGATGACTAGTCTGTGATTGGAGGTAATGATATACAATGAGCACAGTGCAGTCACACAGTCTATGGAGATGACTAGTCTGTGATTGGAGATAATGATATACAATGAGCACAGTGCGATCACACAGTCTATGGTGATGAGTAGTCTGTGATTGGAGGTAATGATATACAATGAGCACAGTACGATCACACAGTCTATGGAGTTGACTAGTCTGTGATTGGAGATAATGATATACAATGAGCACAGTGCGATCACACAGTCTATGGAGATGACTAGTCTGTGATTGGAGATAATGATATACAATGAGCACAGTACGAACACACAGTCTATAGAGATGACTAGTCTGTGATTGGAGGTAATGATATACAATGAGCACAGTACGATCACACAGTCTATAGAGATGACTAGTCTGTGATTGGAGATAATGATATACAATGAGCACAGTACGATCACACAGTCTATGGAGTTGACTAGTCTGTGATTGGAGGTAATGATATACAATGAGCACAGTGCGATCACACAGTCTATGGTGATGAGTAGTCTGTGATTGGAGGTAATAATATACAATGAGCACAGTGCGATCACACAGTCTACGGAGATGACTAGTCTGTGATTGGAGATAATGATATACAATGAGCACAGTGTGATCACACAGTCTATGGAGATGACTAGTCTGTGATTGGAGGTAATGATATACAATGAGCACAATGCGATCACACAGTCTATGGAGATGACTAGTCTGTGATTGGAGATAATGATATACAATGAGCACAGTGCGATCACACAGTCTATGGAGTTGACTAGTCTGTGATTGGAGGTAATGATATACAATGAGCACAGTACGATCTCACAGTCTATGGAGTTGACTAGTCTGTGATTGGAGGTAATGATATACAATGAGCACAGTGCGATCACACAGTCTATGGTGATGAGTAGTCTGTGATTGGAGGTAATGATATACAATGAGCACAGTGCGATCACACAGTCTATGGAGATGACTAGTCTGTGATTGGAGATAATGATATACAATGAGCACAGTGCGATCACACAGTCTATGGAGATGACTAGTCTGTGATTGGAGATAATGATATACAATGAGCACAGTACAATCACACAGTCTATGGAGTTGACTAGTCTGTGATTGGAGGTAATGATATACAATGAGCACAGTACGATCACACAGTCTATGGAGATGACTAGTCTGTGATTGGAGGTAATGATATACAATGAGCACAGTGCAGTCACACAGTCTATGGAGATGACTAGTCTGTGATTGGAGGTAATGATATACAATGAGCACAGTGCAGTCACACAGTCTATGGAGATGACTAGTCTGTGATTGGAGATAATGATATACAATGAGCACAGTGCGATCACACAGTCTATGGTGATGAGTAGTCTGTGATTGGAGGTAATGATATACAATGAGCACAGTACGATCACACAGTCTATGGAGTTGACTAGTCTGTGATTGGAGATAATGATATACAATGAGCACAGTGCGATCACACAGTCTATGGAGATGACTAGTCTGTGATTGGAGATAATGATATACAATGAGCACAGTACGAACACACAGTCTATAGAGATGACTAGTCTGTGATTGGAGGTAATGATATACAATGAGCACAGTACGATCACACAGTCTATAGAGATGACTAGTCTGTGATTGGAGATAATGATATACAATGAGCACAGTACGATCACACAGTCTATGGAGTTGACTAGTCTGTGATTGGAGGTAATGATATACAATGAGCACAGTGCGATCACACAGTCTATGGTGATGAGTAGTCTGTGATTGGAGGTAATAATATACAATGAGCACAGTGCGATCACACAGTCTACGGAGATGACTAGTCTGTGATTGGAGATAATGATATACAACGAGCACAGTGTGATCACACAGTCTATGGAGATGACTAGTCTGTGATTGGAGGTAATGATATACAATGAGCACAATGCGATCACACAGTCTATGGAGATGAGTAGTCTTTGATTGGAGGTAATGATATACAATGAGCACAGTACGATTACACAGTCTATGGAGATGAGTAGTCTGTGATTGGAGGTAATGATATACAATGAGCACAGTGTGATCACACAGTCTATGGAGATGACTAGTCTGTGATTGGAGGTAATGATATACAATGAGCATAATGCGATCACACAGTCTATGGAGATGACTAGTCTGTGATTGGAGGTAATGATATACAATGAGCACAATGCGATCACACAGTCTTTGGAGATGAATAGTCTGTGATTGGAGGTAATGATATACAATGAGCACAGTACGATTACACAGTCTATGGAGATGAGTAGTCTGTGATTGGAGGTAATGATATACAATGAGCACAGTACGATCACACAGTCTATGGAGATGACTAGTCTGTGATTGGAGGTAATGATATACAATGAGCACAGTACGATCACACAGTCTATGGAGATGACTGGTCTGTGATTGGAGGTAATGATATACAATGAGCACAGTGCGATCACACAGTCTTTGGAGATGAGTAGTCTGTGGTTGGAGGAGGTTATGTCAGACATATGACTTATGGAAATCTTGAGGTAAATTTTGTGCATAGGACATGTAAATATTTGATCTGACAGATAACCTAATAAATGTAATACCTATAGCTGTATACATTAACTTTTTTGTGCATGTTTTGTGACTTTTGTCAATTTCAATATTGCCCATGTCTGTTCCTAACTCTACACAGTCATGATGTAGTTGTGTAACATGAAATGTGGAGGGACTATAGGCATTTCTGTAATCCAATATCTTGGGCCCACCTGCAATCTGCTAAACAGGGCCACATCAGCCCCGCCCCTCATTCCGATGATTATTATTCTATGGTAGTGCAGACCTGAGAATTTAAGCTTTTATTTTTTATAGTGAGATTGTTGAGATGCTGCCAGAGGAAGAGGAAAATGTCCCTGTGCTCTGCATGCAGCAAAATTAATATATTAAAGTGAAACAGTTATATGAATACAGTGTGGAGACATTAATCATATGTAGTGCTCTGCAATTGGCAAAAGTAATTGTTCAAAGTAGCAGGGAGTGCAAAGCACGTTGACCAAATTTTTCATTTGCATGTCATTATAGGAAACATGAATATGCAATATTGCTGCCCAAAGTGTAGATTTATGAATGTGAAATTGCGGCTTCTGTATTTTGATTAACGTAAATCTTAGTTGAAAACGTTCAACTAAAAATATAGTGTATGGATGTGGCCACAGCAAGAAACCCTCTTAAAGCTGTCGAAGAAAAGTTACGGCAGACATCGTTATAACTTCAAAAGGTTGACTGCCGTTTTAAAAGTATAATAATTAAATACATCTAAAAAATGCATGCCCACCCACCATATAAACATATAGCTAGCACCAGTGCTATTGCCTTGGCTGGTTACTGATAAAGCGGGCACGGCTGGCTCTCTGTAAAAGTGGTGACCAGCAGCAAGCTATGCCAGGTGTGCTGGCCAAGTAAAGACGGGAGACCTGCAGAGTGGAGTCCTCCTGTTATACTCTGACACAGCCCCAGTATGGAAACAAGTGCCCCATCCCCAGGGCAAACCAGCCTGTGTTGTAAAGCAGTTGGGTTCATCCTGACACCCCTTTGGTGGTCAGTGCCAGGGTAACAGTTAAGAGTGCAAAAAATCAATAAAGTAATAGTTCCGTGGAACTATAAGTCCCAGCAAGTCCCGGCAGCCACTGACAGCTTGGGCATGCCGGAGCTTGTAGAACTATGCAGCCAGTATGCCCAAACAACTAGCAGGCCATGGTGGCATGCAGTGTAGCCAATATATACCGTTAATTGCAGTTTGGGTGCCATAATTTGGTGCAGATTTGCACCTAAATGCAAGATTATTTAATAAACTGAGATTTTACAGTGAGTATTTATTACCAAGATGGGTAACATAAAGAGTAAAATATACTCTCTTAATAGGATATTTGAACTTACCATGAATTTATTTGCTATATAAAACCACACAGCGTTCTTTTTCTGCAGTATATAATTATATCTTATAATATATAGTTTAGAGAAGTTTATTTATGGTTATCGCCCCTTCAGTTTAATGTTCCTAGCATGCAAAGGGTTTATATGTGGTTGACACAACACACCAAAACGAGTTTATTAAGTATGAAGAAAATCAATGATGGGGTAACATTCGTTGGGGATGGTGCTTGACCCTGTGTAGACGCACAGTCATATTCCTATTAACCACTAGTTTGGATTCAGAATGGGTTTGGATGTTGGGTTGACATTTCATCGGGTCGGACCTCTCAAAAGTGGTGTGGTCCGCTTTGTAAGATGAATTATATGTTGCCGGGAATCAATCAATATGTTGCGGGTGGTCAGTTACATGTACAGGAAGCAAACTGACTCTGATTAATGTGTTTGAACAAAGAACTAATATTTACTCTGACCTTTTGGTAAATGTTATCAATTTGCTGATTTGATTTTATTGAATCGATTTTATTAGCATAGCAGCTAAAGTCTTAGAAGACACAAATACTTAGCAAGCTTTTATGATATTCCTTACAGTCTGTATCCTATATCATTTCCATTCATGAAATTAATATTAGTCCTCCAGCTATTTGGAAATGCTATGGGTATTGTCTCTTCTCCCACTTTACAATATTAGAATGACAGCATATTTAAAGCGTATTCATTATAACAAGCCCCAGTTTTCATTTATTTCTAGGATTGGCCTATAAATGGATTAACTCTGCAGGTTTAAATTCAGGACAGTCTGTTATAGCCGCACTAGATGAATAGGATTTTCTCAAACACTTGTTTGCATAATCATATCTGTTATATTCCAAAAGGCTTGTTGTAAAAACAGTATTACACAACATAAAGGGCAACATTAATTTTCTGTATACAAAATAAGTAAAACGTTTACTAAAGGAATGTGAGCGTTGAATTTCATATATCAATTAGTAATTTTCCTTGAGAAGGCAAAATGCAGTATTACACTAGACATTTCCTAGAAAAAGCTGGAATGTATTCACCAGGTGGAAATTATATATAATTTTGATCAACCATCTGTGACATTTTCCAGTAAATATCTGATGTAGGTTTATTGAATGTTTGGGCTGTCAATGATTGCTCCCAAAGATGTAAAATATCTCTGCAGGGTTTCTACACGTGAAACGCATTATAAGTGAGTCTGCCACATTCAGTTATGATATGTACCATATAGATTAGCCTGTTTAAAAAAAAAAAAAATCAGTAGAATAACAGATTAACCCAACTCTGATTTTATTTGCTTCTGCAACTAATCACTGCTTGTGAGCTGTAAAATTTATGGTTCATTAGAAGTTATCACAATTATTTAATGTTTAAACGGGTGAAACTCAAGGATATAATTATATCCATAGCAGCCCAGGAAACTGCAATGGAACAAAGCCCCAGAAAAAAGCATGCGATTCCATTATTCCCTTCAGTATCTGAACATAATTATTTATAAAATTAGCAACTACTAAGACTAAAAGGAATATATATATAGTGTAGCCCCTTATGGTGTCAGATTAGTGAAGATGTTACGGAATGTCTGTCAATGTTAGGTGGTGATGAATAGAAACGCATAGGTTGGGTGTGATTTTAGAGTTGAAGCCTGAGGGAGCAGGGCCTGGAGGAGGGGGGGTGTCCAAGGTTCCTATGTAGCCCAATAACTTCTAGTTACGGTACTGGTGAAACTTATTAAACAAACTTATTGAATGAATACAACAGATATAATATTCACAGTTATTTGTTGGAAGTCAACAGAAAACATTGCTTTAGGAAACATGATGTAGCTCATACATTTTTTAAGCTTAAAATACCAGGACAATTAGTGTAGAGATTCATATACTGTGGAGATTTGGGGGAACAGTTGCAAGGATTTAAAGGGCCACCAATTGTTATTTTCATATATGAACCATGAAAGTAAAATACATTATTGAGTGTGAACCTGACATTTCCCTGTAGATCTGATAAAACTAATGCAATATATATTATTACCACTCCAGTAGTTTGTTGTTTTGTCTCCACTGTAGCTCAGAGGGTTAACAATTTAAAGAGCCACCAGTTTAGCCATAGAAAATGTCCTGAGCAGTCTCAATAATCCTTAAGTGTCAGAATGTTGAAAATTCCTTGTTGTTTCAATGCACAAATAACTTTCAAAAGAAGGAATGATGAGTTCACTTGTCCCCATAATGTAAAGGTCCAATGTCCACCTGCAGTGTGGAGTCACTTAAGAAATCAATTAACTCCTGCATTCATTAGGCAACAGATGGGAATAGTCTCTATAAGGATCTGTGACACATAAAGTTAAAATAAGATTGCATAAAAATAATATAATTGATATTAAGATATATTACACACAAGGATCTGACCGGTCTTTTTTAATAATTGCATCTGTTAAAAATATAATACACAGTTGTTTCAAATTCAAACTGCAAATGCGTATGGACTTGTTGTTATAAGATTGAGATGTTAACAGTCTGAAGTATACATCTGCTAAAATCTATTAGTGTTGATAAAAAGTCCATTCCATGCAAAATATAATGATCAAACTGTGTACAGTTATAGCTAAAAACAGATAGTAATGTAGGTTACGTTTGCACATAAGATATAAAAGTGCTATAGCTCCTGATACCTTACAAATTGTATAATATATAGACAGCTTAGTTAGTGATCGTTCTCTCTAACTCATATAAATCCCTAATGAATGTATACAGTTAATATATTTCATATTTTAGGACAAGATTAAAAGTTACTTATACTCATTAAGAAAACAAATTTTAAACAGGATTCAAACCAAGATATATCCCATATGGTAAACCAAAGTATTACCACTGGGCTATTATAAGAGCTGTTGGCTAGTAATCAGCTAATATAATCTAAATAGACCTGTGGTAGTTCTATAGTGTATTCAATTAGGTTAGTTATCATTCTCTGTTTCCTCATACATTTATAAATCACTAGAGAAAATATATGCTTGGAATGGAATGTTCAGTTATTAAGAACAGAATAATTGTAGATTAATTATAATCATTAGGAAAAACATATTTGACATGAGACCTCCCAAGCTATTCCTTATAATAAGAACTTTCGGCTATCAGACAGGCTGTTAACTGGTATTCATCTAATCTAGATAAAACAAAGGTAAGGTTATAATATACACATTTACCCAAAATCCAGTTCAATTGTATCATTTAGTTCATCTTGGTGCATAATTCTCACAACATGTATCCAATGATTTTCTCATGCATAGTGCGGATGGAACATATTCTATTCCCATCAATCTGAGTTCAATGGGATCACTATTGTGCATTCCACAAAAGATTATATTCTCCAGGCAGCCTGTTTCTAGGGTTCGAGTATCCACATGTGCATTCCACCATATAAATTATATACCTGGAGTTACAGTTTATAAAGGAGTTAATTTTATGTTGTCCTGTAATAAGTAAGCCACATCTATAGCACCCCTTTACGAGTTTGGGGAACCAATTTGACCTAAGTGATTTAAGGGTGTTCTCGTTAGAATTTTTATTTAATTTTTTTTAAAAAAGAAATCAGAAGCCAAGAAATTCTGAAAATTATTAGACGTTTTAAATAGAACCAAAGGACATAAACCTAAATTATTATTATTATCCTTTATTTGTTAGGCTCCACAAGGTTTCCGCGGTGCCGTACACCATACAAACAGTACACTATACAGGATGAAACAGCACAAAACAATAAACAAAAATACCAGTACTTCAGAAACTCCAGGCAAGTTAAAGCAATAAACATGGAGCAGAAGAACAGGTGAGGAGACAGGAGGGAAGAGGGCCCTGCTCATTTGAGCTTACATCCTAAGGGAAGGAAAACAGAAAGACACAAGGGGAGCCAGAAGAGGCAAAGGGGAGAGCGAATGGAGGTGAAGGGGTTATGTGGATGGTTGGTAGGCTTTAAGGAAGAGGTGGGTTTTCAGTGCACGTTTGAAGGAGCACAGAGTAGGAGAGAGGCGGATGGAACGAGGGAGGTCATTCCAGTGAAGGGGGGCTGCACGGAAAAAGTCTTGGATTCTGGAGTGGGAAGAGGTGATAAGAGTGGAGGAGAGTCGGCGATCATTGGATTAAATACTGGATATAATGTTAGAATGTGATAGCCCTTATTAATAATGTCTCTAATTTGATGAGACAAGTTATTATACCTAGAAACAAAGGCTAAATATCAAATTCAATACTTTCTGCTGTTTCAGGATTTGGTAGTTACTAATAACTCTCTATCTAATTTAAAGGACATTGATAAGGCTTGTGAGAGGAGAGTATCCGGGTATTGTTTTTCTTTAAAGGCCTGTAACATTACTGATGCATCATCTGTTAATGACAAGATTTTCCACAAAATCATCTGAAAATTGCCTCATACAGAGGTTGGTGAAGCTTGGAGCAAATCTGGTCCCCATTGTCGTGCCAAAAATTTGCAAGTAAAATCGGTGAAGAAAATAATTGTGAGACAATATAAAATATAGTGTGCAAATATAGGGTGCAAAATAAGTTCTTGCTGTTCCCCAGTGATCCCACCAGAGAGAGAGGGAAAATATTCTATTGCTTCTATACATTTATCATGGGGAATATTAGTATACAAAGCCTGTAAATCACATGTCACAAAATGATAGTAAGGTTTCCATTGTAGATTTTTAACTAGATGAATAAAATGTGTACTATTTCCCTGGGTGGTATCTAAAGTAAACAGTATTTGGCTGTAAAAAGTGATCTATATACTATGAAAGATTGGATGTGAGGAAATCTACACAAGAAATAATAGGATGCCTCAGTGGTTTAGTTAGGGTTTTGTGTATTTTGGAATGGTGGTAATAAGTGGGTATAATGAAGGGCCGGACTGGGACTAAAAATCAGCAGTGGCATTTAAAGCACACAGGCCCACCTCTGTTCCAGATAATAATAATAATATTACAGTACTTTTTGCAAAGCTCATTGGTATACGGAGTTCCGTGAGATACAAATGTATTACGCGCAGCTTGACTCTCTATTTGCAGCATAAGGCTCACCAGTATCAGGCAATGGTATGTACAGGACCTGCAAGAGAAATTTGGGGTCCAGGTACAGTGAACTTTTGGGGCCCCCATCCATAGACAAGTAGCAAGCACACGTGTGCCACCGCGCAGCGGCTGCTCTTAAAAGGGCGTGACCACATTGTGCTGGGGGAGGGGTCAACATGGGGTATTGATACATATATTGTATTAAAACATTACATTTATCACGCCCTCCCTGCCCCATTATGACACCCCCAGCCCACTGTACTTATCTATGCTTCTGGTGCTGTTGACGTCCATCAGGGTGGGAACTTCCTGTAGAGTGAGCAGGGAAACTCTTTGTCTCACAAGATTACCAAATCTTGTGTTACTTAGCGCTCCTTGGCTTGCTCTTCAGTCTGTGTCCTGTCCGGTAACTGGGAGCAGCTATCAGTTCCCTTCCCCTAACCAGAGGTGAATTAAGGCTCGGGGGCCCAGGGTATTTAAGACAGCAGGGCCCCTATTATGTAACATGGTTATCATTTTAGATAAATGTTAGACAAATACCCAGGCAATACTGTGTGCACTACTGTTAGATGCACACAGCTCTGCCTTCACAAGCAGTACGTTGTATGCAATAAGGCAAAGGCCTTTTCTACACAATGAAGGAGTTAACATGTAAAATAAGTTTTGCAATTAGCGAGTTACGACATCACAAATTAGTGATAATGAGAAGGAGAATTGTGTACGGATGAATTATAGTCCAACGTATTTGATTAAGATGAGGTGCATTTGCGATTTAGGATTTGCTTATGTTACTTTAATAACATAAATTACATAAATGTGTGTATTTGATTCCTCTCTCTATTTTGAAAACAGAAGGACTTAGAGAGACATTTACAATGCAAATTTACTATGAGGTACAGTCAGATTTAATATTAATTCATAGAACCTTAAGCACCAGGGGGTATATTTACTAATCTGCGGGTTTGAAAAAGTGGAGATGTTGCCTATAACAACCAATCAGAATCTAGTTATCATTTATTTAGTACATTCTACAAACTAACAGCTACAATCTGATTGGTTGCTATAGGCAACATCTCCACTTTTTCAAACCCACAGTTTAGTAAATATACCCCAAGGTCCCATAGTTCCAGCTTAGTTCATCTTTACTTCTTTATGGCATTTGTGCATTCAAATCACAGCTCCATCATCCTTATAGCACACTCCCAACTTATAACCAATAACATCCCAAGACACGTAGACCTTCAATACATAATGTCTCACTGTACTGCCTCCATTCTGTATCACAGGGCAAAGCTGCGGATACACCAGCGGTCTGTGATGAACAGACAGGCCCAGACTGGCTATCAGGCGACTCTGGCATTTTCCAGATGGGCTGATGAGCCTGAAAGTATTAGGGTAGTCTGGGTTCCTCATGCTGGGGCTAATGAAGAGCTGGTCACCAAATGGGGGTAAATTACTCTTAAAAAAAAGAGATAGTGTATTTCCTCCCATATGCAGAGCTCTACACATCTTGAGACACATCTGCAGCGTATGCCCCTGGTCTAGGACAAGTCATTAGTAGTATTTGCACTTTCCCTATAGCAGGTACATAAGATACGACTCCTAACAGGTGCATGTGATTGTTGCTGCAGGTCTGCATGAGCCGCAAATGTGTAAGCACACCATCACTGTGCACAGCTTACGTTAGGATATACTCCACCCCCCCCCCATCCTCCCACTCTACCCGCAGGCAGGTGTAAGAGTCATGCCACTCTGTATAGACGTATATGCCTACACCCACATTCTGGGCATGCAATTACACTCAAGATATGCTACAAAAACTGGCATACGTCCCATTCTGAAACCGCCCCATAGGCTCAAACAGCATTTCATTAAAGCAGGGCGTTCTGAGTTCAGTCCACAAATATGTAGAGTGCCAGCAGTGCTGCCATTAGGTAGATACAAGTGTTGGTGTTGGTGCCTATGCCAGGGAAGCTCTTTAGTGCTAGTCTGGCCCTGCTCAGCTTGTTGTATGTGACCCACATTGCTAGATGGTTCCTCTTTTAGATGCAGCAAACAAGCATTTTAATTTTTACAAACTGTTCCTGTTTTAAATGGTGTTATATTTAAAGGATTCCTAATATTGGTATAACTTATCAGTTAATCTATATGGATCTAGATGATAATAAAGTAATGCAATTTCTAATGACGTAGGATGGGAACATTACCTTAGTAACACATTGAAATAAATGCTGAACACGTGACATTAACTGCAATCTTGCATGTTCAACGTGTTTAAGGGCCTCAATTAGAGATAGGAGCAAAGCAAAAGAAAAGTAGCACATTTGCTCCTGGACAAACCATGCTCCAATGCAAGAAGAGCAGATGCATGTATGCAGGGAAAATACTGTGTGTGCTTTTGCATGTAGCAGACAAATAAAGGAGAGCTTTGTATTTACTCTGCAATTTAGATTTGAGCTAGGACACGTCCCCTCCCAACTCTGAATTACACCCCCCCTGCCGCTTCCTGCTGTGCAAAATGGATTTGCTAAGTTGAACATTAGCTCCTTTTGTTTTTGCTGTGCTCCTAACTGTAGATGAGGCCATAGCTGATTGATGTCAGTACCTTGGACAGCGGCACTCCCCAGACTACAGTGTGCAGGACCTTGGAGAGCATTGGTCTAGTGCTTAGGATACCTATATTTGGAACATGTAGCGTGCACTGAATTTGATGTAATAAACATTGTAGAGACAAGTACCAGATATCCACAACAGAACAATCCCACAGTTTTCCAAAGTATGCTGCTGGAACACACACCCACAACATTGAGAGTCAATTCTACTTTACCTAAGTACATAGAATAAAATCACAAGTATGTGTTGTAAAAAACAGTTCTCTTGCACAGTAGGGGCCTGGGGCTTAGTTGAATGCATGTAGGGCATAATTTACTCTCAAAAAAGACACCCGTAAAAATAGTGCCCAACATATGCGCCAGGTTTACGTCAGTCATACAAACGCCCATATACGGGTACACACTACCAGTTTGTTAAGATTTTTTTTGATAGTGAAAAACACTATTAGTCTTGATATAATACAACATATATAATATTTCTCTATTGTCTACGAATAAAAGGAGCAAAAAAACACAATTTTTAAAACACGGCCACAAAATCCCACAATATATGCAGGGTCAACAACGAAAGCACCAATCAGCTTCAGAAGTGAATTCGAAATTAGCCAATCAGAAGAGGATAGTTAGTTCTCGTGACCATCATAATCACAGGCTTGTTTTTGCACCTGCTCTCTAGCTGAAAAGATATGGCGTCTGAAAGGTGTATGTGCATCTCTGTACTAGTCTGCTTCTATTCTAGTATATCTTTACTGTACTCCGCCTATGTTATACCTCCTCTTCCCTTCCCCATTCTGACTCTCCGAATGGGATACATCAAGGCACGCATACTGAGCGCAATGTGCGTTTGTTTTAGAACTGGCTCTGCACACTCCCAAATTCAACAAGGAGCAGATCTGAATATACGTGCGCTGATGAATTCGGAATTAGGCAGGGCCTGATTAAGGGTTCCAGCCACCCCAGGCCAACACACCGGTTGCCAACCCCCCCGCCTCGTGCGCGCGCACCCCCCGCCCCGACCAATACCTATATTTCTATATTTATACACAGTGTTCAAAGTGGAAACTTAGAACACTTTTACAATTAAGGCAGTAGACGTGGAGGTATAGAATACCACAGTCTACCAGCCCACTTCACCACTGTGTGTGTGTATCATCATCATCATTTATTTATATAGCGCCACTAATTCCGCAGCACTGAACAGAGAACTCACTCACATCAACAACAATGCATTACCATTCTCCTCTGGAAACTGTGACAGTTAGTGAACTCTCTCTGTGCATCTGCTGGATGACCTGGAACATGTGACCTGCTGGGTGGTCTGGAAACTGTGACAGTTATTTGCAGGCACATATATCAGCGTGTGTTGCGGGGACAATGCCCAGCAATGTAACTTCGATGGAAGAAGTTATATATATATATTGTAGTGTATAAAGGTATTCTTTAGTTCCTTTTATATAGTGATAATAATATTCCTTAAAATTTCTACATGTAATGTAGTGTATAAAAAGTTATTGGATTCTGTTAATAAAATAATTTAGTCATTACATTTCAGTTTAATTTAAGTTGATTACCGTCGGGTTTCTCTAGCTCTTGTTATTCTTGTTATCTGCCAAGGTGTTATTAATACAAGGCAGTAGTCTGCAAATTGATATAGAGATGAAGTAATAAATCATCTTCAAAAAAAATAAAAAAACAAAAGTCAACAGAAATGCATAAAAAAGAATTGTGAGGTTCTGAATATTATACATTTGGTTCTGAATGGTATATGTTTAGTTTTGAATGGTATACCTTTGGTTCTGAATATTATACATTTGGTTCTGAATGGTATACCTTTGGTTCTGAATATTATACATTTGTTTCTGAATGGTATACCTTTGGTTCTGAATATTATACCTTTGGTTCTGAATATTATACATTTGGTTCTGAATGTTATACCTTTGTATCTGAATGGTTTACATTGGGTTCTGAATGCTATACATTTGGTTCTCAATATTATACGTTTGGTTCTGAATGGTATATGTTGGTATACCTTTATAGGCCAACACATTTATTTATTTTAAAATTCGTTCTCATAATACTTGGGAACCTGACAGCCCTTTCTCCTGCTATACTATGTTCCTTTCAATTACTCTTCCCACAACAAACAGCACGACAACTAAAAGTTCTTGCATAGATATTATATGTTTTCATAGCTGTCTGCCTCAAGCAGCTAGAATATCTAATACCAGAAAAATAAATGTCCTCTATTCATTACAGAATAGATTCTGATTATTTTTAGTCATCTTCAGGCAGTAACAGAAAATGTAATTATTTTAATGATCACACTTTGTCCTTCAGTCATTAATGTTTAATCGGTTATGATAGAGATAAGAGAGCAGGGCTGTTTCACGCCGACAGAAAGCAGTTAGGTGTACAGAAATCACCCGGAACACGGAAATATACATGCACATCGAATACATCATTAATTAGGTTTCACCATAATGAATAAAAGATCATTTATTTCACTGACAGTCTAAATTCTGGATAATTGGCCTTAATACAATGTGCTTTTTTTCTTGTTCATTCCCCTATTTAGACTACAGCAGTTATATATCAACAGTCAACTATTGACCACGGTGTCATTTAACCAAACGTATCTTCCAGAAAGTGATTCATCATATCAGGTTGTGCAGCAGATTAATGAGGTTGTTGCCTATACAAGCTCCATTTTCCTTGATTGGAACCTAAGGTTTCAGCGGACGCATCAGCCGGCTACAGAGCTAAGTGAAAGAAGCCTTTCTATTGTGTGTTCCAAGGAACGGGAGGAAGAATCTGCAGCCAGGAGAATCTGTCCCATCGTTGTGAGAGATTTATGGTGGATGTGATACCGGGGCCAATTTCATGGTGATGCTTTACGACAGATACATCAGATTTTTTATTGAGTGAGCTCCTTAATGACTATGATAAAAAGCCAGAACCGTTATAAAGAGAACAGTTACAAAGTATAAGATGAAAGCAAAACTCCCAGAACAATGAGAGAATAAGGCCGCTGGTGTGACATTATCCCATCTGTTTACCTCTAATTGGGGACTTCATACAACTTGGGGAAGTTGTATGAATTTCACCTGTGAACCATTGTGCCCGATCCCAAGATACATGCTGAGGATGGTGCTTATTTATAAAGCGCTACAGAATATGTTGGCGCTATATAAATAAATGATGATGATGATGAGGACCATCATCAACACGGACATTGCAAGTGCTAACAACAATAGTGCTTGTAGGAAATTCTGTCAGTGGCAATTTCGGGGGTGCATGAGGTCCCCTGCACTAGGCTGTAACAGGTTGGGCTGGTGACACTACGGCAGTGAAACCCTCAGCCCTAACTTGTTCAGCATGGGGCTAAATTTCGAAGTGAAATCCATCTGCAAAAAATAAATATAGGATGCAGCCTAAGGAAAACAGCCCAGTGCTGAAATACTAGGGCACTTTCCACACCCCTGGGGTAATGGGCGTGGGGTAATAAAGAGTTCATTTATATATATATATATATGTATTTTTTATTTGCACTACTGGTCCCAGCAAACCATGGCAGCCCTAAATTCTTTGGGAATGCTGGGGCTTGTAGATGTACAAGCACCGGCAAGCTTTGGCATCCAGGGCCCACCGGTAGCTGTGCTGAATCTGTAAAAAAAATACTCTGAATGAACAAACACACTGTGACAAAGTCCTTTATTAGATAAAAGAAGCCCTGACAGAGACCTGTTGTTACCAATTTATTACTTACCTAAATCCATGGGGGTTCCTCTTCTTTCTTCCAGCTTGCATTCTTTTGGATAAAAAGAAAAACCCCTTGTACACCATCAAACAGCTCCTTACTGAGGTGGAACACAAATGGCAGAATAAGCTGCCTGTCAGCTTCTATTGAAGACAGAGCAGCTTCACTCTGATTGGTCAAAGTGCAGCCGAGAGCTGCTCCCTATTTGCTAGTAGTGAAATTTCATGAATGAACTTCACTGCTATTCAGCTGGGGATCAGGCTGAAGGAGGCAGGTGATCGGAAACCGCAAAGTGAATAGAGGAGTAGAAAGGGGGACATGTTTGTTTAACGTTTTACCAGTCATCTAGAAATATCCTTGATATGTTAAAGGCACTAAAGTAGTTTTTTTTTGTTTTGAGATTGCAGAAGGGACTTTAAAAAAAAAAAAGTTATTGCTTACTAAACTAAACAAGTAATCTACCATTTTAATGATAGTTTTGGTCAATGGAAGCACCATTGCCTTGCATGATTTCTGATGTTATATATTTTTTGGCCAAACATGGCTGCTTCTATTTGTATTAGTATGACATGCAGATATGCAAGTTCTTCATGTAGGATGAATTACTGTATGTTCATAGGGTTTGTTAAATATTATAGCTAAATAATATGAAAATAACTTCCAATTAAAATACAGTATAGTCTTTTCTTTAAGAGCCTGGTAGTCCGGACGAAAGTTGTGCGAAGACCCAGAGACTCAGTTTGCCATGTGTCAGGTTAGGGGTAACTCTGTGGCACCAACCCTTTCAGCCACACTACATCAAGTCATCGGAGGACCATCGGAGGACCTCCTTTCCTCGCCAAAACCCTGGTGTTTCTTTTGTGGATATTGATGTTACCTTTCCCTGGATTGGTTCTTGTTATCTGACCCAGCTCACATCAAGACTACCCTCTGATCTACTGCCCCTTTTACTTGAGATGAGCGCACTCGGATTTCCTGAATCCGAGCCCACCCGAACGTTGCCGATCCGAGTCGGATCCGAGATAGATCCGGGTATTGGCGCCAAATGAAAACTTGAAACCGAGGCTCGGAGTCATAATCCCGCTGTCGGATCTCGCGATACTCGGAACCTATAAATTCCCCGCTAGTCGCCGCCATCTTCACTCGGGCATTGATCAGGGTAGAGGGAGGGTGTGTTAGATGGTCCTCTGTCCTGGTAGATCTTGTGCTGTGCTGTTTAGTTCTGTGCTGTGCTGTTTAGTTCTGTGCTGTGCTGTGCTGTGCTGTGTTCTGCAGTATCAGTCCTGTGGTGCTGTGTCCTGTGCTCTGTCAATTTTGAGTTCAGTGGTGCAGCTGGGTCCTGTGCTGTGTCCTGTTCAGTCCAGTGGTCCTGTGTCCTGTGCTCTGTGCTTCTAAGGGCATAGTTCTTATTTCCCCAATATTCCCAAGTGTTTAAAAAATTAAAAAAAAGTTATAAAAATTAAAAAAAAATACAAAAAAAAATAAAAAAAAAATGAATTACAACAAAATTTGCAAAACCAATCCTGCAGTATAAGCCCATTGGTACTGCTATTACCAAGTTCACTGATTCAGCAGTATAAGTCCAGTGGTACTGCTATTACAAAGTTCACTGATTCAGCAGTATAAGTCCAGTGGTACTGCTATTACCAAGTTCACTGATTCAGCAGTATAAGTCCAGTGGTACTGCTATTACAAAGTTCACTGATTCAGCAGTATAAGTCCAGTGGTACTGCTATTACAAAGTTCACTGATTCAGCAGTGTATAAGTCCAGTGGTACTGCTATTACAAGGTTCACTGATTCAGCAGTATAAGTCCAGTGGTACTGATATATTACAAAGTTCACTGATTCAGCAGTATAAATCCAGTGGTACCGCTATTACAAAGTTCACTGATTCAGCAGTATAAGTCCAGTGGTACTGCTATTACAAAGTTCACTGATTCAGCAGTATAAGTCCAGTGGTACTGCTATTACAAAGTTCACTGATTCAGCAGTGTAAGTCCAGTGGTACTGCTATTACAAAGTTCACTGATTCAGCAGTGTATAAGTCCAGTGGTACTGCTATTACAAAGTTCACTGATTCAGCAGTATAAGTCCAGTGGTACTGATATATTACAAAGTTCACTGATTCAGCAGTATAAGTCCAGTGGTACTGCTATTACAAAGTTCACTGATTCAGCAGTATAAGTCCAGTGGTACTGCTATTACAAAGTTCACTGATTCAGCAGTATAAGTCCAGTGGTACTGCTATTACAAAGTTCACTGATTCAGCAGTATAAGTCCAGTGGTACTGCTATTACAAAGTTCACTGATTCAGCAGTATAAGTCCAGTGGTACTGCTATTACAAAGTTCACTGATTCAGCAGTGTATAAGTCCAGTGGTACTGCTATTACAAAGTTCACTGATTCAGCAGTATAAGTCCAGTGGTACTGATATATTACAAAGTTCACTGATTCAGCAGTATAAATCCAGTGGTACCGCTATTACAAAGTTCACTGATTCAGCAGTATAAGTCCAGTGGTACTGCTATTACAAAGTTCACTGATTCAGCAGTATAAGTCCAGTGGTACTGCTATTACAAAGTTCACTGATTCAGCAGTATAAGTCCAGTGGTACTGCTATTACAAAGTTCACTGATTCAGCAGTGTATAAGTCCAGTGGTACTGCTATTACAAAGTTCACTGATTCAGCAGTATAAGTCCAGTGGTACTGATATATTACAAAGTTCACTGATTCAGCAGTATAAGTCCAGTGGTACTGCTATTACAAAGTTCACTGATTCAGCAGTATAAGTCCAGTGGTACTGCTATTACAAAGTTCACTGATTCAGCAGTATAAGTCCAGTGGTACTGCTATTACAAAGTTCACTGATTCAGCAGTATAAGTCCAGTGGCACTGCTATTACAAAGTTCACTGATTCAGCAGTATAAGTCCAGTGGTACTGCTATTACAAAGTTCACTGATTCAGCAGTGTATAAGTCCAGTGGTACTGCTATTACAAAGTTCACTGATTCAGCAGTATAAGTCCAGTGGTACTGATATATTACAAAGTTCACTGATTCAGCAGTATAAGTCCAGTGGTACTGCTATTACAAAGTTCACTGATTCAGCAGTATAAGTCCAGTGGTACTGCTATTACAAAGTTCACTGATTCAGCAGTATAAGTCCAGTGGTACTGCTATTACAAAGTTCACTGATTCAGCAGTATAAGTCCAGTGGTACTCTCCTGTGCCGCATATAATTTTTAAAGGCTTTGCCGAGTGTGTGTGGCTTAGGGGTATGCTCTCTTGTGCTACATATAATGGAAAACAAAAATTTGGAGTATAAAGTAGGGAAAGATCAAGACCCACTTCCTCCTAATGCTGAAGCTGCTGCCACTAGTCATGACATAGACGATGAAATGCCATCAACGTCGTCTGGCAAGCCCGATGCCCAATCTCCTAGTACAGGGCATGTAAAATCCAAAAAGCCCAAGTTCTCAAAAAATAGCAAAAAGAGAAACTTAAAATCATCTGAGGAGAAACGTAAAGTTGGCAATATGCCATTTACGACACGTAGTGGCAAGGAACGGCTTAGGCCCTGGCCCGTGTTCATGACTAGTGGTCCAGCTTCACCCAAGGATCTAAGCCCTTCTCCTCCTCCCCCCCCACAAAAATTTAAGAGAGTTATGCTGTCAGCAACAACAACAAAACAGCAAAGAACTCTGCCTTCTAAACAGATGACATCACAAATCCCCAAGTTGAGTCCAAGGGTGTTGTTGGTTGTGAACTGTGACCTTCCCATCACTGTACGGGAAGAGGTGACTCCATCCAGCATTTGCAGCACGCCCTCTGCATATGCTGGAAGGATCACCCACAGTCCAGTTACAGATTTGGCTAATGAAGGTGTGAATGTTGTACACCGGGAGGAGGATATTGATGTAGCTGGCGCTGAAGAGGATGTTGATGATTATGATGCAGACAGATACCAAATTGCCTTTCTCAATTTCTATTTATATTCTAGATTATATAACGGCTGAATAGTTTTCTATTTTACTCCTAGTGGAGAGGGGATCTGATGCAGAGAGATACCAAACTGCCTTTGTCCATTTCTTTGTATATTTGAATTTCTAGTACTACAGTCTATGCAGGCTGCTTTTTTTATATTCAACTACAAGTGTAGGGCGGGGGGGGGGGGGGCATAGATAGCCACCAAAGTAACGTGGTCCATTAAATTTCACTTTCTAGCTCCACAGTCTGTGCAGCCTGCTTTTTTTATCTTCAAAGTATTTACAAGCCTTGCAATCTAAATTAACTAGAGGTAGTGACGTGGTAGAACTCCAAAAGGGAGTTTGGAAGCCCCTGTACAAACTGGCTCTATTTTACCTGAGTTGTCCCCCCTCCAGTGTGTACTCGGAAAGTTTTTAGTGCAGCGGGGAACCTGGTCAGTGAGCGGCGAAGGAGGTTGCTTCCTCACAACGTTGAAAAAATTATGTTTATAAAAATTAATGATCAATTTCTCAATGAAGTACAGCACTGCCCTCCAGATAGTACAGAGGGACCTGTGGTTGTGGAGTCCAGCCGGGATGAATTGATAATGTGTGAGGAGGAGGAAGTACACACTGTAGGGGGAGAGGAATCAGAGGTTGAGGATGAGGACGACATCTTTCCTCAGTAGAGCCTGTTTAGTTTGTACAGGGAGAGATGAATTGTTATTTTGGTGTGGGGGCCCAAACAAACCAATCATTTCAGCCACAGTTGTTTGGTAGGCCCTGTCGCTGAAATGATTGGTTTGTTAAAGTGTGCATGTCCTATTTCAACAACATAAGGGTGGGTGGGAGGGCCCGAGGACAATTCCATCTTGCAACTATGTTTTTGCCATTATGGACCATTCAACAGTCGTTTGCCATGTTAAAAAAGTAAAAGAAAATGTCAACAAATTCAAAAAATTTAATCAAAAGTTAAATGCCCTGTCATTATTAAAAACAAGAGGGTTTGACGTGCTAGAATTAGTGTAGTGTTAATATGTTATAAACACTACACGTGGAACTTGGAGGAGGTATTGTGGCCCCGGTATCCAATTTAGTACCGGGGCCACCCCACTACGCAGTCCAGATACTTGTTTGGTGGAATTCTGACCAGTTGAGGGTGTAACTATTTATTATATTGTGGCCCCGGTATCAAATTTAGTACCGGGGCCACCCCACTACACAGTCCAGATACTTGTTTGGTGGAATTCTGACCAGTTGAGGGTGTAAATATTTATTATATTGTGGCCCCGGTATCAAATTTAGTACCGGGGCCACCCCACTACACAGTCCAGATACTTGTTTGGTGGAATTCTGACCAGTTAAGGGTGTAACTATTTATTATATTGTGGCCCCGGTATCCAATTTAGTACCGGGGCCACCCCACTACGCAGTCCAGATACTTGTTTGGTGGAATTCTGACCAGTTGAGGGTGTAACTATTTATTATATTGTGGCCCCGGTATCAAATTTAGTACCGGGGCCACCCCACTACACAGTCCAGAATTTTTTTTGGGGAAATTCAGAGCCGTGGAGGGTTTTTTATTAATTATATTGTTGTGACCACACCTCTACGCAGTCCAGGTACATTATTCGGTGCGATTCAGACCAGTTGATGGTTTTCTTATTATATTGTGGTAACCCACTCCTCTACGCAGTCCAGATACATTTATTGGTGCAAATGATACAAGTTCAGGGTTTTTAAATTATATTGTGGTGACCCACTCCTCTACGCAGTCCAGGTACATTTTTTGGTGCGATTCATACCAGTTGATGGTTTTCTTATTATATTGTGGTGACCACTCCTCTACGCAGTCCAGATACATTTATTGGTGCGATTCATACAAGTTCAGGGTTTTTAATTTATATTGTGGTGAGTGACCACTCCTCTACGCACTCCAGGTACATTATTCGGTGCGATTCATACCAGTTGATGGTTTTCTTATTATATATATTGTGGTGACCACTCCTCTACGCAGTCCAGATACATTTATTGGTGCGAATCATACGAATTCAGAGTTTTTAATTTATATTGTGGTGACCACTCCTCTACGCAGTCCAGGTACATTATTCGGTGCGATTCATACCAGTTGATGGTTTTCTTATTATATTGTGGTGACCCACTCCTCTACGCAGTCCAGATACATTTATTGGTGCGAATGATACAAGTTCAGGGTTTTTAAATTATATTGTGGTGACCCACTCCTCTACGCAGTCCAGGTACATTTTTTGGTGCGATTCATACCAGTTGATGGTTTTCATATTATATTGTGGTGACCCACTCCTCTACGCAGTCCAGGTACATTTATTGGTGCGATTCATACAAGTTCAGGGTTTTTAATTTATATTGTGGTGAGTAACCACTCCTCTACGCAGTCCAGGTACATTTTTTGGTGCGATTCATACCAGTTGATGGTTTTCTTATTATATATATTGTGGTGGCCACTCCTCTACGCAGTCCAGGTACATTTATTGGTGCGAATCATACAAGTTCAGGGTTTTTAATTTATATTGTGGTGACCACTCCTCTACGCAGTCCAGGTACATTATTCGGTGCGATTCATACCAGTTGATGGTTTTCTTATTATATATATTGTGGTGACCACTCCTCTACGTAGTCCAGGTACATTATTCGGTGCGATTCATACCAGTTGATGGTTTTCTTATTATATATATTGTGGTGACCACTCCTCTACGCAGTCGAGATACATTTATTGGTGCGAATCATACAAGTTCAGGGTTTTTAATTTATATTGTGGTGACCACTCCTCTACGCAGTCCAGGTACATTATTCGGTGCGATTCATACCAGTTGATGGGTTTCTTATTATATATATTGTGGTGACCCACTCCTCTACGCAGTCCAGGTACATTATTCGGTGCGATTCATACCAGTTGATGGTTTTCTTATTATATATATTGTGGTGACCACTCCTCTACGCAGTCGAGATACATTTATTGGTGCGAATCATACAAGTTCAGGGTTTTTAATTTATATTGTGGTGACCCACTCCTCTACGCAGTCCAGGTACATTTATTGGTGCGAATCATACAAGTTCAGGGTTTTTAATTTATATTGTGGTGACCCACTCCTCTACGCAGTCCAGATACATTTATTGGTGCGAATGATACAAGTTCAGGGTTTTTAAATTATATTGTGGTGACCCACTCCTCTACGCAGTCCAGGTACATTTTTTGGTGCGATTCATACCAGTTGATGGTTTTCTTATTATATATATTGTGGTGACCCACTCCTCTACGCAGTCGAGATACATTTATTGGTGCGAATCATAAAAGTTCAGGGTTTTTAATATATATTGTGGTGACCCACTCCTATACCTCGTTGCAACGTTTTGGACTAATAACTATATTGTGAGGTGTTCAGAATACACTGTAAATTAGTGGAAATGCTTGTTATTGAATGTTATTGAGGTTAATAATAGCGTAGGAGTGAAAATAAGCCCAAAAACTTGATTTTTGAACTTTTTATGCTTTTTTCAAAAACAATCCGTATCCAAAACCTTAAATCCGAACCAAAACCTTTCGGCAGGTGTTTTGCGAAACAAATCCGAACCCAAAACATCGCGAAAATCCGAATCCAAAACACAAAACACGAGACACCAAAAGTTGCCGGTGCACATCCCTACCTGTTACCAGGCTGGCTTACTTGTGACTGCTCCTGATCTTCATAACTGTATATCAATCTTCTCCTTGCTGATGAATTCCCTGCTTTCTTGAAAATTGATCAGGCTCTCTAGTCCGACTGGCTGTCAGCGCTCGTACTGCTGAGAACCTGCATTCATTCACTCTTCCGACACTAAACTGTGAGTTACTGCTTTCTGCAGTCTTGACTCATTTTTAATTGCTTGCGTTCAGCATACCGCTTCACACAGACAGACAGAGGGATATACCGGCATTACTTCTGCCTGGAGATGCAACACTGGCGTCTGCCTTCCCTGCATGCTTATTAACTTTTGCACTGACTGACTGATCATTACAATCTATTTAAACTGCTTCTGTCGGAATGAATTTCACTCCCATTAAACAGCATTATATGAGGATTTGGGATTTGAATCCTGCACATGGACATTAAAAGATGTGGCCTACAAATAGCTGCTATGGCTCAAGAAATACAGGTCTTGCAGCAATTACATACTCATGTTCGGGGTTTTCAACCGCCACCACCCCTGAAACTGGGTTACGTTCCTGGCACATTGCAAAGATCAGATACGTGGGGTTTTTTTGCTAGCAAGCACACATTTATTTATAGGGGGCTTTCAATCAGTACCACCTGTACCAGGGGCAAACGCAGGATTTATAAAGGAGGGTTTCCACACCACGCCACCAGTGGGCGTGACCAGCATGCATGGGGTTGTAGCTATAATTTTAGACAGTGCTTGGCTGCTCTCCAACTCCTCTTATCCCCATAATATACATGGACAATGCTGCGTGCACTACTGTTAGGTGCACACAGCTCTCCCTTTTCAAGCATAGCCATGTGAATAGGGGGGGGCAGGGTCCAGTCACCTCAATTATAAAGTGCCCCAGGCTTGAAGAGGGGTTTCCAGGCACTAGGAACCACCCCGCCTCCCCCCTCGGTTTGCCTATGTTTACCATTCAAACGTTTACAAATGACTTGGGTAGCAGAATGACCAGATAGCAGTAAATGAAGACTAAATTGTGATTAGCTGAATTCTGGCACAGTGGGATACAGGACAGACAAAAGGAAGCAACAGGTTGGATTTAATTTCATAGAGAGGTGCATTTGACAGCATAATCTTACCACATTTGTATAACAGGGTGCTCATATCACAATGTTGGAGAACCTGCAGCTTCTTCTATCTAACTCTCAGTCTGTGGCATCCTGCTTACTACATTCCCATCCTAACATCATGACATCATGCTAACAAAATGGTGCTCTGAGTCTAGACAAATGCACCTTAAAAGCATCTAAAAATCACTTGATTTAGGCTGATTTAGGGTTAAGAGCAAACCCAGTTACTGGGTGCCAAATTTGCAGCTGGGCATATTAAGCTGCTGTGGGGCTATGTTAAGTTGTGAGTGTGGAGAAAGAATGACGGAGTTTGCAAACAAGAGGTATGTTCAAAGGAGAGAAGAAAAATGTTTTGGTGAAGGACAGTAGAGAATTAAGAAGAAAGCAGAAAAGTGTTTTAAAGTGACCACAATTGTGGTATTATTTGATTCGTAGCAGGAATAATGGTGGATTGGAGTCAGGTGGCCTAAATAATTAAATAAATACATTCTGAATGTCTGTGAACATTCCACTAGTCTTCAGATCATTAATGAATAACAAATTAGTGTAAGGGCTTCTACCAGAAAGCATGCTCTGAAGTCATTGAGCAGGAGCATTTAATTAATTCTATTTTTCTTCTGTGCAGGGATGATTTCATTGTATCTGGCAGGACTTTGATATTTTTATGGTGCCATAATTTTTTATTTATATAATTTCATGTTACTTTTATGTGATGATAGGAGATCTAACAGTGGGAAGCTTTAAAAGCATTATCCGTTTGCAATAGATACTTCTTATACTTCTCGGAGTGGATTAATCCGTTATAGTAAACACTGGGGATATAAGACTTTGAAGATATTGGAAAAATAAACTGGTAAAAAGACTTCAATAAAAAGAATTCTCTGAGCTTTTTTAAAGTTAAAACAAAGATATTGTGATGGCTGATACTCCCCGTAGGGGAAATGTGGTAGGATTTCCACGATAAAATACAGGGCCTAAATGTCCATGAAACTGCAAGGTGATTAGGACATTTACATGGTAATTCAGCAGTATTTTTCATAAGGGATGTCACATTTAGGACTAGATTTACTAAACTGCGAGTTTGAAAAACTGGAGAAGTTGCCTATAGCAACCAATCAGATTCTAGCTGTCATTTTGTAGAATGCACTAAATAACTGACAGCTAGAATCTGATTGGTTGCTATTGGCAACATCTCCAGTTTTCCAAACCCGCAGTTTAGTAAATATACCCCTTAGTCTTCAATATACCGTTCCTCCCAATGTTTGAATTTGGGGAATCAGTACAAATTGCTGCAAAGGAGTAGTCACCTCCAGCTCCCTTCCCCATGCAGCTCACAATGCCGTGAACAGGACATACTGTCCAACTTTCCATTACGCAAGAAACTGCTGTCTACAGACATCACAGCAGAACAATCCCTTAAAATCAGGACTGGCCCACATAAATTAGGACAGTTGGGAGGTGCGTAATACGTCTGCTATGCTAAAATGGGGTTTTCACTTTGTCCCTAAGTTTCACGCTGTTTTCCACAGTAGTAACTTTAAATAAAAGACACTAGCCAGCGTTACTACGTAACTGTAATCCCCCACTGATTACAACTGCTGCAAGCTCTACATAGCTAAGGTTCTGGCTGTGAAATGTTATAATTACAGCCTTTGATGGTGTCACTGGGGGTTCCTGACTGATTGCAATCTACAATACTATGATAGCACTATAGCTCATTATATATATATATATATATATATATATATATATATATATATATAATATATATATATATACACATATATATATATATAGAGAGAGAGAGAGAGAGAGAGAGAGGGGTAGCCTTCTGCCTCTCCCCCTTCTTTCCCCTTCCCTGCCTCCGTCCCTCTACTCTCCCTCTCTCCCCTGTGTTTCTCCGTCTGTCCACCCCTCCCCTTAGATTGTACGCTCCTCTGAGCAGGGCCATCTCTCCTCCTGTTTCCACCACTTCTAACTCTGCTCTCCAGCTACTTTGCCCTCCTCCTCGAGGGCCCTCCTCCCCCCTCTGGGGGTCTCCCTGTCTTCCGTGCCCTCCTTTTGGGCCCCGTCATTTGCGGATACTCCCCCCGCCCTCACTAGCTGTGCATTGAGCTTACTGAGTTACTGTGCTTTATGTTTACTGTACTGTGCTGTCTCACCTTGTATTGTATTTCGTTTTTGTCCCTGTACGGCGCCACGGACACCTTGTGGCGCCCTATAAATAAAAATTAATAATAATAATAATAATAATAGCATTGTTCAGTCTCCAGTAAAAGTCAATACAAGAGATTATGTAAAAAAGACACAACTAGCACAAAGGGAGCATCACAAATAGAATGAGGGTATAGGAAATGGAGAGGGACACATTTGTGAGAGCTAATATTAACGGGTTTGGACTTTGGAAGCATTTTTCACTGCTCTGTAAGAGAGTGGGGAACTTTGTGTTCCGTGCAAATTAGACTTCTATCCCTCTCCTTCTAGAGAGGCACATAGGGGTTGTGCACAAGTAACTCAGGAGAGTCGGCCTATTCAGAACATCTCCCGTTATGCCTGTTAGCAAACGTATCTTGTGTGAGTACTTGACCCCCAGTGCAAACATACATTCTGATGATGATGATGATAATCATCAGCACGGATCTTTGCACTATTATAAAAGATGAGGGTGCTGATGCAGAGTGGGATACACACCATATCTGGCGTGAAATCACTCAGCAAATATCCAGAAAGTGCTCCTATGTAGATTGTGTGAATCTGTCACTTACGCCCCCTGTGCCTACAGATGAGGGTCGGGGGAGGGAAGATCAAGCGCAGGCCGAGTACACGAAAGGTGTTTTCACGAAAATGTGGCTCATACAGATCTGCACAGACACACATATACACCTCTAGGGAGAAGTATGTTTTGCAACGGTTACCGCGCAGGCGCAAGTAAACCTGGCACGTATGCTGCTGCAAAGGTGAATGCAGGTGGAAATGCGCTTCTCTTCCTCCTGCTTTTTTTACGAGTAATTTACTAAAGTTTTACGCCTAACTCTGCATCAGTTCTTAAATAAATAAATAGACACGAAACCCGCAGCGTGGGGTCCACTGGGGGTCCATGTTCAGCGCAGGACTGAATTCCTTAGGTCAGAAAAAAATGTGGACCCCACTTCGAAAAAAGCAGGATAGTGAGGATAGCTCTGGGGCTATTCCCAACATTCCTAGTGCCAACTGGAGACACTGGATTTCCCTGTTATAGTGGGGCTGTCCTAAACTGGCATTGGCTGGTCCTCATGTCCCAGGTGATGACCACTGGTACTTGATTGTTTTTTTGGGGGTTGTGGGGGGACACATTTTTGTATGTTTTTTTCTTATTATTTCTTTATTTTACTCAGAAGTCATCATCATTAAGTTGATGCTATGGGGCTCCACAAAGATATGATTAAAGGTATGTTTGGGCACTTTAAGTGTATCCCGACGAGGATAGACAGCATGTTCAGTTGCATATATTTTAAGATAATTGCTACTCAAAATACACAGATAAGAATGCAGCCCGCATTTTATGTGCACGTTGAAGCCAAAAAATTTGATTTTTAGCTCTAAGACCATGAATGCGCTGCCAATAGTAGTGTTTACATTATTTATATAATAGTGGGTTCCTGATTACAAGATGACTCAAATAAATAATTTTACATGATCTAAAATGCTTTGATGAAAACTGTCAGAGAAGTAGGCTTTTTATACATGCGTTTTCAAAGTGCATGTGTTCAAAAAATATCTTTAATAGAGCCTGTAAGATTCCATCTTTTCTATAAAGCCTCTTTGAAGCCCCATGGACTCTGGCTCTGTGGAATGATGCATTCGTATCAGTTTTAATGTTGAATTTCAGAATCAGGGTATAATAGCAAATAGATGAAGACAGTAGACATGCCTCTTGTTTGTATGCCTCTCCCCTCTAGATTGTAAGCTCTTGCACCAGCTCTAAGCACTTGTGTCTTCTCTTGTTTCCTCAATCCGTGGCTCCGTCTGTGTTTGCTGTGCCCATCCTCCTGAGCACAGGATCAGCTTGTCACTGTGGGCAGTCGTTAGTGTAATTTGCATTCGGACATGAATTGCGTTCATTTGCATAAGTCCCATTTCTGGGCATACGCTGAGTTATTTCACCAAATAATAATGCGGCTTTGACAGGCAGATATGCATCTGTGTCCCGATCTGCATCTGGTCGCAATTGCATGAATACATCCTTACGGTACTAAGCTTGTGTTAGTACTCACCTCCCCTTCCCCATCCCACCTCTCCAGGCACAAACTGGCGTAAATGTCAATTTAACGCAAATCTGCAAAGGTGCTTATGTGAATGGCTACTATTCAAATCCAGTGATAACATGGCGATGCACAAAGCTACTCCTAGTTGTTATATATTGTGTCCCAATTTTCCAAGGACGATCCCATTTTTAATCCCATAAATCTGTAACTCACAACATTAATTATACCAATTCTGATGCACCCAAAATGATCAGTATAAGTGGTTAAACGTTCCGGTTACCACTATTCCGACATAGAGAAGCTCTACAAAGAAAATCCGAAATTATGAAAAAACGATTGGAAAATATACAGACTTACCTTCAACCCGACGTCTGTCAATAGAAATTTAAAGCGGCAATGTGGGGACCCCTAAGGTTAAGTGTTTAAACACTTAACCCGACATTGCCACTTTAAATTGCTATTGACAGACGTCACAATGACGTCAGCCTGCAGTGACGAACACTTCTCCAATCGGAATCACTTGCTGTCAGCATGGTGCTCCCATCGGAGATCTCCAGTGTCGGATTGAAGGTAAGTCTGTTTCTTAAATCGTTTTTTCATCATTTCGGATTTTCTTTGTACGCCTTCTCCATGTCGGAGAAGTGGACATCGGTAAAGCCTACTCAACCCCCTATAATTGTCGTTATTTGGAAGAATGGGGTGGATTTATGGAATTGGCAAAATCTAGGTCACAGGGATATCCTGGTTTTTAAATTCTAAATTATGGGAGCCCTATACATAGGTGTCAAGAGTTGGCTTTGGAAAGAGAGTACTATGGAATTCCAGTGGTACTAGTTATTAAGTAGAGTAAAGGTTCCACATATAGTTCTTTAACAAAAATATTTTTTTTCTTATTTGAGCTTTAACTTTTGTAGAAAGTTTCATTTAATTGAACATCATATAGGTAGAGATTACACTGGCAGAATGGACTCTGCTAATGCATGCAAAAAGGGGAGAGATACAAGACATTAATCATCTCAGATGACTATAACAACAGCCCCCTGAAAACAATACAAAATTGACTACAAATTGCTGGAAAATGAAAATATGTCTAATCACTGTGATCTGACATTATGTAATGCCATCGTCTTATCACAGTCACTGAGTTCTACCGCATTTCCCAGCACTGAGTTCCATTACATTCCATAGCACTGCATTCCATAACAGCACAGTGGCGTAGTGGTTAGCACTTCTGCCTTACAGCACTGGGGTCATGAGTGAAAATCCCGACCATGGCCTTATCTGTGTGGAGTTTGTATGTTCTCCCCGTGTTTGCGTGGGTTTCCTCTGGGTGCTCCGGTTTCCTCCCACACTACAAAAACATACTGGTAGGTTAATTGGCTGCTAACAAATTGACCCTAGTCTGTGTGTTTGTGTGTGTGTGTCTCTCTGTCTGTCTGTGTGTATGTTAGGGAATTTAGACTGTAAGCTCCAATGGGGCAGGGACTGATGTGAGTGAGTTCTCTGTACAGCGCTGCAGAATTAGTGGCGCTATATAAATAAATGGTGATGATGATGATGATAACATTCCATAGCACTGAGTTCCATAACATTCCATAGCACTGAGCTCCATAACATTCCATAGTACTGAGTTCCATAACATTCTATAGCACTGAGTTCCATAACATTCTATAGCATTCCGACCCAAACAACTGGATATCTCTCCTTGAGCTGTTCACATCTTGGATCTGGATCTTCCATGAATATTTCTGTTTGTATAGTATTTTGAGTATAATCAGGCCTGGATTTGTGGGGAGGTCCACCGAGGCACAAACCTAAGACAAACTGCCAAATGTTTCAGCATTTTTTTTCCCCAATTTGTACCTATCATATCATTGTAATTACTAGTGTGATACATGTATTTATTGAACACAAATGGGATGTGGTGGAGGATGGGACCAAAGTGCTCTGCAGTAAACATGGAAAATGGTGGGATGTGTCAAGTCGCATAGAGCAGCAGATGAATAGATCCAGAAATACATTATATGTAGTTTTCTTCTCTGCCCTGACGTTGGGAATCTCAGATACCTAATTTAGTAAAGTATTTTACCCACAGGACATTGTTACCAGTCTCAGCTGTTATCTCCACATTTGAAATCTCAGTTTGTATTTTTGCTACTGATTACATAATAGGTTCCACCAGTCACTGATCTGTGTAAGAGATGTTACCATGTCCTGGAACGGATGTTTTGTTTTGCAGTATAATCTACGAAGTCACCGGTATGTGGCTGTTTGGGAAACAGTTCTGCAAGGTGTGGATCTCCTTTGATGTCATGTTCTGCACGGCGTCCATTGTCACCCTGTGTTTTATCAGCCTGGACAGATACTGCTCGGTGGTCACCCCCTACCATTACTCAAAGAGGATGTCACGTCACAGGCGAGTGCTAGTTACATTGACTTCTTTAAGGAAAATGTACAATAACAGATTTATTCTCTAATACAAACATGTTAGGTGTACATAGATGCAAACTAAGATTGCTAGACCTTATCCCCAAATAATCCACACTGGTCTTTTGAAGATTAAATAAGGATTTTGTACCTCACAACATTGGAAACACACTGGTTGTATGAACTTGACAGAAGCTTCACATTACTAGTCTGCTGCTAAAGATCCCGCTCCTCCCACTCTAATTTATAGATAAACAACTAGGGCCTGATTCATTAAGGATCTTAAATAAAGAGGATTCTTATTTCAGTCTCCTGGACAAAACCATGTTACAATGCAAGGGGTGCAAATGAGTGTTCTGTTTTGCACATAAGTTAAATACTGTTTTTTCATGTAGCACACAAATACTTGATAGCTTATTTGTACACTGAAATTTAAAATTCATATTTGTGTGCTACATGAAAAAACAGCTAGTATTTAACTTATGTGCAAAACAGAATACTAATTTGCACCCCTTGCAATGTAACATGGTTTTGTCCAGGAGACTGAAATAAGAATCCTCTTCATTTAAGATCCTTAATGAATTAGGCCTCTAGTCTGCTTAACCAGGTTCACAATGCACAGTATATCATGTACATGTCTTCATTCAGTTCTACAGTTCATGAAACTTAGCAGGAAGGAGAATGGATCAGCCAAGCAGGTAAATCATGGGTCTAGACTAGGGTCTGTTTTTTTGTTTTTTTTACTAGCCACCATGTCTAGAGACTGCATTTTACACTAGCCACTAGAATAGGAATATATTTTTTACACTAGCCACAAAAAAGCCTGATTGTAGCTAATCGAGGCATGATGTGGGCTAGCCAGTGATATTAGGATGCTTACGGCAGCATCATGAGGCCATATCGGGGATCTGAATCCTAAACACTGACGTTCTGATATATTATGTGTCACTGTGATGCTTTGTGAAGAAATATTCAGGTTATTTGGATGCATGATGCACATGGTGGCATTGTAAGGCTATATAGTGTCATGATAGGGGTTTATATGATATCATGCGGCTGTTATACTTACCACATAACTGTACATGGTGGGCATTAGCACTGTATGTTTTGAATATGTGGATGTACTGTTTGTGCAGGACAAAGTAGCTTTATTTTATGGATAATTGGATATGATGCCTGCAGTATTTACTCTTTATTTTGCCACATAACACATGCTAAATTTTTTATTTTTCACAACACAGCATGATAATTGTGCATATTACACTGCAGCAAATATAATGTATCCCAGGTGTTGTGTTTAAAGAATACCATGATAATATAGAACAAAAGGCAGCTGGCTGATTGCTTTAAACAAGTATTGGAACTTTGAGGTTCTCCTAAATTCTTTTATTATACGGTAAAGGGGTACAGCAATCCTTATAATACACAATTTTAAATCTGTAAATAACAAGTTGCCTCCATGAGGGGATCTCAATGCCCAGATGCGTCTTAGGTTCACTGACCGTTCTACATTCCATCACGGAACATCAGTCACGTGACACAAATGACATCACAGCTCACTGAATATAAGGATCTATTTCACAGGCCTGACATCACTCTCTAATTAGGATATATTTACAATAGTCTTTACACATATTTATGTCACTGGTGTTTTGACATTTCACCAGTAAACCAATACTATATCATTGTACATTGTGGGCCTCATTCATCTTCAGACAAATCCTGCACATTCAAATACAAGTGAATCTCCATATACGTTTCCATTTGAAATTGGGTGTAAGTTTGCTCTGGCTAAACGTTACTTTCCATATGTAGACAGACAGAACAGAGAGCAGGATTTGCCCATGCATATGTGCCATATATAGTCATCAGAAGGCTTGCACACAAAACAATATTTTATAAAATAAATTAGCAAATCTTAATACTATATTTATTAATACAGATCTTTTTTTTAATAGTAAATACATAAAGCAAGATGTACAGGCAGGGCCGGTGCTAGGGTCCTCGGCGCCCTAGGCACAATTTCAAAATCCCGCCCCCTGAGTCTCAATGCGCCCCCGTGGGTCTAAATGTTCCCCTCCCCTCTTTTTACTTACCTTAAAGGCGCTTCTCGCTGCTGCCGAGTCCCGTCCCTCACTGACACTGTCGGGCCCTGATGATGATGTCACGCCCGACAGTCAGTGAGGGGAGGGGAGTCGTCGGAGGGAAGGTCCGCCCCATCAGCTGTTGGAGGGAAGGAGGGCGGTCGCGATCCATGGCCCCTCGCCCCTCCCTGTGGATTCACTGGAAACTGTGCGGGGGTAATTAAGTAATTAATTAAGTACCCTACTTCTGTGACACCCTCCAGAGCCTGGCGCCCTAGGCAACTGCCTAACCTTGCCTAATGGGAGAGCCGGGCCTGTGTACAGGTAATGCATTTTTACAGTCTATCATCCTCGCATACACATGTTCTGTGCTAGCTAGTGGCACACATACATGTAGTTCTTAAAACAATCATCACTATCAGTCAGCACCTACACCTGTCCGGTAGCTGTTGCAAATGATACGTCTATAAAAACACAGTACTTAAGAGAAAAACAGGACTAGAATCGGCCACATCTACGTTGGCATGTCGTTACTGCAAATTGTCTACGATCATCGGCCCCTTCGCTCCCGCGTTACATTGTTCAAGTTGTAGGCAGTCGAAGGGTCATTTACGCTCTGAGATGAATAGCATGCAATTGCGTTAGTTCCTGAGCATGCGCAGAGGTAATTCACTTACACTATGGCACACAAATGGACTTACGCCCGAGCGTGGATTAGGCTCTGTGTCATTTGCAATTGTTTATAATACAAATATTTTCCTAATCCAACGACTCCTACTGTTTACAGCTCAGATGAAGGTACCGCATACAGCCTAATACAACTGGAAAAGAACACAGAGACTATACAGTACTATAAAAGCCTTTTGCATTTTAAAAACTTTAGCCTCTAAGAGAAATGACTACATGTCTGGTGCACTGTGCGCGTCTAATAATGTCCTGTCATATGGGACATCTCAATTGTACATTGTTCCCCAGAGAAATGTCACAGCTGTCTTTAATTGCTTTCAAAGGTAATACTTAAATGGACAGAGCAGGTTAGAAACTCGTGTTATAGCATTTGAGCCACGGATACCGTGAAGATCATCCATTCATCAGGCTTCTAATCTTCTGCATGGACTGATGTGTACATTATTGGTGGGGGGAGCATTGCAAATGTTCGTCACAATATCGTTCTTCCGCTCCATAGATGGAAACAACTCACATACATCACTCACATGACATGATGATAGCATGTTAGCAACTGTCACCATTGAAGCTGAAGAACACAGGAAATATGGCTCACATGAAAATGTTAAAGCCAAATCAATGAGTATATGTAGAGTACAGTTTTCCGTGTATGTAAATTGCATTAAATACATACACTGATCAGCCACAACATTAAAACTACCTGCCTAATATTGTGTAGGTCTGACCTCGTGTAGTCAAAACTGCTCTGACCCATTGAGACAAGGATTTCACAAGACTTCTGAAGGTGTCCTGTGGTATCTGGCACCAAGACATTAGCAGCAGATCCTTTAAGTCCTGTAAGCTGCCAGGTGGGGTCTCCATGGCTCAGACTTGTTTTTCCAGCGCATCCCACTGATACTTGATCGGATTGAGATCTGAGGATTTTGGAGGCCAAGTCAACACTCTGAACTCTTTGTAATATTCCTCAAACCACTCCTGAACAATTTTTGCAGTGTGCCAGGGCTCATTATTCTGCTGGAAGAGGCCACTGCCATCAGGGAATACTGTTTCCATGAAGGGGAGTACTTGATCTGAAACAATGTTTGGGTTGGTGGTACGTACCAAAGTTACTTATTGTATGTGGATAAATGCCAGGACTCCAGGTTTCCCAGAAGAACATTGCTCATACCATCACACTACTTCCACCGGCTTCCCATAGTGCATCCTGGTGCCATCTCCTCCCCAGGTAAATGACAAATCTGGCCATCCACATGATGTAAAAGAAAACGTGATTCATCAGACCAGGCCACCTTCTTCCATTGCTCCATGCTCCAGTTCTGCCACTCGAATGCCCATTGTAGGCGCTTTTGATCGGTGCACATTGGTCAGCATGGGCACTGACCGGTCTGCGGCGACGTAGCACCATACACAGCAAACTGTGATGCACTGTGTGTTCCGACACCTTTCTATCATAGCCAGCATTCACATTCTCAGCAATTTGTGCTACAGTAGCTCTTCTGTGGGATTGGACCCAATGGCTAGCCTTCGCTCCCTATGTGCATCAGTGAGCCTTGAGCACCCATAACCCTGTCGATGGTTCACTGATTGTTCTTCCTTGGAACAGTTTTCATAGTGGTTATCGGGAACACCCCACAAGACCTGCCGTTTCGTAGATGCTCTGATCCCGTCTTCTAGCTATCACAATTTGACCCTTCTCAAAGTCGCTTGGATGCTGACTGTTCACTTGCTGCCTAATATATCCCACCCCTTGACAGGTACCATTGTAACAAGATAATCAATGTTATTCTCTTGACAGTGATTTCAACATTTTGGCTGATCGGTGTATATTCTGATAGATATTTTCTACTCATGGAACCTCAAAAATTCTGTTAGTTGGGGGAAGGGGTTAGCTAAAATATACATTTTCGTTGAATAATAATTTAATGAAAACAGGAGTGAGGTTTACATACTATTTACAACAAATGCAGAACTGGAGCTTATCATAGTATATACAGCCCTATTTAGTCAGTTTCATGCGTCAGTGCTCTGGACTACATACAGTATGTGTGATATGGTACTGTGTCCTCCCTGACACCCAGGTGGCAATGCCCTGCTCCATCCTGCCGTGTATGGGCCAGTGTGGGCAAATAGAGAATAAAGATAAAACACAGACGTGTCAGGTAGGCATAACTGATAGAATTTAGTTACAGTCTCTATACACAGTCTCTTGTCTTCACTTGAAATAACATAGTGGAGACTAATCTCTTGGTCACATCTGTAAGTTGCAGTATGATCATTCCCCATCATCCCACCTTTCATTAGGCTTGTTGGGAGATAACCAGCGCACTTGCTGCAAGAGTTTAATACCTACTAATACTTACTGTGACTGACAGCATCTTCTCTTCTCCTGCACTGTCACTTGTGAGTACCTCTGTTCTGCTAAGACTCCACCAGCAGTATTCCTCATTGCTATGTCTATCGCTATACAAGAAAGGCCCGTACATTGGAAACCATGTCTATCGCTATATAAGAAAGGCCCGTACATTGGAAACCATGTCTATCGCTATATAAGAAAGGCCCGTACGTTGGAAACCATGTCTATCTCTACACAAGAAAGGCCCGTACATTGGAAACCATGTCTATCGCTATACAAGAAAGGCCCGTACATTGGAAACCCGGGTCTGTCATTAGCTCGGATTTGGGTTCTCACAATTTTCTAGATCACCTGCATGCTATTATTATTATTATCATTATCTTTAATTTATAAGGCACCACAAAGGGTCCGAAGCGTCGTACATGACATACACAGAAAACAGAGACCCATGATACAACATGATACAGAAAGAACAAAAAATGAAGAACAAAAAACGCAAAAACACAAACAAAAACACACACACTGGTAACATGGTAATGCAAATCAAATTATATCTGGGACAATGTGTGAAAGTGATGGTAGAAATCAGCGAGAAGTAGGCCGAAACTTAAGAAAACAGGGCTGGAAGCAGGCCAAGAGGTACAGAGGGTGAAGGAACAGTAGAAGGAGCACACAAGGGAAGAGGGCCCTGCTCCTGAGAGCTTACATCCTAAAGGAAAGGGAGAGACACAAATAGGGTGATACTAACTGGGGGAGAGAGCCGGGACAAGGGAGTTAGGAGGACTGATAGACTTGAATAAAGAAATGAGTCTTAATGGCACGCTTGAAGCCTTTGAGAGTAGATGCTAACATGAAGGAATGTGGAAGATTGTTCCACAGCTGGGGAGCAGCCCGGGCAAAGTTCTGGAGACGGGAGTGAGAGGAGGTGATCAGTGAAGCAGTGAGGCGGCGGTCACAGGCAGAGCGGAGGGAGCGGCTAGGAGTGTAGGTAGAGATGAGATTGGAGATGTAGGGAGGAGAGGAATGATTAAGAGCTTTAAAGGTGAGGGTGAGGAGTTTAAATTTAATTATGTAAGCCATGGGGAGCCAATGTAGTGACTGTTGGAGGGAAACAGCAGAGATAGAGTGGCGGGAAAGAAAAATGAGGCGGGCAGCAGCACAGACTTAAGAGAGTCAGGTTGGCCAGAGAGAAGGAGGTTACAATAGTCAAGACGAGAGGTTACAAGCGAGTGAACTAGATTTTTCGTAGCTTCCGTGGAGAGAAAGGGGCGTATCTTGGATATATTCTGAATGTGAGGCTTGAAGGAGAGGGAGGAATCAAGGATGACCCAAAGGCATCGGACTTAAGAGACAGAAAGGAGGGTAGTGTTATTAACAGAAATAGAGAGGGGGGGAGTCCTGGAAGGGTGAAAGACGATAAGTTCAGTCTTGGAAATATTGAGTTTATGGAAGCGTTGGGACATCCAAGATGAGATGGCCGAGAGACAGCAGGAGACACGAGGCAGAAGGGAAGGGGAGAGGTCAGGGGATGAAAGATAAACTTGTTTATCATCAAGCTATACTCTCTTCTCGTGATTACACATGCTCTGTCAAAAACTGAATTCATCTCTCTGCACCTCTGAGTTAGAAAGCTCACATGTTCACTATTTCCCCATCTCGACACTCTGCTCCAAACTTAAACTAGAATTCTAAACTCTGAAATTTCCATCCGGGCTCTCTTCTTCATTAAAGGGGCATCATTCCCACGTTACACTCTCCTACACAACGGGGGGTCTAACACATATTTGCAGATTGTTTATGAAAATCTCCAAATATTTCAGTCCATGCAACATTCAGAAGACATTCCACTTTTGGGTTGGAGTTAATGGACTTGCTAATGCTGTTAATGGAAGGGTTTGTTAATATTATCGGTAAGCAACAGTGGTACCCAAGCCTTGCAAATATGTTTGTAGATCATTTTTTACAAAATTTAATGATAGACAGTATTGTTTTACAGACAGATGATTATGTTACACCGAATTTCCCAAACACGAAAACAGTAACAGCCTCTAGAGATCAGGCGCTTCATGACTGTTCATAGAGGGTTCATGTACTTTGATTTAAGATTGTCCAGATCTTTTTTTGTAGTTTTTTACTGACTGTCTGTAAATTTACTGGCAGTTGGCAGTACTGACATATATTCCGAGAAAATCCCCCAGCACACTGCTATAACCTGCAAAAGAGCTGCCATTTCTACTTGTACATAAAAATGCAGAAGTCTCAGTTGCACACATTTGACAATGTATGGAATACCACCCGCCACTCCACGGTGCTTCTGCTAATAGGGTGGTCTTAACTCTAAACAGTGAGAGTCCCTATATTGGGCCATACATATATGTGTTTTTAAATTGAGAGCTAACTTACCAAGAGGTACTCCAGAATCCTCCAAATTACAATACAGCAGCAGCATTCCCCCTCAGTTACTGACACCAACATGCCTCTCAAACAAACAATACAGAAGTGGAAGTTGCTCAATAAATTTATAGGTTCAGTGTTTAGAGGTCGGACCACCCTATTAGCAAATGCGCTGTGGAGTGGCGGGTGGCTTTCCATACATTTGCAAATGTATGCAACTGAGACCAATGCATTTTTATGTACAAGTAGAAATGTAAGCTCCTTTGCTGGCTATAGCAGTGTGCTGGGGGATTTTCTCTGTATTTGTTCCTTTTAGGATAGCCCCACCCTTTCAGGCACCTGCTATGAACCTATAAATTGATTGAGCAACTTCCACTTCTGTATAGTACTGACACATTCAGCAATGATTCGGTGATCCTCTACAAATAAACAATTGTGTTACGTACATAGCGGGCACCAAATTTGAATTAGAGGTTCCTGCACATCACGTATTGGTTCCAGGACCATGTCTCTGTATATTTGTGTATTTATCAGTGCTGCACAATTTTTACGTCTGAAGGTATTCTTGTCATTTCTATTTTCTTGGCAGATGTATCATTATGACAGTGACAATATGGGTCTACTCCTCTTTGATCTCCTTCCTACCGGTCATGCAAGGTTGGAATGAAATACCTGGGATTGACTTTGATAATAGCAAAGAATGCATCTTTGTGACCAACTGGACCTTTGCAATAGTTGCTTCATCCCTGGCCTTCTACATCCCGTTCATGATCATGTGCAGTATGTATTTCTTCATCTACAGAGCCTCCCGATTAAAAGCCACCCGCATTGTGTCTCAGACGCTGGATCTCCATTATCACCCAAACAGCAAGCGCCAAAACAACTTGCAACTGGAGCATAAAGCCACTAGGACCATGAGTATAATCATCTCAGTATTTGTTATGTGTTGGCTTCCATACTTTGTCCTCAATGTTTGGATAGCAGCAAAGGGTACAAGTTCCACCAGTGCAGTTCTGGTGAACAGCTTCAAGTTCATTACATGGCTGGGGTATTGTAATTCCACCATCAACCCCATGCTATATGCTTTCCTAAACCGGGACTTCCAGAGAGCCCTCAAAAAGATATTTATTTGTAGACGCTGGAGGTCACAGGTGGACATTGGAGATGACATGGTGTCTATAGTAACCTTCTCCAAGACTGCTCAAGATCCAGAATACAGCATTAAATTGCCAATGTCTAATTGTGCACTAAAAAGCAAACAAACTATTAAGTGTCCAAGTACGGTACACTACTAAGCATGAGATTTATGTACGTTGGGTTTTATATCTGTAGCCCACCCACCGGTGGACTAAGGCAGGTGCGTGGACCCAGGGTAAATTCTGCAAACAGGCGGTGACGTGATGGGCAGGGGAATGTATTGACTCTTTATATCAAGAAACCAGTGATGCTCCTAAATGGGTGTAAAAGGTCAACACATCATGACTATGCCAAAGCAATGCTTGAAAAATAATTTATAATTTACAAATACATAAAAATCATTTTATGAAATTCACATATTTAAAAATAATCACAAACACTCTGATCAAAAAGCAGAACTGAGACTTCTTTTTTCCACTTTGAAGCTCCAATCGTAATCTTTATATCCTTCCACTTAAACTACAAGCACTTGGAACGCGGAATCTAGCTGTCGGCACCTATACAGGCTTGGTGACTTGGATTCTGTTCAAAGACAATTTATTAAATCTTACAAAAAAAAAATTTTTCTTTTTTTAAATGTAAAGATAATATAAAATATTCACGCGTCGCCCCTCTCTGTTTATACGTCTATAAAGCATGCCATGTTACATGCCTATTTTGTACGGTTTGTGATCCACTCTTTTACTGCGCTTTGTATTTCCACGGAATGCTAATTGAGGCATTGTAATAATGGAACTCCTTAAAGGCACATTAACCCTGTTTTTATAAAGCCTTTCCATATGATGTATAGAATGGAGTTATACAGAAATATATGAATGTGTACACAAAGGTTTCTATGTGTCCTCCGACACTGCCTGCTGCAAGCAGCAGTTACACATCCAATTTCCAAAAGCAATATTTTTCTTGTCTGTTATCTCCCTAACGTGTGTGCTGAAAACTCCCATCTTCATCTACATCACTCAGAATCCCTACTGCAGATGGAATTGTTTTATGTACTTATCAGATATATGTTTACAGGGGCGAGGGTAGGAGTGCGGGGGAGTGGGAGGGACGCTCATGGCTGCCTGCTGTTTGTATAGAAAATCTCTACGCCTCATTTAACTTAACACCGCATTTAGGTGCTAAATTTGCTCTGAGGCACAGTAAACAAAATCAGGCACTAGCTAAAGATAAAAGCTAATTGCTGATTGGTAGCTGCAGTTCAGTGGAAGTTTTGCACCCCAGTGAAATGTTAATAAATGAGTGTGGTTGTGTCCTATGGAAATGTATTTCACAAAGATACAGTAAAACCACACATTATTTTACCTTTGCTTCTCGCAATCAACATAAATAAATAAAGAAAAAACATGTTGAAGTTAGTGCTCCAATAGCTGTGTAGTAAGTGATTGGTACAAGGTAGGCTTTGTGAAGCAATACGTCCTACTGACAGCAATTTCTCAGTTCTATCAAACAAAGAACATGATTTAACTACCAATCACTGTGACAAGCAACAGCCGCTTACTTGTGTTCAGAATGAAAACAGGTGAAGACAAAGTAGTGACAGCACGTTTCCAATCTGAAGGGCTGGCGGTGGAATGGAATTAAACAGCTCGATGAGTTCTCACACACACAGCTAAACAGAATTGTCTTCCTGGTACATAATGACAGATCGATAAATCACTTCTCGTTTGTAAGTTCCATTGTTTGTTTGTTTTTATAGTAATGTGCTGGGCAAGACTGGCCTATGTGTGACAATAGTAAGAAGGAATAAAGAGCGCTACATTTACTATGTTGTCTTGACTACTAATTTTGGTAACTGAATAGATTCTGCATCAAAACAATGCAGCTCACTTCAAGGTACATGTCCACTTTCCGGTCATTGGAGACATCTCGCAAAGAACACCTAGGTTTATGGGGAGGGTGGAGCAAAAGAGTCATCTCATAGTTCACCCTTCTACCACTTTAGTACCAGCCCTTTCAGTAAAATAAACGTTTCAGTTTTCTCCTTAAATTCAGTTTTGCTACATTTACAGCTTAGATTTATCATGGGAGCGATGGGATATCAGCTCTGTCTCTATTAGGTGTTACACTTTTGTTTGTGAAACTTATTTTTACTTTGCACAAAGTGTGCTTAAAATATAGAAATAAAAGATAAATTATAAACTATGTGATTGTTCTCTGAAGTACAATCAGAAGAGGTAAAATGCGTTCCAAGTTCTGGATGAGATGGACGTGATATCAGGGCACTCTATACCATTCTACCCTAGTCAACCAGTGGAGAATCTGCCCCGGGGTAACCGGCAATTTCTCCCGCCTCATGTTAGTGCTTACCAGAGTACCTTGCACATACTGCATACCTCTAGTACCATGGATGTGGGGACAGACTTCACACCCAGACAAATATCCAACAGGCTTATGAAGATAGGTTTATTAAAAGGGGTATTAACAGTGGCTAGAGTAATAATGAGGAAAGAAGGATAAATACAGGTACAACAAGCATAATTATGCAATGGCTCACACAATCACACTGCAATAGTTATAGCATGAATTGTACTGTCGGCAAGAAAGCGGCATTGCTTCACTGTCACTCCACTTTCGGCAAACACGCCGATCCACAATTCCAACAGGGATGTAGGCATGGATTTGTTTATTCTCGACATCCCTTTGTAGGGCTCCAGTCTTCTCTAGGCTGGAAGGAGGTTTTCAGCTGCAAGGGTAGTCTCTGTGTTGAAATAGGACATCTCTGTGCTGAAGGGGATCTTTTTAAAGAGCAATCTCTGCATTTGGGGATCTGTGCAATGAAAAGGAATATTCGCAAGGGGATTTCAGTATATATAAGTGGGTGCAAAATGGTCATGTTTACACATTAATTACAACATTACTTACATCTCCTCTTGAGTTCTTGAAACCATTATCCAATGTGTTCAATGGCCTTCTTGAAAGGCTACGGGCCTGATTCATTAAGGAACTTAAATTAAGAACTGTTTTTTCATGTAGCACACAAATACTTGAGAGCTTATTTGTACACTGAAATTCAAAGTTGATATTTGTGTGCTACATGAAAAAACAGTCAGTATTTAACTTATGTGCAAAACAGAAAACTAATTTTCACCCCTTGCATTGTAACATGGTTTTGTCCAGGAGACTTAAATAAGAAACTTCTTAATTTAAGTTCCTTAATGAATCAGGCCCTACATCTTCATGTGGCAGAAGTAACACAGTTTTTAATTTACTTTCATTAACATGCTGTACATCTTTCTAATTCTCACTGGGCAATGACTGGCTTACTTGTTACTTTCTAAAGTCACAGGGTGTTGAATCCATTGCTGCTATTACATATGTAGGTCTGGAGATGCCCCAGAAGATGGATTTCCTGCTCGCAGCGCCATATAAATCTATGCAGGAATCATCTGGACATATTCAATTGTCACCTATTTAGGATATTTCTAGAGCAGTATGGTATTCTTCTCAGCATAAAAAACATTGAAATGGCAAGAATGCGTGTAACTACTGGTCAGATTTCTTAATCTACCTATGATAGTGAACAGAGTTTGGAATCTAGAATCTTCAACAAATGTAGCAGTATCAAAAAATAACCCAACTCTTGTTGTTCCACTGCCTTACGAGGAGGCCACATTGTTTTTAAAAAAGTGTATATGGAGATGCAGTCTAATCTAAATAGTGCTCCTTAAGTGGATCTCAAAACTGCACTTTCTTTTACTGCACAAGAATAGTAAAACAAAGCGGATGTCTGCGACCCATGGACTTACATCCAAGTCTAAATTAGACCCTTAGGGCTAGATTTACTAAGCTGCGGGTTTGAAAAAGTGGGGATGTTGCCTATAGCAACCAATCAGATTCTAGCTTTCATTTATTTAGTACCTTCTACAAAATGATAGCTAGAATCTGATTGGCTGCTATAGGCAACATCCCCACTTTTTCAAACACGCAGCTTAGTAAATCTAGCCCTTAGTGTGTGTTGTGCTGCAGGCATTGATAAAGCAAGTGTAACATGCATGCACAGTATGCAGTACAATGTAGAAATAAATGCTTAGCATGTGTGATATTGAATAAGATACTGTGCTTAACAGACAAACTATCCATCATACTATGTAACCTCATTTTCAGGGTATCATAAATAGCACCATACCAGTCTAATGCAGTCCTGTGCCAAAGTTACACCAAGCAAAAGCAATAGAGTGCTCATCACCTGGTTCACACAGACTCTCCCTCTGCACTTATAGGCTGTCTTAGGCTGTTATTGGAAACCACCAGTTAAATTGGCCATTCTGAGCAACTCACCCCTGTCTGCAGAATGAGCACATCCAGTGGGTACTTTCCTCTGGTCGTACATACCTGGGAGAACATGAGGCAGGTGAGGGTTGGGACGCAGGTGATATAAGTTGGCCTTGTAAGCCGGCGACACCAATTTACTCTCAGATCCTCTATAGTAATTAGATTCTGCCAGAAACCCCGGCTTCGGCAAACTCATGCTACAAATGAAAAAAATAGCAATTTGAAAGTCCAGTCAGCAGCCAGTAATAATTCCTTTGGTTTACCAAAGTCAGATATTAAAACGTAATTTAACTGTGCTATAAGCATGACAGATTGTCAGGTCACGTGTGGGGAGCAATAAACTTAGAGCTTATCCACATGAGTGTCCTTATATATGTCACTATTTGGTTCCATTTAGTGGTAGGGGAACTCACGGATTTCTCTAAAGAGATAACGATTCGGTGAGGTTCGGTGTACCTGAGGGCTCTGCAGAGGCAGATTATTTGGTAGGGATAGGAAGTAAAGAGCATGATATTCATGTGAGTTTGATACCACACATTTTCCAAACCTATTTGACAAGAGCACTCAACACACTGCTTTGCTATTGTCAGTCTGCAGTTGGCAACACTGTGCCATTAAAAACTTTTCTACATTATAATGCAGGGTCCAGGGTGTAACGTGAATTATGGGATACTTGGCCCACTTTAGATTTGCGCTGGCTGGTTGGTGGTGCGGAGCCTAACGAACCCCCTGGTGTTCACCAAGAACCGCTGCAAGGTGGGATGGGCTTAGCTGCGGAGGCTCGCAGGTCGTGGTCCACTGGTCTGTCCCTAGAGCTAGGGCTGAGGGAGATATCCGAGGGCAAATACAGAAGCAGGCACACGGAAGATAGGCAGATATCGTGGTCAGGGTAGCTGGAACTGGTACACAGGTAGACAGCAGAGCGTGATCAGGTAAGCCGGGTTCAGTACACAGGGATAGGAGAGCAGAATCGTAGTCAGGAAGCCAGGTCTGGTACACTGGGGTTAGAGAGCAGAATGGTAGTCAGGAAGCCGGGTCTGGTACACTGGTGTTGGAGAGCAGAATGGTAGTCAGGAAGCCGGGTCTGGTACACTGGGGTTGGAGAGCAGAATGGTAGTCAGGAAGCCGGGTCCGGTACCCTGGGGTTGGAGAGCAGGGAAAGTCACAAGCAGGTCTGGTAAACGGGAGAAGCTAACACAGGAACACAGAACTAGAGTCAGGAACGGAGGAAGTTGCTATGACGTTGCCCAGGCGTCAGAGCGAAGTTTACATGGAGGCAAGTTTGAATTCCCCGCCCCGCCGCGATCATGTGACACAGCTGACCGCAGGAAGAGAGAGCCAGAACTACGGTGATCACGGCGCAGGAACGGGGAAAGGTCAGTGCAACACAGGGAGCAATGCTTAAGGAAGGCACAGTTTATGAATATTATAGGTTCATTTAGTTAAAATTGAGGGCTGGGGGGGCAGCTTTCTTTCTAGTCCCAGGTGCTAAAATTTTAAGTTACGGCTCTGTTATAATGATCCAAACTGCAACACACAGTTCTAGCACTGCGCTCTTCACGTCCTGCACATCTGAGCGTAGTGTTGAAGAATGAGTACAATAGCTGCGCTGACCCAAGTCGATTATATACAAAATATTTAGACTTGCAGGGAGGTGTTAGACTTCTGGTGGCACAGAAGCACATCATCAGCATTTAGATGAATTTCTGGCGACTAGTCTAAGCCTTGCTACTGAGGTGGAGGAGCAAATTAAAGTTTAAGCAAAAATTGCTACACAGATAGATCTTGTGCAGTAAGTGAAGCACATTACTGAGGCAGCATTCCAGTCTGCAAAAAAGAAATGCAATTGCCTGATAGATTATGCAGCAGTTACAGTGATAATGCTGTTATATCATGTTATAGCTGTTAGTTAATGCAATGATTTTCTTTATATGCTTTAAATTGCATAGCTGCTAACAGGATAATGTGTATGATGGTTTTATTCACTCAACATACTAACAATTACAAGTTTAATGGAAGGTGCCTCAGGAATAAACACAGGCATTAGGCCAATCACATAATGCTAATGAAACATATTATTAGTAATACATCATTCAACAGAACACAGGCATCAGCTGTAAATTAAACTATTCTATGCAAGAGGTCAGCACAGACCATCTCCCATAAGTAGTGCCGTAGGATACTCTAAAGTAGCTGGAAAAACCCTCTGATCATCAAACAGAAGTGACACGTTTTCAAAATGTGGGAGAAACGTCTTGTTGTCAATTAATATTATAAGCTACACAGATAGTGCAGAGCTTCCAACATCATCTGGTTGTAGAATTGCAGGAAACATATGGCCCATTCGGAAATAATAGCTGCAATTTCTCGATTCACTAAACAAACATATAAGGAAACATACAGTTTTCTAAATAGGTATCACTTGGTATACGTCCCCTGAAGTCTCTAGAACCATAGGCAGCAGAAGGGAAACAAAGCCATTCCTGCCAACATTGTCTAGGAAAGTGCTTCTGTTGGCCATTGTAATCTATAAAACAGGTGTTATATGAGGAGATGTTTACACAGATATGGGAAACTACACCCACCCAACATGACCTAATTACAGGACATGGAGATAATACAATACTATTACACTCTATACGGACATAGGACACTACACCCCAACATGACCTGACCACTGGACATGATCATAATACAATTCTATTACACTGTATACAGACATAGGACACTACACCCCCAACATGACCTGACCACTGGACATGAGCATAATAAAATTCTATTACACTTTATACAGACATAGGACACTACACCCCTAACATGACCTGACCACTGGACATGAGCATAATAAAATTCTATTACACTCTATACAGACATAGGACACTACACCCCTAACATGACCTGACCACTGGACATGAGCATAATAAAATTCTATTACACTCTATACAGACATAGGACACTACACCCCCAACATGACCTGACCACTGGACATGATGATAATACAATTCCATTACACTCTATACAGACATAGGACACTACACCGCCAACATGACCTGACCACTGGACATGATCATAATACAATTCTATTACACTCTATACAGACATAGGACACTACACCCTCAACATGACCTGACCACTGGACATGATCATAATACAATTCTATTACACTCTATACAGACATAGAACACTACACGGCCAACATGACCTGACCACTGGACATGATCATAATACAATTCTATTACAATCTATACAGACATAGGACTCTACACCCCCAACATGACCTGACCACTGGACATGTTCATAATACAATTCTATTACAAACTATACAGACATTGGACACTACACCCCCAACATGACCTGACCACTGGACATGATGATAATACAATTCTATTACATTCTATACAGACATAGGACACTACACCGCCAACATGACCTGACCACTGGACATGATCATAATACAATTCTATTGCATTCTATACAGACATAGGACACTACACCCCCAACATGACCTGACCACTGGCCATGATCATAATACAATTCTATTACACTCTATACAGACATAGGACACTACACCTCCAACATGACCTGACCACTGGACATGATCATAATACAATTCTATTATACACTATACAGACTTAGGACACTACACCTCCAACATGACCTGACCACTGGACATGATCATAATACAATTCTATTACATCCTATACAGACTTAGGACACTACATCTCCAACATGACCTGACCACTGGACATGATCATAATACAATTCTATTACATCCTATACAGACATGGAATCTACAGCTCAAAACCTGATCCAACCAAGATATATGACTAATGGCCAGAGGCCCAGGGTCCTTCCTCTCTGCTCTTTCACAAGGTGTTCTGCAGTTATAGTGCCTAGATACTAGTCAGGTAATACCCTATGGTTTTGTCCCTCTCGTCATCACTAATAGTTATTATTATATCCGGATTACACAAAATCTAACATGTCAGCTAGGGATGAGACCAATGTACAAAGCATCTAATATCGCCGACATGCAGATGAGATCAGACACCCTCCTCCTGTCACAGCCATCAACCTCTGTCAGATGCCGCAGGAGTTTTCCTATTGAACATGGAACTATATTGAGCCTTAGCATTCAGGACAGCGCTCACTTTGAATACTTGGCCAGTAAACGGGTGCAGCTATAGCTAGTGCAGCCCAAATAAGTACTATATCGTATGGCACAATAGGAGAGTCAGGGTCCAGAGTAAAATAGTGAAAAATGTTTTCGTTATTCCAAAATTATTTTAATTTTAATTAGATTATTAAACAAGTTTATATAGTTCAGTCATCTGGGATGTAAATAGCACTTTGTCAACTTTGAATGGAATTTTAAACGCAGGACATTGCTTTCTGGAACTGGGATGTGGAGATGAGCATTGTCCAGTTATATCTCCACAAGACACCTAATTAAAGTGTTTCTGCCAACTAATTAGGCCTCTTATATTATTAGTCCTTCCTCAGCTGAGGAAACACCATACTCCTTTTTATCAGCTGTATAATTAGGAAAATTCTAAAAAGGACAGAAATAATGATCATTTCTCCTGTTAGAAAACTAAAGTCATCCCAATAGAATAAGTAGAGTATGTTCAGTATTCTAACCTTTTGTTATGATTCCTAGCGAAGTCGAGAAGCGGCAACAGAAGTATAGAAACCAAGTATCTTTAGTTAGGCAAAATATGCGAACAAGGATTCAGTTCGTGGAAAATGCAAATTTCAGGTAGCAGAATAAACAGGTATACTCCAATACACAAATATGAACAGGTGTGATGAATGGCAGGAATAGTCCACAGATGCAACATGTTCCAAGCAATGACAAATAAAGTTTAAATGCAGGAACGAGTATATCCAATTGATAGGAGGCACAAGGCTACAGACTAAGGAGGCAGGGATCAGGATTCCAGATTGCCAGAGGCATGAGATGTCCATCAAAGTAGACTGGAGGAGGGTCTGAAGATTCAGAAATGGCCTCTGGGCACTCTGTCTGAACAGCAGACTCTGGGAAATCCCTGACTTGGGCAGCAGTCTCTGGAGAGTCCCCGACTGGGACGGCAGAGGAGGAGCCTCTGAGCGGACAGCACTGTGAGGAGACTTTGACCGGACAAGGCAACTCAGGCTGAACTGTACCATGTGGCAACTTGGGCTGAAGCGCACTAAGTATCAATATCTCCGGAGCAGACTGGAGAGACAGGGCCCCCTCTGGAGCCAGCAAAATCTCTGGAGTGGTGGCTGGCACCTCAGAACAAGCGCCAACTGGGACTGGCACCACAGGACAGGCAGCAACTTCGACTGTCAGACAGGTGTCTGGAACTGGAAGATTAGGCCCCATCCCAGGGAACAGATCAGGTTGTAATAAAGCAACAGGTGATGAGTGCAGACCATTCCATGGTCTGGAGAGGAGCACATTGAAGACTGTTCTATAGGATGTCGTGGTCTGCGGAGTGGACAGTCTTGTAAGTAATGTTCGTTATTGGTGCAGTAGAGGCATAGTTTGACAATCCTTCTGCACCATCGCTCCTCCTCTGTCAGATGGGGATGCAGGTAGCTGGCCCGTTTAGAATCCCTGATGCTAGAGACTACCGCCACTACCACAGATGCAGCACCATTAATGTCCTTGTAATCAGAAAAAGTTCCGGGAGGATTTTCTGCAGTCTGCATGCTTTCTTTAGAAGAATTTGAATTTGTTGCTCTAGAATCAGTATTTGCGCTGTAACTGCTCAACACAGAAGCAGGAAGGGTTTTAAGCACTTCTTGAAGTAAAGTAGATACCTGTATGATTTGGTAACAGAGCTGAATAATGTTCATTTGCAGCATTTGTAGTTGTGGATTTACTAACATGATCTCAACAGCTAAACACAGAGTTCTATACAGAAACACTAGGAATCCCAGGACTAAAGCAGAGGGCGTGCAATCATCAAGCCCAAATTGTATGGGCAGTTCATCATGTTATGATTCCTAGCGAATTCAGGAAGCGGCAACAGAAGTATAGAAACCAGGTATCTTTATTTAGGCAAAATTTGTGAACAAGGATTCAGTTCGTGGAATATGCAGATTTCAGGTAGCAGAATAAACAGGTATACTCCAATACACAAACATGAACAGGTGTGATAAATGGCAGGAATAGTACACAGAGCAACAGGTTCTAAGTGTTACGAGCCGCGGTGGCTCGTCTCCTGGTCCTGCTTGCGTCCCGGCCGTTGCCTTGACGACCGGGACGTCGCTTGCGCTTCCTGGTTGGCCGTTGCCGAGGCAACGGTCCGATGCTGATAATATAGCGCTGCGTCCCGGCGGTACTAGTGGCCGGGCGCATGCGCGTAATTTAACATAGCCTGTGGGCTGATTAATGCAATTATCATGGGGGCTGTGTGAGACTCAGAGCTAGGCTCTGATTGGTGGCTTGTGGTATTTAGGGCAGTGAGGTCTGCAGCCTCACTGCCGGTTATAGCGCTCTGTCCTCAGTTCTGCTGCCTGCTTGTGTTATCCATTTTGGTTCCTGCTACCTTGGATTTGACTACCCGTGTTTTGACCCCTGCTTGTTATTGGACCTGTGACCCTTCTCTTCTGACCTTGACCTTTTGCCTGGAATTCGGATTTTGCTTCTCTGCCTGTGAGTTTGACCCTTCGCTTGCCCTTGGATATTGCATCTGTGCCTGTGACCTTTTGACCTAGGATTCTTCTCATACTACTGTCCATCAATCACTCCACTCCTGGGAACTCCTTTAAGTCAGTATACGTTTCTCGACCCTCAGTCGGCCCGCAGCCCAGTCTGTCCCCACCACTAGGGGCTCCAGTGAACACCTGGCCTTCTGAGTAGTTCCCAAGTTTCACTGTACTGACTTGGGAGTTCCTAACACTAAGCAATGACAAATACAGTTTAAATGCAGGAACAAGTGTATTGAGTAACCCAATTGCCAGGAGGCACAAGGCTCCAGACTAAGGAGGCAGGGATCAGGATTACAGATTGCCAAAGGCACAAGGCAATCCAGGGAAGCAGACAGACTAGCTGAGTCCAGTGGCCAGCAGAGGTCAGGGCAACAAGAGTTCAAGCAGAATCCAGTAGCCAGACAGAGGTCAGGGTCATAAGCAAACAAGCAGAGTCCGGTAATCAGGCAGAGGGTGACAACAGGAGATCAGATAGCAGCAACGCAAAACTGGAACAGGGATGAACAGGCAAACAAGCAGGGTCTGGTAATCAGGCAGATGGTCACAACAGGAGATAATTTTTAGCATACATTTTCCGTGCTCATCCTACAATGGTCAATAAACTAATGTGTTAGTATTAAAATTAGCTTGACATTTTAGCAGGTGTCTGTCCAGGAATTGCTCTTTAACAAAAGAGCCGCAGGCGTCTTGCTAGCAAGCCAACATCTGGGAATCATTTTCCGTTTTAATTTAGTAAATAAGTCATGTTCAAGTATAATGTCCATTTAAGGGTAATAGAAAATATCAATTCTACTCAGAGCTGTTGGTTAGACCCTGCGATAATTTTAAATAACCTTTTTTTTTTATCAGGTGCCATGCTTAGTTTGTGAGCTTTGCGTTGGGTTATAATTCACTGATTAAAAAAGATGGAAAACAAAACAATAGCTGGGACCATGATTACAGAGAGCAGTAAGCTTTCTTTTATTCTGCTGTTTAGCGAAATATAATTATAGGTCTTTTTTTTTGCTATTTTCCTGCAATTCTCATATCTGCAGTATCCAGCCAGGCACCTAATAAGAGGGGCGCGTGGAGCCAAACCTCCAGAGTGGTAGTGGGTGTTCAGAGCAGCATGCTTTCTTTATCCATGTAGTTTAAAATTAAATAATATACACTTAGTTGTTATTCACAGTATAAATTGTATGCAGTGTAACAATTAAATGGGTACACATGCATTCTCTAAAAATATTTTTAATTTAATATTTCATCCGATTGATTTCCAGCAGAACTATCATCAAAACATACATTCTGTTTTAATTTAACAAGTGAATACCAAGTATATAAAACTGAACCCCCAGAAAATGAGTAGCCTTAACATGAGGTAGAATGACTTGCCCAGATTTGGGACCATGGTGTACATTTGTCAAAGTTTCTAAAAAGGAAAAGTGGAGGTGTGCCCATAGTAACCAATCAGATTCTAGTTGTCATTTCTAGTACATGCTAGAAAATGATAGCTAGAATCTGATTGGCTGCTATTGACAACACCTCCGCTTTTTCTTTTATGAAGCTTTGATGAATCTACCCCTGGCGTTTTCCCTAATAATATTGCAGTTTTGCTGCAGCGTCGAGAAACCTTTTAGGTTAGATGGTCTAAAACAGTGATGGGCAACAGGTGAGCCAAGGGCTGCATGTGGAACTCCTGCTTTATCGTGAGATGTGTTTGTTATAGATTGTAACACTTGTTTACAATGCCTGTCAATATGTTATTATAGGTAGGTGTCTCTTTCTTTCTTTGAGTAAATGTATCGTTTTAACTTATTACGGAGATTAATGGTCACATGTGGCCATTTGGAAGGTTAGAGGGTCACACTACGCGGCCGTTGAAGTGTATCTGGTTGACTATCACTGGTCTACGTGGGAGATTCACCCGGTTTTCAAAATGCTGTACAGAGTTTTTCCAAGGAGCGAGTAATACTCTGAAAAAAAAAAGTTCCTCCTCCTCTTTACGCTCATTTTGATAATCTCGCTCCACAAAACAAAATCTCTTCTTGCGTGGGTCACAGTCCGCAGTTAGCAAGGCATTCTCCTCTCATCAGAGAAAAATCCCCCAGCACACTACTATAGCCAGCAAAGGAGCTGCCATTTCTACTTGTACCACTTCTGTATTGTTTGAGAGGTATGTTGGTGCCAGTAGTTGAGGGGAGCGCTGGCGCTGTATTGACATTTGGAGGCTTCTGGGGTACTTCTTGGTAAGTTAGCTCTCAATTTAAAAACACATATATGTATGGCCTAAATATATGGGACTCTCACTGTTTAGAGTTAGGATCACCCTATTAGCAAAAGCACCGTGGATGCATTTCTGGCTATAAGGGATTTACACGGTATGATTGACATGTCTCTGCCCACAAGTGAGAATTAAATACCTTCTATTTTGTTTTTGTGGGACAATGCTATTTTATAGCAGGGGCATGTGAATACCTTCTGTTTTAAGAAGACTAGTACAGTTCCTTGGGGTAGTGATAGAGTTACACAAGGGAGGACAAGCACTGACAATTTGGGCCACTCATAACTGAACGATATAACGTATACATTGTAGAAACAAATATATGCAAAACCGTTTTGTTCACCCTCTTAGTATTTTGGGCAACTCCTCAGAACGCTCAGCAGGTGTCACTATTTCTATAACTGTTCATAAGAAGATCTAGGCTAGTGCTGTTTAACTTTCTTCAGCTGCAACCTGAAGTCATAAAAACGCCCCCAGAGTTCACCAGAGACTCCCGTAAGGAGGTTTGTGGGTCATGCAGGTCGCGGCCCTGAGAGCCAGTCACTAGCGAGGTAGCTGGAGTCACTAGTAGAGCTTAGTGGACAAGCCGGGTCAGTACCAGAGCGAACAATGGAAGTGCCTAGAGGTATTCAGAAGCGTAGCCAGATTAGACGAGGTGAAACCAGGAGATCCAACAGAACCTCCTATGCGTGGCATAGGAGTGGTCAGGAACAGACAGAGCATAGAAAGATGCATGACATTGCCTAGCACCGGGCACCCATGCTCAGTGCACCCGAAGTCACGGCAAGGTACTAGGCAATGGGCACGCACTGCCAGGGTAGGAAGGTGACCGTCCTCATAGCAGGAAAGAGACCTGATACACAGATTGTGCATCTCTAGGTTAAAATTAAAAGCTCTTTTTACAGTAATAAAGCAATAGCATAAAACTGTGTATAGACTCAAACATATGCATTTTCTCTATTAAAAGATAAAAAGGAATATCTCTTTTTGGGGTTGTGGGTGGATGGTTTTTAATGCAAACTGCCCTTTCCTTTACTAGTTGTAGAGCAGAACCAAACACTGCAACAGAAGCCAAAACAGTATGGTAGTGATGCTAATTCCAAAGTTTTACTCCTTGATATCTAAATAAGGGGTCTATTTATCAAAGAGAGATAATTCCTAAATTCGTCAAAAACTGGAGTTTTCACCAGATACAGGGTTTCTGGCTATTTATTAAAACCCCTGATTCGATCAGTACTAATGCTATGCCAGCTCACGCATGCATAGAGGGATCATACGCTGTACTGCTGCCAGACATTTTAATGATAAATTGGGCAGCCAAAGATTTTCCATCACTGCAATAGAAATCTTCAATTTTGATAAATAGACCCCTATATCGAACATACAGACTCAAGAACATCTACAATCAATCTAATTTTCACTATTATTCTCAACCACAGTATCAGTATCTTCTCAACTACAGGAGGTGCTGAGAACGGTTGGGAGGTTTATTGGCTTTTTTTTTTATTGTTAAGAAGTTTTAAAAGGTCACTTTTTTCCACGCATCACTAAACCTAACACTGAGCATTTTAAGCTAGACACCAGAAACTTAAATTGTCCAGCTATTCAACAGTCTGATAATCAATGATCATTACTTCTGCCAGGAAGCCATTTCAAAGAATATTTAATAGGTCTTACGTGAACAATTCTGCACAGAACAGATCCATGGATAATTGTACACAGAAAAAATGTTGGGGTTTTTTTTGTTCAGAAAAATAAAAGGTTATTGTGGAGTGTTAACCAAGAGTCTTGTCCCAATGGCCACAATGCTCGTGAAAGCTGTCAGAGTAGACATATTATCCTAGCAGACAATGAGCACAAATTAAATTCTATTGATCAATGATGACAACTGAATCTCATAAACCCAGTTCAGTCAGTTCATTATCTGCAGAGGATTTATAGAAAGCAGCATGAACAGGTCATTGGAACAAGTTGATGACCCCAGGTAAGACCCTCATGAGACGGACAGGAGATGAGAGGGGGAAATGTATTGAGAAAAATAACTTGACTCAACTAGAAAATTTTGTGGGTTTTTGTGTGTGAGTTGTTTGTTGTAGGTGAGTTTGAGAAGGGTCAGAGCACTTCTTAGACTCATTCAAAGCTGGCTACACATAGATGAGCAGGAGATGAAGTGGATGTGGTTGAAACAACCTAAAGTAATAAAAGAATTAAAATGTTAATAGTAGTCTGATGCAGGAAGACTGTGGGTGTCAAACACATAAAACTTCACAAACCCAACTTGTTATATTTACAATAACAAAACAAAAAAACAAAACAGAAGATTGCAATATTTTTTTTATTTTGTAAAATAGGACTTGTATTGGTTATATACACCGATCAACCACAACATTAAAACCACATGCCTAATATTGTGTAGGTCCCCCTCGTGTCACCAAGACAGTTCTGATCCATCGAGTCATGGATTCCACAAGACCTCTGAAGGTGACCTGTGGTATCTGGCATCAACACCTTAGCAGCAGATCCTTTAAGTTCTGTAAGTTGTGAGGTGGGGCCTCCATGGCTCAGACTTATTTTCCAGCACATTCCACAGATGCCCGATCGGATTGAGATCTCGGGAATTTGGAGGCCAAGTCAACAATTTGTCATGTTCCTCAAACCATTCCTGAACAAATTTTGCATTGTGGCAGGGCACATTATAATGTTGAAAGAGGCCATTTGCCATCAGGGAATATCGTGGTCATGAAGTGGTATAATTATATAGGTAACAGTCAGATGAATGCCAGGATCCAAGGATTCCCAGCCTAATATTGCCTAGAGCATCACATTGCTCTGTTGGCTTGTCTTCTTCCCATAGTGCATCCTGGTGCCATCTCTTCCCCAGGCAAATGATGCACACGGCCATGATTTAAAAGAAACTATAATTCATCAGACCAGAACCCCTTCTTCCGTTGTGTCTTGATCCAGCCCTGACACCCACATGCCCATTGTAGGTGCTTTCGTTGGTGGACAGGGGCAGCATGGGCACTCTAATCGGTCTTTGGCTACGCAGCTGTGATGCACTGTCTGTTCTGACACCCTTCTATCATAGCCAGCATTAACTTGTTCATTGATTTGTGCTACAGTAGCCCTTCTGTGGGATTGGACCAGACGGGCTAGCCTTTGCACCCCACACTCATGAGTAAGTCTTGGGTACGAATGGCCCTGTCACAGGTGCACCAGTTGTCCTTTCTTGGACAACTTTTGGTAGGTACTAACCACTGCATATTGTTACGAGTGGCAGCTCCCCACCGCTCGCTCTTACCTGTGTCCCGACTATCATGACAACAGCTGGGCATCTGGGATCTTTATCTTGGCTGCTGCCACAGGCTAATTATTATTATTATTATACACCAGCTTGGGGCTCATTGGAATCCACATCTTTCCCCTTCCCCGATTGGTCACTGAGTATTTAAGGCAAGGAGGGCTTAGACACCCTGCCGGGTATAGCGTTTACTCCCTGTGGATTGCTGAATTGCTGCTGTGTGCGGTGTTGACGACTCCCGATAGATTTCCTGTTTTGACTTTGGCTGTGCTTTGGACCCGCTTGAACTCTGATTGCCCTGACCTCTGCTTGTTATTGGGATATCCCAGCTCACTGCCAGCCCTGATCCTTTTGCCTGTTTCTGACTATTCTACCCGCCTCAGACCCCTGACTTTGGCTAGTTTCTGATCTTCCGCCCCTGTCTGGCAACAGCCTTCTACCCAGCTGCCACAGTATTGTATATGAGCTTTTACTATGCTGAGTTTAAGTCCTGTGAGCGTGCTCAGCTCTACAGGAAAAGCAGCAGCTAAAGGAGAAGACCTCTTGTTAGGAACCCCTCCAGCCAGCACAACACAACCCGGAGTCTACTCTGCCAATCAGGTGTTCACTGGAGCCCCTGATGGTGGGGACAGACTGGGCTGCAGACTGACAGAGGGTGGTGAAGTGTGTACCGGCTGGGGAGAACCCAGGTAAGCGGAGTGATGTCCACGCAGAGCTCAAGGGCCGGCAGCAAGTTACAATTCCAGTTAACAAGCCGGGGTCAAGGGTCACAGGCAAACAGGAGAAACGGTAAACAGGCCAAAGGTCAGGGTCACGGTATACACGAGCGAAGTCCAAATCCAAGCCAAGGGTCATATACGAGAGTTCAGCAGAATACAATACACAGGAACAAGCAGGTCAGCAGACTGGGAGTCAGAAGCTATAACCGGCAATGAGGTAGCAGACCTCATTGCCTTAAATAGTGAGCCCAACCAATCAGAACCTAGCTCTGCAAGAATACAGCCCATTGTATTAATTAGCCCGCAGGCTATCTAGATGAGCACGCGCCCAGCAGTTCCCCTTGCTGGGACGCGGCGCTCTCACACTCAGCGTCCCGACCGTTGCCGAGCCCCCGGAAGTGACGTCCCGGTCGTCATAGCGACGGCCGGGACGGAGGTAGGGGAGTCGCGGCGGCTGGGCACCGCCGCGGCTCGTAACACCTGTCTCCTGTTCTGAAAGCTCATGTCAATAGCCGTGAGTTGTAACATACCAGGAACACCCCCACAAAACCTTTTTGGAAATTCCCTGATAGTCTTGTAGCCAGTAATTTAGCCCTTGTCGCTCAGATCAACTTCAAGAACTGACTGTTCACTTGTTGCCTAATATATCCCTTGACAAGTGCCACTGTAACAAGCATCATTATTCACTTCACTTGTCAGTGGTTTTAATGTTGTGGCTGATCAGTGTACGGAAGACATTGTTTTTGTGATCCCTTGTGTACGCTATGAGCAAACGAAAAAAGGTTTTAACTACCACTTCCTTGCCTGCATTATACATATGTTCTGCCTTACCAGGCCTAGCTACACTGCAATTACCTTATAATCCGCCCAATCATGTCTAAATTCCCTTTATACCAATGCCTGGTCATGGCTCTGTAGTGACTTGGGGGTTCGGGAGCGTAGGGAAGTTCTAAATGGAAGCTATTGTACAGGGATTATACACTTCTCAGTAGGAGACAAGACACACATCCATCTTTTTATTTGTAAATAAATTATTGGTTAGCGCATTGGGTTTTCATGTGGCATACCAGTGAATGGGTTATAGCTGCTCTTTAAGCGCAAGTGCAGTGAAACAAAATAAAATATTTATAAGATAGAGAATCACATGTCTGATCATTTCTATTTAAAGCCAATTGGAAACATTTTGGTGGAGAAACTACCTATTGTGTAACACTGACTCAGTTTTTCATAACATGTGATAAAACCAGTTATTTGCAATTAAACTTCTAGCAGAGCTACAAATATGACAGCGTGAGGAGCTAGAAGATATCAAAGACTCTTCTTCCCTGCAGAAACTGAGCTTTCACAGGTTATATCACACAAGCTCAGCGACAGACACAATCTATTTGATGCTTCCAGCAGTTTAAACAGGTTTAAATTGATCTATTTCACTTTAAAACTTGCCAGGTGCTGAGAAACCACAAGCCCCACAAATACACAGTTTCCCATTTTTATTTTTGCTGCTGTGCTGCATCTGAATGGTGGCTGGGAGGGTGGGGGGGGGAGGTGCAGCTGTATGAATGAACTTTGTTTCATATAGAGGAGTGTTCAATAGCACAATATGCCCACAGCAGGAGCCTCACATCACTACTTAGTGAAAGGAGTAGGATCCCTCAACAGTGTTCTCCAGAAAATGTTGTCAGCCGGGTGCCATTAAGAAGTAGTTTAGTGGGAGCAGTGTAATACTTTGCAATAATAATGAAAAATGTTCCAGGTTATTGCCCACACCTGCCAGGGGACTGGTCAGACTGGTGGTCAGTGGTGTAACACACACTGCTGGCTGTAGTGCTCACATAGTGCCTGTTCTAATAGGAGAAACAATGGTTTATTCTATTATAATAGGACTCTGTTGGGTTGTAAGAGCTGGATGGCAAGTAAAAATTTCCAGGAAATAGGTTCTGGGGAGAACACTGCCTCAACTGTATAATCTTAGTTTCTGGCTTCCAGCTCACCCCCACTGTCCTCTATCACATGTAGTTCTGTTTGTACCAACAGTCACAAGTAGACAGGGCACAGCCATCCACTCCTGACCAGTCTGAGAATATGATTGGCTACAGCTTGTTCTATTCCCGTTCACTTCAAAAAACAGTTTACACGCAAACGAGCAGAAGAATTATAACAAAGTCAGTCTGACCGTAATAACAAATAAAAAAATAAAAAAAACACCTTAAAAAACAGAGAAAATGCAAAATACTTTGGCTTACACACTTAAAAACACAATTCTCCAACAAATAACTCGATATGGATTTTTGAGAAGAAGGTTTAGGATGTCTGGACGAATGACTGGCATTCTATGTTGAAAATACCAATTTCACCCTTTATTTTCTTTCTAAATATAATTTCCTGTAAATCGGTGACATGACAATACGTAAGGTTTGCAGCATAAAACAATTTCTCAAATGGGGAAAAAAGAAAATTAAAAAAAGACCCATAAATAAAACATTTTTTTTATTAAATCACTTAGACTTGAAAAAAGTCACAAAATGTAATGCACTTAACTGGTCTCATTTTGCAATAAGTGCTCTGTACAGCACCAACCCACTGGATTGACCGATCTTTATAAATAAAAACATATTTACATAAAACAAGCACAATTTAAACTCCTTAAATGATTCACAAGCCTGTCAGTGGTAGTTACAAATCTTGTAGCAGGTAAGACTATGGAACTCTGTCCAAAAGTAGTAAAACATTAAAATAAAATGGTTCACAAACTTACATTCAACCTTTGACATAACTGTGGCATGAACTAGTGTCCTAGTGCAATTTAGACCTAGTGCAGATCAAGTCGGCTTGATTGCAAATAAGGCAATAACTGGCTCACATTTACTGTGCAAAGCTAAAGTACAGAAGGTGCCTAATTGTGTCAAAATATTTGTGGCCATAAGTTCCTGAAGCGTCGCTAACCGTCACCTCTCAAGGTCAACGTGGAAAAATAGGAGAGGAGTCACTAGCTGGCTTGGAAGTGTTTACGTCAACACGTTCCTGCCTGTCACATACAGCCATTCAAGAAAACGGATGACAACAGGTTATTGTTAACAACACAACCGTCAACACTAACAAGAATGGTCTGAACAACCAGTAACAGTTTGTATAGCTTTTTCTAAGATTCCAATTACAAATAGTTAGATTAGAGCAGCATATACATGATCCATATTGAAGTGTCAAATTACAAAGAGGTTTGAAAGTTACCTGTTGCGTACAAACCATGGGGGTAGCCATTTGTGTTCAGCCTATCAATTTATTCAGAGCTAATGGCGTGGGTAAGGGAGAAGGTATAAGGTTCAGAGATCGGAGGCTATTGTTAAGAAACGTGGTATGTCCACAAAACGTCTATACCCAATGTGTGTACGTAACAGCTAAACAAGTTTTTTGTTTTTGTTGTAAAGTGCGTCGAATCACAAATTTTTCACACGGAATGAACTGAATTTACTTTGGAGGACATGAACACCTAAATAGCATTTCAAACCTCCATGCTCTTAGCGTTAAGCCTCCAAACCTAGAAAAATATTATATATGATCGACCGCCAACATTCTCTCCTTACTTGAAAAATCTGTGCTTTACATCATGTAAAAATGTATTAAAAGACCAGCTATCAAATCTACAACAGATTATCTTCTAGAAAACACAAAGTCTATAGAACGAAGAACATTAGTCGTGGAGCAATCCATATTACTTGACAGCCACCACCTAAAATCCAGGTCTTCATAATGCCGTCAGGAAGAATCCTCAAGCCATGTCCAACCTAGGGACACTTGTCCAACTATTTAAAATGTTTATGGCATTAAAATCTGATCATATTGTGAAAGGAGATTTACTAGCAGAAATTTGCCAGGACTTCATAGCTTGGTACCGTTTCCAGGATAGACAGTCTTTATGGTCAAACATAACCAAAATAAGAAACGTCGAGGTGGAGTGGTCACATGTAGGAATGCTTCAGACTCTTCAGCCCTGAAGTACTCAATGTCCGGGACCTCTGCCGGAGAGTCAGTTTGCCAGGAAGTTCAACGCTCTCAAACAAAGGGCTTTCAATAACTTCTTCAGCCTCAGGTCTCTCGCTTGGGTTGTGGGAAAGCATATGCCGGACCATGTTTTGCTGTCCAGGAAGAAAAACACGGTTAGGGCACAGGAAATAACTTCTAAATCACAGGAATGTACAAGACTACGGGCTACCGATCACTCTTTACACAGAGCAATAAGAGTCGATGATGGACGGAGCTGCCACCAGTCTAGGTCAGATACGGTTAATGTGCATGTTCTGTGGTTCTGCTCCAGGAAGGTCGGCATAGAACCCCTGGTACAAGTCACTTAGAAACTTCCTGATGACATGTGCCGTTATTAAAGCCAGGAGGCAGGTCTGAGAACCGTTGGTTTACACAACTATTGATTCTCTACTCTTTTGGCAAGACCAAGTGTAACACTGTTTAAGGAGGACTGACAACCCCTCTGATTGTGGACAAGCTGCCTTTGTCCACTGACCAGAAAAGCCCACGTGGAAGACTCTGACGTGCCGGAAAATCTCATAAATTAAAACCTATCTTTTGCATTTTGGCCGACAGAAATGGACTAATACCAACAAAAGACATGGGCCATAACCTCACCTATTTCTCTTGCCCATTTTTTTTGTCACTGTGCAGTTGTTTTTGTCTGTGGTGTGGAGGTTCCAACTCCCTGCCCTCGTAGAGGCACCCCTTCTAGGGAGTACTGAAATTTGTATGACCCTAGGTGAGAAGGGAAACTCCCAGTATTGCTGTGAATGGGGACCTGAAGACCCTTCCCCAGCCAGAGAGTCTTCTAGTTTCAAAATCACCGATAACCAGGGCCCCTGTAGAGAAGCACCTGAACAAAGCACTTACATGCACTTTGTCTTTATGCACAATATTTGCACGAAGGTGCAGGAACACATAATAAAGTGTCTCTGACATATCACTGGTTATTAGTAAATTGGATGGACTGAATTCTAATAAAGGCTCAGCCCATAAAAGGTCTACGTCCGCTGTGTGTAGGGACACGTTCTATTTATTTGAAGTTAATATGAAATCATTTTCACAATTGGTCACAGAAAAATACAAAACATTTGCCTTTATTTCCGCCTATTAAGCCTGTAAATACTTCACATGTAATACATACCTCTTGGGGATATTCGTGTGTAAACAGGGTTGGAAATTTCAGGTCACGCAAGTCTGTTAAAATCTAAAACAATAGGAGAGGGGGGGGGGAAAAAAACAAAAAAAAAAAAACACATTTAGAAAAAAAATGAAATAACTTCCTACTAGTTAATTTACTAATTAAACAGTTAAAATTCCATTAATAGTAATTAGTACAAACACACACAATAATAAAAAAAACCAAGCATGAAGTTCTGCCCAAGGCATGTGCCCATGTAACACCTTATATGCGACAGAGCGCTCTGCCCGTTACCACACATGCCTTCATCCAAGAGGCTATTGCCCTGAACGCTGCGGGGCAATACTGGGTAGTCATCCTGTGGAGTGACGGGATTGGTCCATGGGTAGGCAGCATTGGATTGTTGGTCAACAGAGGCCATAAAGATGGATGGAAGGGGCATTAATAAGGAGCAATGCTAGTTTAAAGTCAATGGGGGCCATTGCTGAGAAAGAGGTGCACAGACTGTTCTGTAACAAGGCATTTGCTTCCATTTCGCAAACTGCGGTAAAAAGAAAAGAAAAAAAAAAAAAAAAGCACGGGTAAGCTCCTTCCACACTGACCCGTGCACCAGGTTTTATAGATGTCCCCCACTGTTTTGCTGATCTTATTGCTGGGTACAGTCAGAGCTGCCCTTCATATCTGTGCAATGCTGTCCAAGTGTAATGTTACCAAAAGTGATTATTATTATTAAATGCAGAAACCCTGTTCTCTATACAGGGCAGCTATCCTGTATGATCTATGGGACATAGCACTGGGTGATCTATGAGTGTATATATCTGCTAATAACAGGCTTGTGTGTAATGCTCTATACACGCCATCATTATCTTCTCCAGATGTACAGATAGAGCACAATTAAACTGAGCACATGGAGCCACCTGGCACTCCTGTACTGTAGGGTGTAGCTTGTGTCATATTCTGTGCAGACAATTTAATTTAAACTTATAGCACGAGATCAACAGAGTAATTAAATGTATGAAAATGTATTTATTTATTTTCTCCATCTGAGTATACCCCTGTGTAAGTCAACAGTGCTCATTGGTGGATTAATAAGTTTATGGGGGACCTCTCCATCCTCTCTGCTGCTTGTGACACTGTTCATCACCTCTTCTCTGGCACAGTCTTCACTCCCTTGTCCTTCATAACCATCCTATCCTGGTTCACCTGCGCTAAACTACCCCGACGTGGACCTCGCTCCTCCCGTGACCAAATGTCTCTCCGCTATTTCCACGTGGATGGCATGATGATACTTAAAGGTCAACGTGTCCAAAAAAAAAAGAGCTCATCAACTTTCCCCCATCCAGAGTCAACAGATCACTATAAGTTGTCTTGAATAACCACAACTCCCTCCTGCCTATGAGACATGGAATTCCCTACCATGCATAACCAGGCTCTGTCCTAGCCTTCAAATCTTTAAATGCTATCTGAAAAACGCTTTACTAAAGTCAATCAACTCCCAACCTGATACTACTCTCCATAGGGACAGTCTTGCTGCTGTCCTCATCTCCACTCTGTCATACCCGCTCCTCTTGTCTCAGCTCTGCCCTTATCCTATAATGTGGTGAGCTGAACAGAGCATTGCCCTCCCTAGCCTTTGTTTCCAAGTTCCACTTAGCTTGTCTCCCTTGAATCTTCCTGCTTTATGTATGTGCTGCCTTAGGCTAGGTACACACTGGAGCGTTTTCATCCAATAATCTGGCAAATCAGACAACATACGACGTTCGGTTGGAAGTCAGGTTAGTGTGTATAGTGACACGATGGTCAGAAGTTATTCCAAAGTGTCGACTGTTGGCTCATTTGGTTGGTCATAGTGTTTAATATTTTCCGACCAATCACCGACCGGTCATGTAGAGTATATGCACTCATGCTCACGGCCTCCATAGAGGTTACAGAGTCGTGTTCTTTTCAGCCGATGCTAGTATTGAATGTCCCGGTGAATAAATGTAGAGAGTGCTATAGAAGGAATAATTAATTTGTTCGTTCTAAGAGAGAATGTTTAGTTTCAGAGTCACAGATGCTAACGATATTCGTTAGGACATGTGGATAGCTATAACAAGGCGGTTTTAATCAGGGTGACAATGTGACAGTAGTGAATTAATGAATATTGTGCCGTCATTCTCCGGACTAGAGGATCAGACAAAGGACCAGATGAAGAGCACAGATCTGAAGGTAAATTGTGTCAGTGTGTATGGATGAATCGCCAGACTGATCGGACCTTCAGTAGTAGGTACAATCATTTCAGATAACATTTCGGTGAGAAAATTCTCCAGTGTGTACCCAGCCTTGTGTACCTAGTCTTGTGTACCCAGCCTTACTAAACACACGGTCTAAGATAATAATTCTATTGGTGATAACCGTTCCCAGTACAGTCTGTGTGAGGAAACAGTGCCATCTAGAGGGAATCATGACAACCAACAATGCTGATCTCTCACCCACAAATTTTCCATTGATTTTAATCAAAAGATCTTTTTTAGAATATTTCTATTGAACAATTTCTATATAAAACAGGGTGTGGTCTGCAATAAACAGGGACCATTTTGCAAGTTAGTGAAACTTAAAAAAGAAAAAACCCGAAAAAAACAGCAACTATACAATGTGCTACAAACACGCAATGGTGGAGTTAGTCATTGCTGGGGTGATGTGGCTACAGGGGAGAGGTGAGGGGGTCCGTAGCCGCTCACCTCCGAACGGCAATAACTGGCGGGCACAGGCACTCCCGCCATTGGCTGTACCCACTATTATTTCAGATGCTTGGTGTGATTTGTGCCCTCTTCTCTGCGCTGGTTTTACAAATGTGTAAAACTTTAGCTATTAGGTAATTAACATTGTACTTTACAAATGGAGATATTTTAACCTTTATCCCAAGTGGAAACAAAGCTATATCAATATCAGGGAACATTACAGCCATGTACTACTTTACCGTCATCTAGCATAACCTAAAATATATAACCATACTAACCAATTACTAACTTTATACCTTTTAAAAAGAACTTTCAGTGGGTAGTAAAGTACAGCGGAAGCTGGACTGACTGAACAAGCTGTGATAACAAGGCTGCAGTCACACACGCAGACTACACTACACTCCCCTCCACATCTTACAACTCCCCCTGCTGCGCTGGAGAAATGATATCTGGTAGGAAACGTAGGGCGCTAACCAGAACACAAGCCTGATTATTGTGCTTACTTTATAGAAGACACTTCACTATTCCACACTTCTCTCTAAGACTCTTCTCTCCTATAAACACGTAACAGTTTTAGTAAGGGGCTGCAGCACATGTGACTTTACTACCCCATCTTATATCTGCTATGTAGGGTCTTGTGTTGTGTATGTCCGTCGCTGCTGGGTTTTCTGCCACTTTATAAGTGAATGACGATAAGGACAGGGGGGTTACTGATGCTTTCATTCTGACACTATTGCAGCTAATCTAGTAGGGAAAAAAACAAAGACAAACTCACACTCACTTTGGTCCCACAAACTTTAAATTCCCCTCTACTTATATTGCAGGATCTAATTAGTAGGGGTTCGCTGGCGAGTATTCCATATACGTACAGGAATTCGGTCACCAATTAGTACAGACACAGAAGTACTGATGATACTCCTATCACCACCTGTTATCCAGGAACTCACAATATTAATATAACATAAGCACTTACTCGTACTCTCTCCATATTGGTACTGAACGGATACAGCAGCTCGAATAAAATCAGCCCCAGTGAGAAGATGTCCACTTTGTGGGAGTAGCTTTGGCCATACATCTAGAAATAAACGGATATTCTGCTGATTGATACAAGTCAGCTCATCCCCTCTGCAGATTGGTTGTGTTACATTTACACCATCCTCATAGATACACTGACCCCACACGCACCTGTTCTGGGCTCATGTAGAGCTTTGTTCCGACCTGCCCGGTATGTCGGGCATACGCTGGCATCGGGGTCAAAACAGCTTCTTCGTCTTCTTCTTGGTCCATCTCAGTAACTAACCCGAAGTCTCCCACTTTTACTATATCATCTATTGTAAAAAATATATTGGAAGGCTGAAAACAAACAGGAAGAGGATGAATTAATCACTGAAAGGCTTGATCCAAACATTTATCTGCATACTCAGTCTCGGTGCACCTGCTCAGTGATTATATGGTCCACGTCTCCGTCATCTCAGCTGTATACAGTATATAGAGGCAATAAGTCCACTAATCAACCTTTAATATGCTCTTGTACAACCAAGTTCCTGCTATTTCTGTGACCCACCTTCATCAAAACACAGATGTCATTTTAGGACTGAACATAAATAAATCAATATTATTACCAAACAGTCTGCAGGTAATACCTTAGGACAGCTTGTGGCTTTCCAAGTGCTGTGAAACTACAAGTACCAGCATGCCAACAATCAGCAGGTTATCTACTGGCAAAGCATGCTGGGGCTTGTAGTTTCAAAAACACCTGGAGAGACACAGCTCGACTATGACTGCCTTATAACATTACAGTGATAAAAAGAAATTGGAAATATCACACTCCTTTATCTTTACCATCCTGATGCAACATGTTGGATCCTGCCACAAACATACATGCAGAGTTTGTGGAGCATCGGTAGACCCAGAAGGAGCAGGAAAGGATGGCCAATTACCACTGGACCAAGTCAATGTAATCCAGGCAAGCTTGCACAATAATATATGGAGTGGATTGCAACATGTAACTAGCATGACAGTAATCACTCAGGTTTATCAGAATTAAAGGACAAATAAAACAAAGATGGCTTATATAAAAGGGCTACATTATATTTCCAAATATATAACTTTTCCCATACCTTAAAATATCTGATTTCTAGTATTATAATGTATTTACATTTGTATCTGCATGCAGTCTACTGTTCTGGAAAGAGAGGTGACCAGCAATTGCCTTCCGCTGTGTATCAGGAAGTATCTCCCTCCATAAACACAGATCTCAGATCTATAATGTACTATGTGAATGTCATTGGAAGATCTCTTACCACGCAGATTGTATTTGGTCTGGAGCAAAATACTCAATATCGAATAGTTATACAAGAGAGGTAAAGAATTATTTCTACATATACGGTTATAAAACACCAGTGAAACGGTTTCTGTAAATATCAGTATACCCTGAGTTCTGATTTATACATCCTAACAAGTGTCCCGGCAGGTTCTATAAAGTACATTGTTAGCAGTTGCTACTGGTCATGTGACCTACTGATGGCAAGGGGCACCGGAACCTGACTGTTTATTCCGGGCACTTGGCTGATCTGGGTGGCATGTGAACGGCTCGTCTGCTACACAAATCAGTGCGGCATTATTATGGAGCAGTTGCCACACGAGCGGGTACAAAACATTCCCCCCCAATAGGCTAGAAATCTCAGATTTTCACAAGGCCAGACTATAAATATGGCAGCAACAGCCTGGATGAGTAGGAGGCATTCTACTCATTGCCAGTAGATGGCAGCATGCGTGGGCACCTTACTGATATTCTCGTGGAGTAAAACAAGGGTACCTCTTTGTATGGGAGATATCTGCCACATCTCTAAGGGCTGGGGAATGACCTTTTCTCTACACATATGTGACCTAAGGTTGGCACTCTGAATTAGTGCTGCCAGCCGGTTGATCCCAACTAAGCCAACTGACAAATAGAGTATGTATATTCTTCCAAATGTATGCCAGCCTACCAGATGGCCAATGTACACACCTTCAGGTCTCTGTGCATCAGCCCTTTGCTGTGTAAAAACTGAACAGCTTCCGCTATCTGCAGAAATATATGGAGGCTCTCGGCACGCGGCCTGTCCTCCAAAGTGTAGCGCGTCTCCATCCAGTCTTTTAGGTTCTCCTTGCGGCACAGCTGCATCTGAATATAGAGGTACACCTTGGGAGAGCTGGGGTTCAGCTTCTCGGCTGTGTTTTTGGTTAGGTCCAAGTTTAAGGTTTTTGGTCTCGGTGGAGAAATGGACAAAGTACTTGCGGAAGTGGGTTTACTTTCACTGGAGTCCTTGGTTCCAGAGTCTCTTTGAGAAAACTCACTTGTTGTAACCACAACAGAAACGTCCGTTCTGTTGTCTAAATTATTTGATGCATTGTCACAACCAGAGTCCTCGAAGACGATGGATGAGGAGGTTCTCTCGTGTAACCCAACGTCCACTCCTCGGTGACAGTAATGTTTATGATCAGTCCCCACATCCTCGTCAACCATCATACTGTGCTCCAAATCACAGTCTGTAAGGAAACTGTCCTGCAGGTTCACTATGGCATCTTCTGATTGGTTGAAATCATCTGTAGAAAAGGTGAAAGGTGATGACCGTCTCCGATGTCTTTCTGGATCAACAGCAACAAACGCAGTGGACAAGGAGCTCATACTCTCTGATGAAGGGGTGATGACTTCTACCTTCTCTTTCATGGAGTACGGATCTGCACTACGAACCTTGATAGATAGGCCATCCGCAGGCGTTGGAGAGCTGAAAGGCCAATCCGTGCTAGGATAAAATAAATAAATGTCAAACAAATGCATAACTCAAATAATTAAGTATTCATTAAGGTAGCTTCTCTAGTTATGTCAAGAGCCATACCTTCCATCTTTCAGCCACAGTTCATCCATTTGTTCTTGCCATAACTCTGGCGGCTCTTCTCGCCACGCATTGAAGTAGCGCACAATTCCAGGGTGCTCCAGCTTGGCGAGAGCTTTTACTTCCCTCATTACCTTCTCTCTGGCCAGTTTCCTAGGAACAGTTACATGTAATGAGCTCCGAGAAGCGCCTACTATACATATATTAATAAATTTAATAGGTATAAGGATTCCTTGCTTAGTTAATCTTGCCCCACACAAGCCGATCCTGCCGCTTGCCCAAAGTAATAGGATTAATATCAAATATGAACCACATATACAAACGTGAAAAAATAGGGTGAGATCCAACCAACTGGCCAGATCCCTAATGCATGATCAGGGACTGTTAATGTGGTCACAAGATAACCAACCAGACACACACGCCAATAGCGGTCATCTATAGTCATTTTCCAACTACATTTACCAAGATACCAGATATAAATGGAATTTATTTCAGATTATTATTGAGTATGAATGTTGTTTTCAACACAATAATTGGGTCCATTGCCCGATATCTTCGGCAATATCACAGCATGTGGCCACAAGTAGACTAACGTACGTATATTAGAAAAAAGTGGCTTCCGCGCTCCCTATTGGGAGAGGTGTATAAATAGAGAGAGAGTTGCTGCCGGGGGGACAGGGAGCAAAGGGGTAGTCCCAACCCTAGATGTAGAACTGATAAATATAGATAGGTCCCCCTAGGCGCAGAGAGTATAAATCAAATAGTAGTAACCTACGTATATACAGTCTGGAAGGCGCTTAACACATTATGGTGCTCTCCGAGTGCAGACACTTTTCAAGGATGAGTCTTACGGTCATATGGCGGCCCCTGAGAGAAACGCGTTGTTACCTGTTAGGAAGCCGGATTCTCTTGATCGCATAGTTGCAGTCGTCCACTTTATTTCTGGCTTCGAACACCACTCCGAACCCCCCACGTCCTAAACACCGAATAGGTTCAAAGTCGGTAAGATACCTGTAACGTGAAGTGAGGATCAGATTAAAACACAAGTGGCATCATACTTATCTCAAACATGGACACTGATTAAACATTCAATTGTTTAGTTTTAAATATCTATCCCAAATTAATAAGATGACTTACAAGGTATTTCTCTCTCATCTAATAGAGATCAGAACATCTGCTAATTGGTGTTAAACCAGTGTGATTGGTCAGTTAGGCATAATATGAGCACTGCCAATCATCTAGTAAAAGGACATATGGTATAACAGCACAAGAGATTCCCTGGAATAATAAATGTTATACCGTGACACATATCCACAGCCGCTGTAGTCACTCCTGTTCTCATTCATTTCTGTGCTGGTGGGCTCATATTTATGGTCCGTCTGACACTGGGTCTCAGATTCTTTTCTCTTCTATATGTAAAAAAAAAAAAAAAAAAAAAAAAAAAAGTACAATTATTACAAAATAAAATTATACTTAAAACAATTAACCGCACATCTGGGGGTAAATGTATCAAGCTGAGAGTTTTCCGGCGGGTTTGAAAAGTGGAGATGTTGCCTATAGCAACCAATCAGATTCTAGTTTTCATTTTGTAGATTGTACTAATAAATGATAGCTAGAATCTGATTGGTTTTTCAAACCCGCCGGAAAACTCTCAGCTTGATACATTTACCCTCTGGTGTTTGTATAATAATGTGCATATTTACAGTTACAAAAAAAACAAAACATAAAACGTTTGATGCTTCAATACTCAACCTAAAGTTATCTTTCATAAGATGGTTATTATTTACATAGCACTGCAAGGCACATTAGAACCTGGAATGTAAGTGCTATTCATGCTCATCACTAAAATAGATCTAATTGCTGTGCAAAATTCTTGTGGACATTGGTCATGTACATAGCGATACCGAACCAACAAAACATACAGAAGGTTACACATGCAGGGATCCAGGACTACCCCAGCATTACAAAACACAAAAGAAGCAATCTACAATGCATCTAGAGACGTATTACGTACCCTGGCACTGTGTGGATTAGGCTGAAACAGTCTGCGTACAACGTAGGTGGTGGCAGTGATACACAGCAGGATGGTGCCTACGATCTCCTTCCACCAGGGCAGGAGCATAACAGGATCCTTCTTGCGAGTGTTCTTGTAGTTCGGATTTTCCAATATCCCAACGGTGATCTGAGTCCCCCGCGTGCTGCGCTCTCTCTTGTAATAGGGCAGATAATAACCATTGTCTGGAGAGTAAGAGATGATTTCAGAGATGTTTTCAACGCTTACTTTATTGCATTATGAAATTCAGGCTCTCACATGCTCTAAAAAAACAAGTAGACCCGATACATGTATAACAGATATACATTTAGAAATTCCAAAAGAATAGCTGTAGATGTTTGTGATTACATCTGCTTTGGCTCTTGACTAGCTACTCTAGAGGAGTGATCCCTACAACAGGTTGAATGACTCGGGAGTCAGCAGCTGCACAGTCACCCGCTGAGGACTTAATGGAACGTTCGGATCCATAAGGATATAGAAAGGGGTGAGGCGACCACCTCTGTCTATACCGATCAAGCACCAAGAGAACCAGTACTGTGAAACCTAGGTCACCGAGATGTACACCTGCAACGGCGGACCACCTAGCAGAAAAAATAGCATGGAGAAAAAGCAGTACAGAGGGTCTAAATGTAGCGGCTTACAAGGGAGCACCTTGTAGAGATTTCATCAGTCTTAAGGTTCCACGAGTAACCGGCAACTACAAAAATTTTTAAAAAGTACCTTTCAGAACTAGGGATATTGCGAAAAAATCCTTATAGTGCAGACACTTGCACATTAAAAAAGAGAAGCAACCCTGTAAGTAAAGGAGCAGGGAGCAGCCAGTAGCTACGACTGACTTACAATTAAAGACCCTTTTCATAGCTGTGCACCAACAGGGTGGAGGGTTTGGGGCCCTTAAAGTACCAATAACAGATTTTTTTTTTATTTAAGTGGCAAGTAAAGTACCTTTTTAGTATGCATCATTTTGCTTATCTATAATTCAACAAATTATCTCATTTTCAAAAGCTCTCCGGTTGTCAAACAAATATGGGCAACAGACACACAGACACACACACACAGACACACAATCAGCCTGCTACACCGACACAGGCTCCCAGCAGGTCACGTGATGGCAGAGGAGGAGAAGGAGGACGTGTCACTGCAGAAAGAGTTCAGAAGAGCATTCCAAAGCCTTTCTGTTCACTACACCATGTGTCCTGTGACTGTGGTTGCCATGGTAGCCCCCCCCCCCCCCAAAAAAAAAACACATAAATGAATAGCAGCCTGGAATGAAGTTACTAAGGGCAAAGCCCCATTCTTATACTGATGAAGATCAGAAGGGACAAGGAGGAAGGGCGCCCAGCCTCATACAGAATATAAAACTGAATACTGCAGATGAAAGGATTCTCTTGATGGAGCATTACACCAACAGACAGTATGGCATGGATGACGCACAAGGACAATGGTCAGTGTACAGGTATGTACCCATAGTCACAGCGGGGGGACGCTGGGCAGGACGTGCAGCCAGGCTGACCGCTGCAACAATAGGTTGCGACGTCTCTTTCTTTCCATATGTGTGGTCTCCTCCAGGCTTTGCTAGAAACAAGGCACATCATCAGGAGAAGCAACACGCTCTCGGTCATGGTTTTATTGCTATGGTGGAAAGTTTCAGCCCCATTATTAACCAACACCACCGTGTTTTACACTAGAAACAAAATTTAAATCAGATCATGTGCACATTTCCACCTAACACAAGGAAGACATTGACCTAAGGATGTATTTATATAGATTTTAACTTCTAAGTAAACCATATCCAAAACGGTGCATGTCTTTATCTCAAGCAACACATCACAGTCTGTAGACATCAGTTCTGAATTCTAGTGGCAGCGCTGTAACTTATAAACCGGCCGTCATGGCTTCCAGAGAAGGAAAGAACCAAACAGCCCTGAGCCTATATATCATACTTGGATGACAACTGGGCACACGCAGACTCTTGGCCCGCTGCAGCGGATATCATTAGTACCCCTATTTCTATGCTTCTGCGATTCTACAGCCGTTGCAATCTAGTTAATTTTACATTAGGGACCACAATACTCGTCTCTATGTTGTTACTACAGGTGCAGAAATACAAAGGGCTTCTCCAAACTTACCATACGGATACTGTAACACAGACAGTGCCCCGTTGCTGTATTCTTCATGAGAAAACTTGTCATTGCTGAGACATTTATCAAACTCATCTGATCCAACCAACACAGGAGTTCGGGACGGAGAGTCTGAGGATGGCGAAGGAGAACAGTCTTATTTCCAAACATTAATGTGCACCAAGCCACACAATTTTCTTATTTAGCCAAGTTGTATTAGGTGCCAAGTAGTTTCACACACACACGAAAACCACACGCTCACATACAGTGTATAGCATACTTCCAGTGTCTCATTCCGGCTACAAAAGGTTTTGTAGAAGGCCACGGATGTAGATATGCGCACATAGCAGATATATTGTCTGTTGAAAGACACTGCATGCAGCCGGTCAATGATTAGGCAGCTCAACTACAGTGGACTTCACAAAGTTATTAAATGCGATTTAACCATCTCTCCTTTAACAAAAATAACAAAAGAAAAACCAACATGGTCTACTACCATGTGGCTAAATTACCCTCATATTTTACAGATGTTTGTGATTAGTGTAAATTCTGGATGTAGATAAAAATTAACTTGATTTTATTCCCTTTTTTAAAGTGCTTCTATCACTATTACATGGATGTGCTTGGTCTTAATATTACTCAATGATAATGATTACAATCACTTTGCTATTCAGAGTAAAGAATAAATTCACAAAACTGTATAAATAATCCATTAATGTTATGTTATAAGATTTTAAGAAGAAATTATTTAGGAAGAGCGGTTTCGAAATTCCATGCAATATATTACATAGTTTACATCTGTATGATATATGATGCCTTTCGGTTTTGAACCAGCTTCTAGGGTACGTTTAGTAGCATCTAGGAAGAGCGGTTTCGAAATTCCATGCAATATATTACATAGTTTACATCTGTATGATATATGATGCCTTTCGGTTTTGAACCAGCTTGTAGGGTACGTTTAGTAGCATCTCTGAAATTGTGAACAACCTTCCAATTCATTACACAGATTAACACACACACACACACACACACATATATAATGGAATCATACTGCTGACACATGAAGAATTTAACAGGTGGTGATGGAATAACTCAGTCTATTAACGGTATAGAAGGAGACAGCTCCTCTTGAATGAATACACTGAAGTATATGTTAAAGTTACTTTTTTCAACAATAAATGCATTAGCAGATGAGTTCTACAAACATCACAATGATATGACAATTAGATTGGCTGCAGATATGAGGAACCTAAAAATGGACAACATTAAATGAAGCACAAGCTTACGAATTAAAGGCTTCCATTTGATCCTTGGCAGGGATATAATGCCATGGCCGTCCTTCATTGTATCCAGCGCTGTTGGATTAACTGGAAACTTATCAGATGGTCGAACGGACGATTGCAGATACAGCTGCCCCCGGAACATTCCTAGTATGGCAAGAAAGTGATATTATACAGGGGTAAGACGGAAAAAAAAAACCAAGGGTGTCACTAACACAAACAGATAATTACTGATCCTGAAGAAAGGAGAGGAAATGATTGGCATAAGGATGAAAGATGATGCTACCAAAACTTAACTTGCTGCTCAAATGTTATTAATATCAGGTCAAAAAATTATGTATTCTCTGTGAAGTATAAGAGAGGGACGCAGATAGATATATAGATATATATATTTCATTTTCAGTAGAAACAAATTATAAAAGTGGCCAAAATGATATGGGCAGCACTGTGGCTTAGTGGTTAACACTTCTGCCTTACAGCACTGGGGTCAGGAGTTTGATTCCAAACCATGGCCTTATCTGTGTGGAGTTTGTATGCTCGCCCTGTGTTTGCGTGGGTTTCCTCTGGGCGCTCTGGTTTGCTCCCACACTCCAAAAACATACTAGTAGGTTAATAGGCTGCTATTAAATTGCCCTTAGTCTCTCTCGGGGTGTGTGTGTGGGTGTGTGTGAGAGAATGTTAGGGGATTTAGACTGTGAGCTCCAATGGGCCAGGGACTGATGTGAATGCGTTCTCTGTACAGCGGTGCGGAATTAGTGGCGCTATGTAAATAGATGATGATGAAGGTGCATATGTCTCCTACCCACAAAGCTGTTTTCCTTTGTGTGCGGCGGGTGACAGTCCCTCTTTAACGAGGCAGATGGAGAAATCAGCCCACCCCCCCCCCCACAAGTGTTACAATAACTCCGCCCCCCCATTCTTCTTCAACAGCATTGGGAGCAGGATTAGGCTCACTAAAATGCGCTCCATCTGAATTTGCACCTGTCTCCAACACAATAGGGGGTCTGAAGAAATATTTAATAATGTAGGCTATCACTTCACATGTGATCATTTAAACCCAGCGGCATCACTAAAACTGTATTCCTGCCTCACGGATGTCACTGCTTCCCAGTGACGGGATAGGTGCATTCCCATAAACAGCAGGGCCTTACAATGGCTGCCTGCAAGGAGCCTATGGTCTTTACACTGGATCACTTCTACTTTATTTTACATGATAATAAAAGACACACTTGTCATTCACAGAGAAGCATTATAATGAGTGTAAGACAAGACTGTCCCTGTGTGATCTCTCCATTCTCTGCCACAATACGGCATTTACTAAGCACTAGGATCATCAGCACCTAGATCACATTAATTAAAATAATTATAATAAAGGGAAGAGTTGAATATGATGTGTCTACTTTCCAGTTTATGCTTAAAGGACAAACATCCAAAATGTATTTTGCTGGTCGTCAATCTGACAATACAACAGGCGCTTTAAGAACTCAGAAATGTTATTGGAGTTTAGCAGACAATTGTCACAAACACAATCCTAGTGCCCTGTATTACTACCATGGACTGCTACAAGTTACGGCCAACACACAAGTTCCTTATCTACTTCAATTATCCATGTATAGACTGAACTTATTGTGTCCAATACTACTTTCTGCAGGATTATACCTCACCGGTAACCTTACCCTGCTCATTCCTCTAGCAGGACTTGTAGACGGACACACACTATACCAATACTTGGGCAAGAGGAGCCGCAACTTGTACATCTCAAATGTGAAATGTTATTTCCATTTAACATGGATCATGGGGCCTCATACAGACAGGTCTCCTCCATCACACATACCCAGGTAGAAACTGGACTCCGTAGCCCCTCTCGCAGCTTCCACAATATCCTCATCGTCCTCCAAGATCTCATCATTTGACGTGTAACTCGTGTCATCAAAGAGACTGATGGGAAGGACTTTTCCATCTCTAACTAACCAGGCTGAGGCGATGGGAGTGCAGAACTAGAAAGAATAGAACGAGGTTAAAAAAGATGCATGAAATAGGTCATCAGCCACCTATAGAACACATTCTATGGATGAATGATCTATCTCACGTGTACATCCCACTTACAGTCACCAACACATCTTACCTGGTGTTCCCACTCCAGATGACCCAGCTGCCGGTTGAAGGCCATGACTTTCCAATCTGCGACAGAGACCTTTATAAACGAGTCCTTTGTCCCGGTTTCCTGCTCATCGATGTCAGAGATTATTTTGGACTCATCTGTGCCACCGCTGGATTCAATGTGACCTTCAATAAACCCCACTCGTGGCTCAACATCTGGGATGTAGCGCAACTCAAAGTGCCCAACGCTGAAATTCCACCTGAGAAACCACAGACATGGTAAAAAAAAAAAAAGGCACCAATCTGAATAACTGCACATGTACCGTAGACGTTGATGACGGAGAGCATATGCTTATTTATTGTCCAGAATAGACCCATTAATTACTGATGGGCATGAAGCATGGGAGAATAGCAGTACTGTACTCCATGTTCAGTGTACAACATATATCCTCAACATATGATAAACATTGTTTATTTCCAACCTCACTATGTAACTTTAGGGTAAAGTGCTCTAAATGCCGAGGTCACAGCAATTAGGAATTCAGGTCATAAATTGTCATATACTCTATATTCAAACTATTGTATTATATGCATTATATTTAGGACTGTTATAAGCAGCTCTTGTCCAGGTTTCCTACACATAGAACCGGAGATCTTGGACATTGTATGGACATTTGCTGTACATTTGTAGGCTTGCTATAGTGTCTTTCAAAGGGATTAGCGACAGGAACACTGCTGTATATAGGAATATTATCTTCCATCGATCACAGCCTTTTGGAAAATATTTTCAGCTGTAATAAGCGTGTGGAACCTATAGGGGGCATCCACACGGACACTTCATCAAGCTGTATTTCATATTAGACAATGCCTAAGGGCAGAGCAGGACAGAGAGCCATTGATCTCTATGACGTGCCGCCAATACCGTCCACGCAAACAGCAATGAAATACAGGTCTCAAAACACATGAATACACACAGTAGATATATTTATATAGAGAAACAAACGGTTATATCTATTTCAGGTGTAGTGGTCCCTTTAAAGAACATCAGAAGTTACCCGTTAGACCATGTACCCAATGCCATTTTTTGGTGTAATAAAAACATCACAAGGCAATGTGTTTGTGGATGCCTTCAATACACGTTTTATTTGTGGTCTTAGATTTGCAAAGGCATTCAAAATTCAGTGTTAACCAAGTATCCGGAGCAATGCCTCCTAGATCTTCACCCAATATTCTGTACTACATCCTGGAGACAACGTTCTCCATCCTGTTAACCGGTCAGAGAAAATAGAGCTAGTGATCCTTGTCAGTAGGACAGGACAAGTTCTTCCAGTTTGTTCGGATGTCTGTCAGGACCTTAGAGGATTTGCTGCACCTCATGTATCCTGCACACACAAGGCAAAGTACAACCCAAGGAACATCTGATCGTCACACACACACACTTTCCTGGGTCATTTTATTACTTCCCTCCAGTGTCCTGAACATTCCGACTTACTGCAAAAATACTACCACAAATATGCACGTAGTAACATACTTATGTCTTATGTGTTTGATATAATTATGTATTTTACACTGAGTGATGTTAGAATTATGAAATTCTCCAGCACATCTAACACTTCTACACAGCTGTGCTCAGTTCACCAATTATATTGTGCAGATCTAATTGAATTATTCATTCCCTCTCGCATTATAGCCTCTGTGCCAAAAAAAAACCCAAAAAGTGTACACTTTGTCAATGATTGATAAAAAATCTTGGACAAATGCACGATCGGACCTTTCAGTTAGACTCATTTTTCAAAGGAAGAGTCCTGCTCACATCCACAGGTCACAGAGTAGAGGATTCTGCAAATTATACATTGATAGATTGTGTTTTAAGAAACATTAAAATGCACAATCCAGTAAGCTCCCTTTAAGAAGTAATACTGCTACCTTCAACAAGGTATGGGAGCCCTGGATGTCCTACTTCCAGTACAGTTCCCCTTCACCTAGCCAATGCCCACACTCCCTGGGTGGTTTCTGCCACCCTTCTTCCCTCTTCTCCTTTTACAGAACTCCTGTTTGCCTCTTCTTTATTTTACTCTGATATTTACTTAACTCTTTGCAAATTCCCAGTCTTACCTCTCTCATACTCAAATAGAGTCTGAGTACCGTCCTCTCCATTGCACAGAGCTCTTTTATTTACAAATGTACTCGACTCCTGTTTTTTATTGACTGTTAAAAATATAAAAACATGTTTTAAAAAAAGTAATACTGCTAATCATGATATATCAATATATATATATATATATATATATATATATATATATATATATATATATATATATATATATATATATTCTAATATATAAATGATTAGTGGAGTCTGTCTGTGTAAAAAAAACAACAAGTTGCAGCGCCACCTGCTGGGCGGAGTTATACACTGACTTACTAAATTCTTAGTGTGTGTGGGAAAAAAAATTCAAAAAGGGCTGAAATTTGGTAGGGCTCAAACTCATTTTCGTGAGGTAATTTTACCTCATGAACACACATGTGTAGAGGCGTGCGTTAGTGTGTGTGTGTGTAAGTGTAAAAAACTATTTTCTCAGAAAGGGCTCATCCAATTGACCTGAAATTTGGTATACTGACATTATTTGACAAAAAAATTAGAATAGTCAAGTCAGTTAACTTCCATCATCCCCCCTTCCCCCCCGTGGGAGGGGTAGTAAAGGCTAAATTTACGAGTTGAGGGCGCAAACTCATTTTCGTGAGGTAATTTTACCTCATGAACACACATTAAAAAGGCCGCTTGCGTCGGGAAGTAACGCTCTTCCCCTGAGGAGGCCTGGGCTAGGCCCAAATGCATGACAAGAACCTTTTTAAGACCTTAAGTAGCCTGATTTGACTAGAATGCATGAGTATCATGCACGGGTTAACTTGTATTATATATACACATATACATATATATATATATATATATATATATATATATATATATATATATATATATATATATATATATATATATATATATATATATATACACACACACACACACACACATATACACATATATATATATATATATATATACACACACACATATATATATATATATATATATATATACACACACACATACATATATATACATATACACACATACATATATATACATATATATATATATATATATATATATACACACATACATATATATACATATACACATATATATATACACATATACATACATACACACATATATATATACACATATACATACATACATATATATATACATATACATACATACATACATATATATATATACACACACACACACACATATACATACACACACCACACAATCTTATCACACAGGGATCACATAGCTGTACTGCGTGATTACGGAACGATTACAGAAACCAATTGGTTTGCTGTAATGGAATCACCAAAACCCCAGGGAGTATGTGCCTTTAAAGACATTGTCGTTTTAAATTTCCTCTGCAAAGTCGCCGAATATTGGCGACTTGCTAAACCTACAGTTTAATACATTTACCCTCAGATGTGAAAACATTTTCATTTATTTACTGGGAGACCAAAATGCAAATACTGAATCCCACTATCAGCAGAATAAAAAGACTTAACATGGGAAAATAAGTTGCCCATACAAAAAAGTAGTTTCAGTCTGAAAGGGGAAAAGACGGGTTTCAAAATTATCCTAAATTTCAACGGAAACACCTTTAATCCCTCAATAAATCTATTGATACATTAACCATTTCAGGTCTATTCTTAAATCCGTTGAAACAGAGCGATAGCAATATACTATATCCAATCATAAAACTTCCTTCTATGTTTTATCCATGAACCTCATGGCTGTCACATACACATTTTGGGATTTAGCAAAAACAGATTTTAGGAGCTGGAGTCACGTTGAATTAAAACCTGCATACAACCATTCAGTTTGCAGAAAGAGAGAGACAGACTATTCAATATCCTATGAATGATTGCTCACCGACGATCACACAAGTGGATGAGGGAGAAACCCCAGCGGATGGACAAGGAGACATTTGGGCGATGTAGATACTAGACTTGGAAGCGACCATTCATAAAAGGATGCATATTAAAAGTGGACGTTAATAACTGGGAGAGAACAATAATCCTGAACATATAAGTCCCATTGTAGCAAAACTACACCCAATACTTCCATCCAACCAGAAGATCGGACTTCTGTCCAATGCCAAATAAAGACGACTTCTTCACGGAGAACTGTAGCCACATACATAACACAGGACATTCTGATGAAGTTCAGGAATTGACCCTTAAAACCTAATAGTTGGTTATTACACTATGATGCAATCAGCATTAGCCGAGAAGACAAGTGGAACAAATCTTACTATCTACATATATGCTTCCACTTTTACCAACCACATGAGTAGAACCTTGAGCTAATAAGTCCAAAGTAACTTAATTATTAATGATGAAAAAACACAAACTGAAAATTGCAGCATCACACACATGCAAAAAAACGCCCAAAACATTAGTATCATTGATGTGACAAAGACTTACTTCTCGCTGCCGCTGCGAGGGCCCACGGCACGCACCGTTTTCTGCTTGCGGTGCAATAAGAGAATATCGTCCTGCTCAACATCTTCTTCATTCCACCGACGGCAACCCATAGCCGAGCAAACGTACTTTACCTGCAGCGTGAGCACACAGCCATGGTTACATATGGGTCGTTTGTGTGAATAACTACAAGCCACCAAAAGAATTGTGTTATGCTAAAAACAAAATTCATAACAACCATCTCCCGTCAACTAGGTGTGGGATATTCCTCAACCTTAAGGAAAAGGAGATCCAGGCTGCTAATATAAAATAGAGCAGTTTTCCAGGTAGCAGCTGTAGTAGACAATATACTTAAACATAGAATAAGTAGTTGGCAATAGGGATAGGAGACATAAGACAGACCATGGGACAGGAAACGGAGATAAAGTACAATAAGATTACACTGATCTGCAGACTCACAACAGCAGTTACTGTGACTTCATGATCCAGCAGATTACAGTTAACATGTAACACATAGAATTAGTGCATCTGGAATAATTTACAAATAACACAAAAGGAATTTCTTAATGCACACTTTACAAGACAAGAATGCACAATACTGCAGGCAGGATTTCATAGGCTTCTGTAAGATCCTTTAACCCTATTCCCCCCCTCTATTTGGGCACAGCAAATATTAAAAGAAGAATGTGTAAATACACTTGTTATATGACTTTCCCTAGCTTCCATACAGGTGTTAGCAAGTCTTCTTGCAAAACCAAGAGTCCAATCTCTAACCTTACTCAGACATGATAATCTTTTTCTAAAACACAACTTGGGGGAGTGGCCTAGTGGCAATAGATGTGTGTGTGACATCATCGGAGGTGTGGCCAGGTCTGAATAGGTCCAAAAATATGTCAAAAGGGCAGACAGAGAATTAGACCACTTATCGCCTTCACAGCGGGACAGCAAAACTTTTCTTAGATTACAGTTCATTTAAAAGAATAAACTGTAAGCCAAGACCTCTGGAAAATGTTTCTCTGCTAGTGATTCTGCTCAGGACTCCTGGAGGTTCAGCAGTAAACTCACCTTGCCGCTATTGGCACCGAGACCATAGGTTGTAAGGGACTTTCCTCCAACTAATACAACATCATCGCCAAACTTATACGATGACTCCAGGAGAGACTCCACGGTAAAAGGAACGGCTTCCATGCTCTCTCTGTCCCGATCCCACTGGAAGAGATCTCCGTCCAAAGAGGGGATTATCATTTTATTGCCGAACACCTAAGGGGGGAGAGAGAGAGAGTCAAAGCTTTAGGGATAAGTATAACTTGTTTTATTATCCATTTCACAATCTACATTTGTGATATCTCTTACACCATAGTTAGCCGCTAGGGGTGACAACTAACGAACGTTTGCAGCTCAGTAACAAGTGAAACCAGTCTACAGCTGGCCAGACCCAGACCAAGCACTAGGCTCAGCGTAAAAGTGAGATGAATGCAGCCAGTGTACAGGCCAAGAAGCCAGATCCTTTCTGGGTTTCAGTTTAGTGTGATCAGAAGAGGACTACACACATAGGCCAACATCAGTCATCTTCAGACCTCGTTTATCAACACGTCCCATAATGATCTGATTTCACTAAACAGGGCATATTCAATTAGCTTTGCGCTCAGCGAATACGCGCAGCTGCACAAGTCCAGTTACCGCAACACCGCAGATTTCTGTGCACACCCCATAGGGTTGTGAAGAGATATCTGCAATGTTACAGTACTGTGTTGTCACTTTACACATGCAGCCTGAGCCGCGCGTAATCGCGGAAGGCTAACTGAATATGGCCCAATAATACCATTGCATGTGGGCAACTTGAGGGAAACAAGCTACCAATGATAACACCTTTCAACAATAGAGGGTGCCCATACACGCTGCTAATCTAGTCATCAATAAGGTCACCCGAAACCTAACTGGCTGCAGCCTGTACACTCTCAAAAAGTCCCTAATCAGCATCGGATATTGAACTTTCAGATGTTGATTGAGCTAGAAAACCTTGCAGGACAATAGCTGCATCTGACTGTGTAGGAAAAACATTCAATGCAAGCGCTTGTCCATGCAGGCTTTGTTCTTACAACTGTGAACATCCTCTAAAGGTTTCCTCAAGGATTTATATGAAATTAACCTTAATGCTTCCTCATCTTTTAAAACCAGTTTGCCACTGAAATAAACGTATCATTGTTTAATGCGAATGGATGCCATAAAGATAATAAAACACTTTTCCACTCTAGTAGTTTGTAAACCAATAAAGGAAATGAAACATGCAAATATTTTTTGTTGGTAAAGCATAAACTAGTGTTGAAAAGTAAATGACGACTCCTACGTGGACAAGACCTACTGATGACTGAGCCCAGAACGCTCAGGACCTTCTGATTTGGCCATGGCTGGTACCTTAGGGCTACGTCCTAGTGACACAGTATACAGGAGTGTGAACAATTAGGTTTGCATAATTTATTACGCTCCTTCACACCCTATGGACAACACAGAAGAACGATGTCTGTGTAAATGTGATTTACAAAAGCAAAATCCAAGACTTGGACAACATTATATCCACATGAAACTGATGCTGGTAAAGTAAACGTGTTTAGCTAATTTGCTAGAATAGAACAATATTTTCTCTTTCTCTTCTGAGAGTTACAGCAGCATTGGTTATGGTTTAACACACTGCAGTGAGGGAATTCTCCCCGGCTGCTGCACATTGTATGTATGAATATTTATGAATTAGATGAAGCTCGGTGCAGGCCCTGGAGGCAGCAGGACATCAGCATAGAGGAAGTCTGGAGATGCTGCAGGTGAAGGATGACATCAGCTCCCTCTGTAATAACATTACCTCACCTCCTAATCTAGCAGCAGAATGTGCCATACACACATCATATTAGCGGCTCTGAGGAGATACTGTAAATTGGCATTGATCCAGGGTCACACACTAATGCAGAGATAATTAAGCTGCCTGCCAGACAAGGCTATAGGTATGAGGCACATTCCCTTCAGTAGAAAAGCAATTAATCTTGAGGGGATAAAGATGCCCTTAATCCTAATCTGTCCCATCAATCAGGTGACTAACCATGATGTGATCCAATCTCAGACATACACGTGATCAGAATACAGAGTGACATAGAACTGATACGGTCAATGCTAGAGGTCTTTCAGGTGGAGAGAAATAGATATTGACATAAACAATACAGGGTCCTATAATACTGGTCTGGATATATAATGCATCCAAATGTTAGAAGTCAGCAATTTTGACATTAAAAGTTTGCAACCAAATATTTAATGAGTGGGGTTATGCACATTGGCAGATATCAGCCTTATGGTGAAGAATGAATGTTCATTATTTCTGGAAAAATATATTATACAGTCCATGCATACTGGCACATGCTGCGACAGCCGGTAACCCCCCCCACCAAAAGAAAATATACTCCAGCCTGTTACCAGAGTATAATGGCTTTTGCCCCCATAAATTATACACCAGCGCGTGCCTCCACACAGCAGAATTACACAACAACCTGATTGCACCAATATGTACACCAGCGTGATCTCCTGATACCTTACATACTAGCGTGGATCATCTCTGAATCTTTTGCCAGCAGAATTGAGTCTTATTTGAGAGTATCTGGAGAGAGCAGCTCTAACATTCAGCACCACTGAACACAATTACTACCACTACATGTCAGAGGGGTGCGTGAGCACAGGTAAGCGCCTACATGTCAGAGTGGTGCGTGAGCACAGGTAAGCGCCTACATGCCAGAGGGGTGCGTGAGCACAGGTAAGCGCCTACATGCCAGAGGGGTGCGTGAGCACAGGTAAGCGCCTACATGCCAGAGGGGTGCGTGAGCACAGGTAAGCGCCTACATGCCAGAGGGGTGCGTGAGCACAGGTAAGCGCCTACATGTCAGAGGGGTGCGTGAGCACAGGTAAGCGCCTACATGTCAGAGGGGTGCGTGAGCACAGGTAAGCGCCTACATGTCAGAGGGGTGCGTGAGCACAGGTAAGCGCCTACATGTCAGAGGGGTGCGTGAGCACAGGTAAGCGCCTACATGTCAGAGGGGTGCGTGAGCACAGGTAAGCGCCTACATGTCAGAGGGGTGCGTGAGCACAGGTAAGCGCCTACATGTCAGAGGGGTGCGTGAGCACAGGTAAGCGCCTACATGTCAGAGGGGTGCGTGAGCACAGGTAAGCGCCTACATGTCAGAGGGGTGCGTGAGCACAGGTAAGCGCCTACATGTCAGAGGGGTGCGTGAGCACAGGTAAGCGCCTACATGTCAGAGGGGTGCGTGAGCACAGGTAAGCGCCTACATGTCAGAGGGGTGCGTGAGCACAGGTAAGCGCCTACATGTCAGAGGGGTGCGTGAGCACAGGTAAGCGTCTACATGTCAGAGGGGTGCGTGAGCACAGGTAAGCGCCTACATGTCAGAGGGGTGCGTGAGCACAGGTAAGCGCCTACATGTCAGAGGGGTGCGTGAGCACAGGTAAGTGCCTACATGTCAGAGGGGTGCGTGAGCACAGGTAAGCGCCTACATGTCAGAGGGGTGCGTGAGCACAGGTAAGCGCCTACATGTCAGAGGGGTGCGTGAGCACAGGTAAGCGCCTACATGTCAGAGGGGTGCGTGAGCACAGGTAAGCGCCTACATGTCAGAGGGGTGCGTGAGCACAGGTAAGCGCCTACATGTCAGAGGGGTGCGTGAGCACAGGTAAGCGCCTACATGTCAGAGGGGTGCGTGAGCACAGGTAAGCGCCTACATGTCAGAGGGGTGCGTGAGCACAGGTAAGCGCCTACATGTCAGAGGGGTGCGTGAGCACAGGTAAGCGTCTACATGTCAGAGGGGTGCGTGAGCACAGGTAAGCGCCTACATGTCAGAGGGGTGCGTGAGCACAGGTAAGCGCCTACATGTCAGAGGGGTGCGTGAGCACAGGTAAGCGCCTACATGTCAGAGGGGTGCGTGAGCACAGGTAAGCGCCTACATGTCAGAGGGGTGCGTGAGCACAGGTAAGTGCCTACATGTCAGAGGGGTGCGTGAGCACAGGTAAGTGCCTACATGTCAGAGGGGTGCGTGAGCACAGGTAAGTGCCTACATGTCAGAGGGGTGCGTGAGCACAGGTAAGTGCCTACATGTCAGAGGGGTGCGTGAGCACAGGTAAGTGCCTACATGTCAGAGGGGTGCGTGAGCACAGGTAAGTGCCTACATGTCAGAGGGGTGCGTGAGCACAGGTAAGTGCCTACATGTCAGAGGGGTGCGTGAGCACAGGTAAGTGCCTACATGTCAGAGGGGTGCGTGAGCACAGGTAAGTGCCTACATGTCAGAGGGGTGCGTGAGCACAGGTAAGTGCCTACATGTCAGAGGGGTGCGTGAGCACAGGTAAGTGCCAGGGCAGATGACAATGATTTCTGGCAGGTGCACCTCCCATCTAAGCTATACTCAGCAGAGCTGGAGTAAAGCTGAAATAAGAGTGGAGTAAGGCATCCGCCGCTTGGAGCTCAGCTTCTGGAGCTGCTCCTCTTCCTGCTAGCTTGACGATTGGAAATTAAATTGGAAATTAAATTAGACTAATACTTATATCAAATTAACAGTGGTTAGACATTGCAATGAAATACGCTACAATTCCATAAAGTATATAAATACATTTATTAATAGCTCCGGAGCTGAAGCTTGTGAATGAAGAGTATCTGGAGCAGAAGTGTGGTGTAAACTTGGAGACAGAGGGGGAGATCATGGGGAGGAAAGTTCAACTTGGGTGTAGAGCCAGCCGGGGACGAGAGCTATCACACATGGTGCTCCGCCAACACTACTGTCTGCACTGCAGGGAAAGAGGCACAGACACAGACTAAGGAGAAAGTCTTGTTCTCCAAGGCACATTTGTTTAGCCCTAATATATTAGATTACTGTTTACAAAAATGGGCTGAACAGATAAGGCGCAATTATGCTGCTAGAAGCAGGAACCGCTGCCAAGGACGATGCCAGTAGCCCTGCCCCTTAAGAGGAACAAGCTGCCACCGATCCTGTAGCACTACCAGCAGGGCTCTATGGGGGTACAGCAACCCCAGCCCACACTCAGACAACCTACACCAGGCATGTGCAGAGTAAGTATATAGGGAAGCTACTGCAGAGCCTCAAGTGTTTACTCAGTGCTGCCAAAATATAGAAGCGTGAGAGGTGCCACTGACTACAGATTAACTTTGTTTGGCATATGAAAGCTGTCAGCCGGCCCCTGTCACATATTATAATTATGCAGATCACCAGCATACAGCAGCTCTTGCATTTAAAAGCAATACTTCTTTTACAGAAGTGTTAATCCTAATTTAACCTATTTTTGACCAGAGGATGTAAAACTTGCATTAACTAAATAGAACGAATCCTTGCTATGCTTGTTATTTGATTAGTAACCTTAATGAATTTGTGTATAGTTTACATGTGTATTTGACACAAAGTTAATCAAATTGTGTCTATGTCCATACAAAGCGCTGGGTATTTGCTAAAATAAATCACATTGGGATTAGAGGATCATACATTGGTCATCAAAGTACTATACTTTCTACTTCCTCATTTTCTCTCGTCAAGACCATGACTATTTGGGGGGCTGTATTGTCCCATAAGCCCCTTTGAATAAAAATAAGGTTTAACTTTAATCCACAGGGGATATAATAGTCTGACATAAAATCTGTGTAGCGGAGGGATTATTTTACCAGTAATGTTTAAGAAATCAAGATGAAGAGCAAAGAGTAAGCACAGAGTTCATATGACAAGAATGATGATCAGCTGCTGAATACTGACTGCAGCATCAGTACTTGTACAGCAGGAACTGCGCAATGTCCAGGACAACAAAGCTCAAAAACGTGTCATTAGCCCATGTGACGTTAAAGGGGATATTCAACTGGCCACTATGTGCTCTTAGACATGACCGCGACGTCTGTCCATGCGCATTGCCGGCCATTACAGTAAGGAATCTCTGCTCATTTTTCCACTGCACCCCATAAAGATTTCAGCCCCAGCATCGGCGCGTTATGTCTCTGTGGACTGTTCCCCCTAAGAGACTAATCTAATGCAGTTTTAACGTAGAACTCAATTTTAGGGTAGGACAATATATTAGATCTTCATAGAGGTTGATAATATTTGCTCCAAGTACTAAAATCACAGTGTCCATTCACAGGGACTCCGAAATTTATTATCTTGGTACCAAATTTATTCTCCAGTTGACAAGGCCTGGATAATTCACAAAGTGACAGGAGATTGTCGGGAGCCAGCTGACAGAGTTGCATCATTTAACAGTTCACCCAATAAGCTGTGTCCCCATCAGTTAGTTGGAAAAAATAGATGTGCGGGAGAATGACAGTGGCATATATATATATATATATATATATATATTCCATTAATACAAAAGGGAATGTGTTAGAATAAAGGATTATTATAACATGTCCAAAAATATCAGAATAAGGCTGGGCACACACAACAGGGATTTCAGCTGATTATCAGGCCAGTCACACTATAAACGACCATTTGGTCCGATACTGCATTAGTGTCTACGCTCCAACAATGAACGATCATTGCTCCAAAGCTCATCGTATCGTTTCATTTGATTTTTAAACAGAGCTAAAATTCTCGTTTAGCAATAGAACGATGTTGATCCAATTCTCCAGTGTGTATGCACTCATTAGTCCTTAGGAAGCCCGCCTAGCGCGGGTGAAACGCGTTGACCTAAAGGGATGGCACTTCTTTAACATTTTTTTATTTTATTTTTTGGTGGCCGAGTGACTTTTTAGGTTTCTTTCACTATTTAGCTGCAAGGACCTTTGGATTTCCCTCATGCACATGTGCCAACGATCAGAGGATACTGCAGGGACTGTTACCATTCAGCTATACTGTCGGATGGAGGACAGAGAGCGCTACCGCTGAAACCCCCGGAGCAGATGCAGTGAGTATCAGGGGCGCTTGTGTACATTCGTTTCAGCGCTAGCAAGGACAGTCTCTTTGACAGCAGAAATTGATCAGTGGACCATTAGAGCATTTGTATGGTGAAGCATGCTTTTTTCTCTCTCAGGAGGACTATAGTGTATACTAATAAGTGGTTACACTTACTCTCAGGCCCTACAATTTTCTTTTTATATACACATTTTTTTCTTTTATTTTTGTGTTTTTTTTTTTATATGCATATAATGTTATATTTTTCATTATGTCTGCAGACCTTGTTTTTATTCAGCTTTTGCAATATCATTGCTTATACATGTGTTTGTTTTTATAAATTTACCTATTTACCCTTTACATTTCTGTCTCTGCATTTCTATTTAGACTAGCGCCAGGAAATGTTGCTATTAATCTGTGGTTATTTGGAGAGATTTAGGGATCAGCTCTCCTTGTTCCCCATTTGGCAGCTTATTCATTTAGGGTGAGCGCTAGTATATCTATTTAATACTCTATGCACTCATGACCAGCACTGTCCATAGATCTCTATGGAGTATGCAGAGTCCCAATATTTTCAGCCGATGGTTATGACCGATGAAGCAGACCTGAATGTTAACCTTTTAAAACGCGGTCAGTGTGTACAAATAAATCAGCATGCTGATTGGAGAGAGAGAAAAAAATCCCCAGCCTTGGTAAAATCGTTAACGATATCGCATCAGGAGAACATTTCTGTAGTGTGTACCCAGCCTTACACAATATTCAAAAAAAAAAAAAAATCCAAAAAACCTGTAGAAATAAAAATTATTTTTCTGCAAAAATTAAGCTTTATACATAAAGGAACTAATTTTGTTCTCAGCAATAACGAGAGTATATAGGACTTTAAATAAAACATGTATCACAATAGCAGATATGGAGCAGTACAGCAGTGAAGTATGAACGTTCTGGAATGCCCAAGTGTACAGATATATACAGTAAGTGTGAACAAACCTCTGGTTTACTGAGGCTGGAAGATACAAGAGACCCTGAGCCCACGTCAAGATCCCACTGCTTTCTACCATGGTTTTCTGCATCCAGAGCCGCGATTCGCCCATCCAATGTACTGATGATCACCAGGGACCTGGGAAGAAAAGAGACAGATCTCATTGTCTAAAATCAACTAACAACAATATAGCAACAGAAGAAAGAGATAATGGAATTATAGATTCACAGCATATAAAAGCAACACAAGCAGTGTAGTTACACAATGGGAACCGCCAGGAGAATACTTTGTTGTGTAGGAAGAGCTATAGCAGCAGACAGGTTTATACTGCCGCTTTATAGGTCATGGGTAAGACCTCACCTTGTGTACTATGTTATAGGTCTGGTGGCCTCGCCTCCAAACACACATTAATAAGATAGAAAACATTCAGAGAAGGCTACTAAAACATACTTACCTACTCTCGGAAACTTGTTTTCGGGAGAGGGGCGTGACTAGGGAGGGGGCGCCATTTTGGCCCCACCCCCACAACAGAAATTAAGTTTTTTTCGCGGGGCCAAAATGGCGCGGTTTATCGAGAATCACGCCATTTTAACAAGGGAATTCCGGGATGCGGGAGAAATGCCAACTCTCGCGGGAGCCTGACCCGAATTTCGGGAGTCTCACGGACTTTCCGGGAAAGTTGGCAAGTAACTAAAATGGTGCATAGGCCATCCCAGAACAGAGCAGTAAAGAGCTTATTCGCTGAACATGAAAAGCTTAGAGCAGGGAAGGGACAGAGAAAATTTGATAGAAACACTGAACTATATTAAGATGATGAATACAATTCAAGGCGGCAGTATTTAAAACACACAGAGGGTTTCAGGGAAGACTGAAAGGTAACACAATGTAGAACAATTTAAGGAAAGGGCGATGGATCCATGGATTGTCTCAGCTATTGTGGCAGGGGCTTATTAAGTGAGAATGCAAGAATCCATGAGAGAAACATTTTGCTATAGTAAAGACTTTGAAAATATTTTAAATATTACAATTAAAAAAAAAAGCCCCGCACAGACACAAGGGCAGACTACATGGTTGTTGTCAGTCATCAAATTCTATGTTTCTAGTTCCAGGAGTGAAGATATGTGAAAAAAAAACACTTTGCTTTTAAAACTCCTTCCCAAGCCTATAATAATCTATACACAGGTGTCATCTTTGCACAGAGACTTTACCCAGCAAGAGCTTCTGCTGAAAGAGAGCCCCTGATTCTGGTCATGTCGTAGACAAACTCACACTGCATAGAGCAGCCAGTCAGTCTCCAGCCTGATTCCCAAAACAAATATCTGACACGAATAAAATTCAATGAAGGAGGAAATCCAGCTACATGCCAATACCGAGATCCTGGACAATCTGAATCACAAAGAGCCCGTTGTTCTACCCTTACCATACAGTATGACAGACCTGACCCAATGTTTGGCCTGACAAGTGATAAAACCAGTGTTTAGTTGCATTGCATGTGCTAGTCTGAGCTATAATGTAAACAGATTTTGCTAAGCTATAATGTAAACAGGTGTTTAATAAGGATACAATTATGAACCAGTTTAACGTCCTGGAATAGTAAAAACAATAAGTCCCCGTTGCACTTTCAGTCTAGCAGGGATGGCTGAGAGTTGTAGTGCCACAGGTTGCCTGCTTTAAGTAAACAGACAAGCCTCACAAGCCTACAGGACAATAAATTCATAATTAGGCTGTCACTACTGTGTACTTATATCCAGCCCAGAAGCTCAGCATGTGCAGGACATAGAACCAGGGAGTGTCATGGAAACATCAGTAACTCTGGAAATCCCCATGTAGATATCCCAGCTGCTGGTAGAATACATATTTCTCCTTAAAGCACACCCTTCCATACTAAACATGTCACATTGCCTCTGGGGTATGAACACTCCTCTTGTCCAGCAAGCTGCATATTTCTTACATGTAGACATTAATTCTTCCAGTATTACCCTTATAAACCCTCTGCTATCTCCAGTAGTTGTTTTTAAAGATTATTCACCAAAACTCCAATTAGGTCATTTAAAACCGGTATATCTGGCTTCGGAGCCATCTACTAAATGCATTATATGTACAGAGATTGTTCTATCAGTAGACAAACATTTTGTGGTGTAAATATATTCAGCAGCCACCATGTATGTGCACAATAAAACAACTAAAACAGAGGTAAACTGAGACAGTATTTTTCAATATAAATCACCTACACTGGAAATATACAATAATAATTTATCTTTAGGTTTCTAAAGGAAGATTTGTAGGCAAGTTATATTTTCTTGCATACACATAGTAAACTAAAAAAAAGAAGAAGTCTAATATTCATATAGAGCACACCATAGTTCACTTCATTTAGGGCATAAATCTTACAGCCAAACCAAATCTTTAGCATCCAAACGTGCATATCCAGCCATGAACAACTGACAAATGCTTTTAATCCAGAGTTACTGAGGATTTTGCATTTTCAAGCAGAGCTCTCTCCTGTTAGTAACTGTGAAACCTGATGACCAAACGCAATATTCTAAGAAGAAACAGCATGAAAAGAGTAAGACAGGAACCAGAGAAGGAGAAGGTTGTAGGGTCCTAGTAGACAAATACACATAATAAACTATTATGGATACTTTATAGCACAGGCTGAACTACTCTCCCCCCGGATTACCATGACAGCTCCGTTAGTCTGTACTTCCTACCTGGATGTCTTCATATCTCTCCTAGAAACTTCATCTCACTCAAGTCACTGACTTGGGACCATTATGCAGATTGCACCATCATGAAGCTCCTCATTCCTAAGGCCCGCCCACTTTCAGAGAATGGCAGTTCACAGGCATTAAGCGAGAGCCATCAGTATCTATCCATCAAAGACATGTATAGGAGCGTCTCACGTGAATACTTTATAATGAATCCTACAAACTGCGGTGTTCAGTGCCGGCAATGCATAAATAACCGGGGTTTGATCATTTTTTACATTTATAGTGAGGTCTCCAGAAAAAAAATTAAATAAAATATGTGCTGAAGTACCACTTATAGTTTATAAGTTAGTATCCCGCATACTGTTTTACAGATTTTGAATTCAGGCCTGACTGCAAATTGTCTCCTCAGTCTTGTTCCTCACCTTAAAGTTTACATGTTACAAACATAGATCAGCCACCATCTACATAACTAATTAAAGACAAAAAAAGCCATTGTTTCTAAGCAACGTCTAAAATCAGCATTAATATCCTATAGAAACACTGTTCAGAGGACACACTGACTACACATCAGTCGTTCTGCAGAATAACTAAAGAAACAGGACATATATTAACTGGAGAAAGAGCTCACACCAAGGCATTGCCGACACGTAAATAAAGTTGCGCTATGCGGATACGTTCCCTTTGAGCACCTTAATATAACTGAAGCTCTGTGAGCTACTCGAGCTGTTGCTAGCACAAGTGCCAGAAAAAGGAGTACCGGCAAAGACCTGACAATTCCCACCTGAACTTCCTCACTAACACTCAGCTCTAATTGCTCCCATAGGTAGGAGATGCAGCAGAAACAGCCAGGATCGCACACAGAATCCACCACCAACTGCCTGACATCCATAACATAATACATTGATATTCTCAAGGACAGCAAAGACAATATAAACATTGGACAACACTGTTAATAAAATAAAAAGCAAGAATATGTTGCACTATAGTAGATGTGTGAGTTACCTACAGACGTTCTATAATTTGGTATACAGGAAGAGTCACATGCTGCACTAATAAAGTGTTCATCTGTTTACCAATGGGGTTTGTGTATGTACACATGAAAGATTAAAAGCACATCCCAAAACAGCTTTAAAAATGGGCATGTCTGGCTGTGCTCACACTGTAAAATGCTTTTTGAGAAAGGAACTTACAGCAACACAATGGAAACTACCTGGCCAAATCTCATGACATGAACAAATATTTGCAATGTAGACAGTACAGCCAAACAATCTACTAAATTCCTGAAGGAAACAAAAAGGAGTTGGATCTGATTCTGGAAATCAGCGACTGAATAATGACATATTAGAGAAATTAATATAATTAAGGAGTATATCATTTATAAAGATATTAGAAGTCAGTGATGTAAAGAAACCATATAAAAAGTACAAGGCAAACCAGCAGAACAATTTGATCTAGGAGGTGGATTCAATTATCCCTACACTGTACATAAGAAAATACACGGTCTCTCATATCAAGTAAGTCGTGGCCTGGATTCCAAAGTCACGAATTGTCAATAACACTAATATAATGTAGAACAAGTAAGGAATGTGTATATGTACATAGATGATAAAATAAAAAAGTTGTATGAACAGTACTTAGTTATGTCATCTCAAAATTCACTAAATAAAATGTGTGTATTTCAAGGAACAAAGTCCTACTGTAAAGAAGGATATTCAAAGTCAATTTGAGGCACCTCTCGACTTTTAATTCCCTTAGTGTATAATATTTTGCAAATTATTCTATATATAGAGCAGAGCATAATGTTTGTCATATTACATAAATGATATGAGATTTTTTTAACAGTATCACAAAGATACATCTTTTTCTGTACACCTGTTCAGATTCACAGAAACCACACTATCTATAATGAAAAAGTTTCATCATGAAGACACATATGTACTTGTACAATCTCAATACTTAAGTGTTATGCAGTAATGTATCATTTCAGGATCATCCAAACACCTCCCCAGCAATCAACTGCATGGCAACCACATTTGACAAGTGACTTTGCTGAGAACATACCCTCTGATTATGACTCATACTTTTAGATTTAGGTGTTAGTGCTCAAGCCACATTTAACTAATTAGGTGCCAAGGTGGGCTCTCAGTGGAAGATTGTGAAGGTGTTAAACAGCCCACCTCATTGCTGCATACTTATTACATGCAATCAAAATACAGAGACAAAATAGTGAGATGAAGAAACTTTTACTACACAACTTAGCAAGGCCAAGCATATAAGGTGCAAACATTTACACGAAATTCAAACCAGAGACTGCACCCTCAGGTGAATTCATGCATTTGCGGTACAAGGGAACGAGAAAGTAGCAATCAAATAACTGCTCATGTCCCATTACTACAGGGTAAGCCACAACATGCATGGTCATCTACAGGACATCAATGCCCACCTCCCATATAGTCCATGGAGGTGAGGGGCACAAAACATATGCAACTTAAATGTCATGCCACCTCACCCAGGAACAGACAAAGCATGAATGCATGTTTATTGTACAGTAGGCAACAACATTTGGTTAGTCCATACAGAGTGCAGGAATAGATACATAATGTGCAGTGGGCATCACTTGTACTTGGTAATGATAAACAAGTTGCAGGGACACAAGGCAGAGCTGACAACTGCTCCAAATTGCAAGGTGCCCCATGCCCTTGGTGCAATCCCAGGTTTTTAAGAATAGCCCCTAGATGCCCCTGCAACACCACTGTCCTAGTGTATGCCAGTGTAAGTCTCTATTAATAAGGACATTATGCTGCATAACATAATAATGACTGCAGGGGCCGCCTGGCAGGTGCAGGTAGTGACTGGTACCACACAGGGGCAGCCTGGCAGGTGCAGGTAGTGACTGGTGCCACATAGGATGCCCCTGCAGGTAGTGACTGGTGACACTGATGCCCCTGCAGGTAGTGACTGGTGCCACATAGGGGCAGCCTGGTAGGTGCAGGTAGTGACTGGTGACACTGATGCCCCTGCAGGTAGTGACTGGTGACACTGATGCCCCTGCAGGTAGTGACTGGTGCCACATAGGGGCAGCCTGGTAGGTGCAGGTAGTGCCTGGTGCCACTGATGCCCCTGCAGCTGAGGTGTGATGTACCCGGACAGTCACCTGGATCTCGGCTCCTCACGACCACTCTCCTCCTGCTCAGCCCCGGACTCATCGTCCTCCACGATCACATCCCCGGCTGCCCCCAGCCCAGGGGTCAGCGAGCTGAGGCTGCTACTCTCATCCTGCTCCTCCCAGGGGTATCCAGCGTCTCTCCGCGGAGCTCCCTGCTCCACCAGCCCGGGCGCCGCCGCTCTGATCAGCAGCACAGCCGCCAGAGACAGGCCGAGCCTCCACCAGCACAGGCCCCGGCCCTCCATGGCCCAGTAAACATCGGACCCACAGCAGCACTGGCCGTTATCTACCGCACAGACATGACACCTCCTCCGCCAGCGCCGCCATGACACAATTATATGGAAAGACAACTGCCTGCCAGTGTGCCCGGCTGCTGCACCAATCACACAGCGCCGAGTAGGAAAACCCGCACGGCTATTGGTCGTCGTTACTGTCAATCAAGCCCCGGTGACCTCGCCCACTAACAAACCCTGCCTGCTTCTATTGGTGAATGACGTTGTCTCCTGCCTGTGATGGATGTGAGCTTTAAACCAATCACATCACTCCCTCGCTGTGTTCTGTTTACCAAGACTCATTTTTTTTCAGTCGTGAGACAGCCAATGAGCTCGGTTCTCGCGTTCTATTACGCCGATTGGCTGGCGGGTTTAGTGAGTAGTTCCCGTTCTATTGGCTGCTGATAACGTCAACACTGGCGAGAGGCCGGACACTGAGGGGGGCGAGGGTTGTGATTGGGTAATGGCGGTAGTAGATACGTGGCCGGTTTTGAGTGTCCCCACTGCCGCCTCTGATGTGGAGGTGTGAGGGGGCTGGGCAGGAGCTCGTGCGCAGCTAGGGTCACATGGTGCCACAGTGTTACCAAAGTAAACAGACAGCAGCATTATATCTATTACATTAAACGTAATGAGCGTCTAAAGTGGTTCTACAGCTTTTGTAGAACTACAGGTCCCAGCATGCCTTGCTTGTAGTTGCTCAAAGGGAGATGCACAGGCTCTGTGCTGGAAGTGGGTAACCTGTGACTTTTATCTGGTATGGATCTATAATGGCCACATTTGGATTTAGGAGCAAATACAACTAAAGGTTGCAAGATGACGCCTGCATAAACCATGTTGCAATGCAAGGAGGGTGCAAAGGCAGCTACATCTTTACACTGATTTAGAGTTGAGGTAACTCTTGGGGGCCGATTCAATTGGCTGTGAGGTGACACAATGGGGGGGGGATTCAATTGGCAAGTAACGCAGCATGCGCACTATTACCGTTATTACGGTACTATTAACGCCGGCTTTTTGGAGCTGCGAGCAGAAAGCCGGGTTAATATTAACCTGCTCCCACCTCTCCCCCCTACGCTCTATACTCAATGCAGCTGCGAGACTCATCTTCCTCTCACGCCGCTCCTCCTCGGCCTCCCCTCTCTGTCTTGCCTTACACTGGCTCCCCTTCCCCTACATAATTCTTTTCAAACTCCTCACCACCACTTACAAGGCTCTCCCAAGCTACTGCCCCTTATATCTCTAACCTCCTCTCCATTCACACTCCCGCCGGCTCCCTGCGCTCGGCCAATGATCGCCGCCTCTCCTCCACTCTGATCACCTCTTCCCACTCTAGAATCCAAGACTTCTCCGGCGCTGCCTTCTTCACTGGAACGTCCTACCTCGCTCCATCCGTCTCTCACCCAATCTCTGCTCCTTCAAGCGGGCACTTAAAACTCACCTGTTCCTCAAGGCCTACCAACCATCCACTTAGCCTCTCATCTCCTCTGTTTCTCCCCTGGCCCCTTTTTTTTTCTCCCCCCTTTGCTTCACTGGCTCCCTTCTGTGCCTGATTTGTTTACCCTCCCTTAGGATGTAAGCTTGTATGAGCAGGGCCCCCCCTTCCTTTTTGTCTCCATACCTGTTCTTCCGCTCCGTCTCTACTGTATTTGCCTGCCTGGAGTTTCTGGAGGACTGGTACTTTGTGTTTATTGTTCTGTACTGTTTTACCCTGTATAGTCTACTGTCCGTACCATGTACGGCGCTGCGGAAACCTTGTGGCGCCTTACAAATAAACAATAATAATAATAATCATATTACCGTAATAACGGTAATAGTTTTTACGCAGCGGTATTCGGACGGAATTGATTTCCCCCCTATGGGGCATATTCAATTGTTGGCGTTATATGTAAAAGTAACGCGGCATGCGCACTATTACCATAATTACGGCAATAGTGCCCGTAAATACTGTTATTACGGTACCTTTCACGCTGGATTTCAGCTCGCGTCTCGGAGCTGCAAGCTGAAATCTCGCTCAGTATTAACACTGAGGGAAATTCAAACAATTGAATATGCCCCTATGTGTCTCCCGAACAGTTCACAAATCACATCGCGTCAGACTTGCTGTTTTTTAAAGAAGATCATTTTTATTGAACATTTTCTAAACTAAAACAGAACAAAGAACAAAAATTAACAAAACAACAAGATTGCTCAAGTAAAGAGGATAATTGGAAATATAGTTAGTGGATATAATGCGACCATATAACGTGATTGCAAAAACAAATATCCTAAACACATTCAAATATGATTAAGTAGCTTGTACAATGTTCAAGGCCCTTAGTAATAGGTAGCGTTCATGTAAGGAAGGTCTGAGAGCAGAGTCCACAGAAGTTGTAAATAAAAGACTAGCTGACCGATATATTAGCACATACAGCTTAACACTTTTGTGAATTAAACCTGTTTTGATAGAAGACCCGTGAGAGCATTTCTTTTTCTTATAAATATAAATACATATATAGATACACTATATGGACTAAAGTATTCAGACACTTGGCCATTACACCAAAAGGGACTCTAATGACATTGTATTCAAATACATATACTTTAATATGGAGTTGGCCCCCCTTTTGCAGAGATAACAGCTTCCACTCTTCTTGGAAGACTTTCCATAAGATGTTTGAGTGTTTCTGTGGGAAATTGTGCCAATTAATTCTGTTGAGCATTTATGAGGTCAGACACTAATGTTGGAAGAGAATGCCTGGCTCGCAATCCCAGTTCATCTCAAAGGTATTCAATGAGGTCAGCGCTCTTTGTAGGCCAGTCAAGTTCTTCCACACCTGACTAATCAAGCCATGTCTTTGTAGTCCTTGCCCTGTGCACTGGGGCACTGTCATGTTGGAATAGAAAAGAGCCTTCCCCAAACTTGCCCCAAAGTTGGAAGCATAGTGTCGAAGTCGTATAATTGGATGAACGAAAGTATATTGGTTTAATATTGTTTTGCCGTGTAATTGCGATCCGTACGCCACGTAACACGTGGCGTGGTGCTATCGCACGGTTAAATACGCACGCACACACTCGCATTACAACATTTCGTTATCTATATAATTCGTATTTATATTAGTACCGTTACACTGTAATTTATGAGCAGATAGTATTTGGTTTATTATTAGTTTATATAATATGATAATATGTACATTTTAGTGTTATTAAAGGTTTAGGTTATAGGAAAGGTGTCATGCCTGATATCATATTGATCCCCTATTCATCAGCAGCTGTCCGGTGCAGTCGGCGAAGAGATCGCACATTGCATACTTTAGTTATTGATATTAGGGAATAATCCTTTGTATGATGCTGGCTATGAAAGGAGCAGACCCCCTGGAAAGACGACCCCCACCTTTGGATTCCTTAGATTGAATCAGCCTATGACCTGTTTACACTGGACCCACCCAACGTCTGGACCTATAGAAACAATCTACGTCATCTCTATTGTTCACTGTGTAACACTGTACTGTATATAATCATCGCAGCACTCCCCATGGCTCTCAGTCAACTCTGACACAGTATTCTAACAGATATACTGTCCACCGGGTCCCGTGGTTGCGCAGTGAGCGCATGCGATAGCATCGGTATGTATTTATCTTTTGGTATTGGCTGTACTGTACTGTATCATAATATAATAATGTATTGCATTGTTAACTGTTTACATCTGCTAAAATAAATCTCTTTGTGCTTTGGAAACACATACAATTGATTGGGCAATGCTTATTTGAAAACGATAAAATTACTTTAATAATTGCATTGTCCAAAATGACTTGGTATGCTGAAGCATTAAGATTGCCCTTCATTTGAGATAAGGGCCTAGCGGCTAGCACAAACTCTGAAAAACAGCCCCATACCATTATCCCTCCTCCACCAAACTTCACAGTTGGCATAATGCAGTCAGACAGGTAACGTTCTCCCGGCATCCGCCAAACCCAGACTTGCCCATCTGACTGCCAAACAGAGTAGCGTGATTCGTCACTCCACAGAACACGTATATAGGGCCACTGTTATTATGACATAATATGACATGCTGATCCAGGAAATTGTTAGATTGACAATCAGGGATTAGGATTTTTCTCTTTTTTTTTTTTTTTTTTAATTTTTATTTTTGAATGGTCAAGTAACAAACAGAACCAAAATGCACTGTCAGTAAAAAAAACAAGCAATAGAATCACATCACAGATAACATAGTATAAAATCAGCATAAAGATATAAATAATCAGTGCAACAATATGCGTGTATGGTAATTGACCAAGGATTTTTAAAGAAATAAGGGAGGGAGCGAAATGCCTCGACAGAGAGTGGCATGACGCAGGAGGAAAAAAGGAGGGAGACTAGTACAGTAGAGAACAGGAAAGGAAAGAGAGAAGAAAAGAGAAAGAGAGGGGATTACGGGAGGAGGACGGACATGTGTAAGTGAAGAGTCAAGTGAAAGGGGGATAAGTCTGAAAAAATGAGAGCCATGGGCTCCATACCTTAGTGAACGATCTTGATGTCCTATTGATGATGCTGGTCATGTATTCCAGGCGGTGAACCTGCCAGACTCTATTAATAACGGCTTGAAGCGAAGGTGGAGTTTGCTGCCTCCAGTCTGCTGCTATTTGGCAGGTAGCTGCCGATAAGATGTGCCTAGCTAGCTTATTCTCATGCCGAGTTGCCGTTGGCGCTCCCAGGAGAAAGAGAAAAAATTAAGGCTCTAATGGAATCGTTACCTGAATAATTGATTGGATCAGGTGTTTGATCTCGGCCCAGAAGTTTGAGAGTTTAGGACAAGTCCACCATATATGGATAAAGTTACCCTCATGGGAGCACCCACGCCAGGATTTTTCTCTTAAGTCATATTGGACTATGCTTTACAGGGTATTTTTCTTTCCCTGTGTAATGTAGGAGTTTTGAGCATAAAACTTGACCATGTCTTTTTTTTAACCTAAACAAACGAACACACTCTAATTTAGCAGATCCGAGTACCGAGCTGAGCCGGCTCGGTACTTTCACGCGCCCTCGGAATTGAAAACAAGGCAAAACGGCATTGTTACGTCGGATCTCACATTGTACTGTATTATATAGGTAACACAAAGAGGAGAGCTCCATTGCTAATTGTCATTGCTGATATAGAAATAATAGGGCTGGCAGGCTTGGTCTTCTAAATCTGCAGTCACATTGCACTGTGTTATATAGGTAACACACAAAGAGGAGAGCTCCATTGCCAATTGTCATTGCTGAAATATAAATAATAGGTCTGGCAGTGTTTTTCAAAATCTGCAGTTACATTTTACTGTGCCATACCTCACTCAGAAACAGAAGAGGGGGCAGAGTTCAGTGCTGAAACAGAAATTGCAATAATAGGGCTGTCACTGTTCTTAAAAGTCTCCAGTGACATTCTACTGTGCCATAGTTTATACAGAAACAGGTGGGGTGGCATTGTTCTTGTCACTCTCCAGTCTCAGTCATGATGATACTAATCCCTCTACCTCATGTGCTAAAGCCTATGTTCAAGTGCATAGTGGTTTTAAGTCAGGGAAACAAAAATGCAAATAAAAGCTTGTAACTTTTTAAAGAAAAAAACACCTCTCTAATAAACGTGAAAGTTTACAGTAGAAAAACATAAAATTGCCAGCATGCCATTCTACCCAAAATATTACCAAGCATACCACCCTCATTAGTGTGTACATCATCCTCAAACAATACTAATTCACCCTCGCTGGAATACACCATCACAGAAGTCTGTGTACTTTGATGTAATTGCCAGTAATGGCCTTCCTCATGGAATTTGTAGTTCATTTTACGGAAGAGCTGTCGCGATTTTTGGCCAATTCTTTTAGACCAGACCAAATGTCAAAATGTTGTGCAGACTCATCTGCATCACTACTGTGTGTCTTGGGAAAGCTAAGTTTTTTCCTAGCAGCAATTTTCAGAGATACTGAAGGAGGAGAGGTCACTGTGTCATGTACCACTTGAGCTGTCAGCTTGCTGACCAGGAGCTCATTGCATCTCTTGAGATCTGGGTCAGTTGGAAAGAAAGAGAATACATAGCTCTTAAACCTAAGATCAAGCACAGTTTGTAAAATGTAATGATTCGATTTCAAGATGATTGATAACTCTTGGATCCTGTCAAGGCTAATAAAGTACTTAATCTACAAGTCCAACATAATTAGCGTAATTGCTTTGTTTCATTTCCTCCTTCAATTTCACTAGCTGCTTTTCAAAAAGTCTAATTAGTGGAATTCCTTGACTCAAGCTAACAGTGTCTGCACTCTCTTCACAGGTGAATACTTTGAGTGGTTTCAGCACCTTGCACAACACGGAAAGTATTCTCCACTGGACTAAAGTACAGTCCCCCTAAATTCTATTCTTCTTACAGCTGCTGCATTCTCCTACATACTGTTGCAGAATCTCAAAAATTACCCTAAATATTTCAGAACACAGACAGCATCTCCTGCATGTAATTGTCATTTTTTAAAAAGTTCTGTACCACCAAGTTGATTGTGTGAGCAAAACAGGGAATGTGATGGAATTCCCCCTGCTGTAATGCTCTAACAATATTGGTGGCGTTATCAGAAATCACATATCCTCAGGAGAGTCCAAGCAGGATAAGCCATGTTGCAATGACATCCCTTAGTTTTTCAAGCAAGTTGTCAGCGGTATTAACTCTGACCTGCGCCTTGTCTCGTCTCTGATAACCACCTCTCACTCCCGTCTTCAAGACTTCTCCCGTGCTGCTTGCCACTTATAGAATTCCCTACCACGTTCAATCAGACTTTCCCACAGCCTTCAAATCTTTAGAGGCTCTTTGAAAATCCATCTCTTTTTTAGAGGTGACCTGATCCTTGATAACACTATTCACACAAATGCACCCTCACAACCATCCCAATCTCCACTCTGAGCCACACTCGCTCCTCGTGTTTCAGCTGTACCCTCTTCCCTTTAAAATGTAAACTCTCTAATGAGCAGGGTCCTACATACCCTTTGTTTTCATGTGCCAATCATTTTGTCTGCCTTGTCTGTTCTTATTTACGTATGCCTTGTTTTATGTATGTCCTTGTCTCCCCTACTGTACGGCGCTGTGAGCACTGGGGTGCCTTACAAATCTACGATAATAATAATAATAATAATAATAATATGCCTCTTAGTGCAGCAGATGATACACAGAGTAGCCTGACTCTGAAAAATGTGACGTTCTTGGGTACATGCTGCTACTGTCCCTGCTGGTGAAGGCAAATCACCAGCCCAGTGGGCTGTCAAAACCATATAATCTTTAGTTTGCCAAGTTCTGCTTGTCCACATATCTGTGGTTAAGTGTACAATGGGTAGAATGGCATTTTGTAGCCCAATAATGACATTTTTACGAACCTTCTGTTAGAGGTGAGAAATAGCTTTTCTAGTAAAATGGTGTCGTGATGGAATTTGGTAACGGGGACAGAAGACCTCAAGTAACTGTCTAAAACCAGCTGCATTAATATTGGATATTGGACACAGATCTAATACTAGCATAGTCGCCATGGCGTCTGTGATCTGCTTTGCGACTGGGTGACAGCTTTCATACCTGCTTCCTCTTGCAAAGGATTAGAAACTTGGATGCAGGACTAACTCCGATCACTTGTGAGGATATTGATGATGAAGGTGTTGGGGGTGTAGATTGCATGTGCTGGGATCTAGCTGAGAGAAGGGAGGTAGATGATGCTGGACTGCTTGTTGTTATTTTTAGCATAAAATTCTGATTTTCAAAAAAGCTTTCCATGAACTCGCTTCAAATGGCATAACATGGATGAGGTTCATAGATGGTTAAGGTCCCTACCTCTACTGACTGGCTTTACAATGCTACAAATGGCTAGACAACTGTTGTCAGGATTTGGGTAAAAATAATTCCACACATAAGAGGTGGATTTTTTGGTCCTATGCCCAGGCATGACAATGGCCTTCTTCTTATCACTGGCAAAAACTGCTTCTACTGGTGCATGACTTGCCACAGTAGAGTTCATTGACAGCACTGTTAGGCTTAAGGCAGCTAAGCTATTAGTAGCTTGTTTTGTGGGGGCCCAATCAAACCAAGCATTTCAGCCACAAAAGTGGCACTGCTTGTTGCTGGAGTGCTTGCTTTGTTAAACTGTACATGTCCTTTTCAATATCTTACATAAGGGTGGTTGGGAGGGCCCAAGGTCAATTCCATGTTGCACCACTTTTCTTTTCTGCCACTGCTGTGTGGCAATTTTCCTAGATGTGCTATGAACTGCGGTGTGTTTGTGTCATTGCTCTGTCACTTACCATCCAGCCAGGTTGCTGCAGTCTTTGTTTGAAAGTGTATGAAAATAATATTGTGACCTGTGAGGTGGTCAAAATTGACTGCAAATGACTTGAAATTAGTGTTATTGAGGTTAATAATAATGTAGGAAAAACAAAAAGCAAAATTATGTAATTTTAGCAAAAAATAATAATAGGGGTTTTAGAAAAAAATAGAGATCCAAAACCAAAACACACAAGGGCAGTTTTGCCAAATCAAAAACCAAAAACAAAACACAAAGTTAATCCAGATCCAAAACCAAAATCAAAACCAAAACACGGGGATCAGTGAACATTTCTACTTATCTAATATATAAAAGCCTAGCGGCGTGTGTTAGTGTGTGTGTGTGTGTGTGTGTGTGTGTGGAAAAAACTACCGGGTGACAGAGTGCTCAAGCTGCAGCGCCACCTGCCAGGCAGAGTTATATACTACACTGACCTACTAAATTCTTAGCATTATCTAATATATAAAAGCCTAGCGGCGTTAGTGTGTGTGTGTGTGTGTGGAAAATACTATTTTCTCAGAAAGGGCTCATCCAATTGACCTGAAATTTGGTATACTGACATTATTTGACAAAAAAATTATAATAGTGAAGTCAGTTAACTTCCATCATCCCCCCTTCCCCCTGTGGTAGGGGTAGTAAAAGCTAAATTTACGAGTTGAGGGCGCAAACTCATTTTCATGAGGTAATTTTACCTCATGAACACACATGCTGTGTTAGTGTGTATTTGTGTGTGTGTGTGGAAAAAACTATCGGATGACAGAGTGCTCAAGCTGCAGCGCCACCTGCTGGACGGAGTTATATACTACACTGACCTACTAAATTCTTAGCATTATCTAATGTATAAAAGCCTAGCGGCGTGTGTGTGTGGCGATGAAGATGACAAGAACCTTTTTAACACCTTAAGTAGCTTGATTTGACTAGAATGCATGAGTATCATGCACGGGTTAACTTGTATTACATGTTTGCTAACAGATTTCTATAATAACTTCTATGAAGCATAATCCTATCTGGATTGCCAAATTAATGTTTAACATTATCCAATCGGCAAAGTTATTATGAAAATTCATTTTAATTTTCAAATGGAGGCATTAGATGCTCCTTATTCTATGTCACCGTCTTGTAAAGTGGATGTCTTGGCACGAATTTACGAATTTACAACTGATGGCGAAGGTTCCAGATTAATCCACCCCCTAAAAACACATAACCTTGTAACTCCGGCCCCCCCAGATCTGCCCACAACCCTGAGCTAAACCTTAATACACTGTTTTCCCACCTTGTTGGGATATTGTTGGTATGTTTTTGCACATATGTTGTATGGTTTGATATACAATGTTATGTCTACTCCCCACTATGTATTCCCCTCCTCCCCCCTTTTTTATTTCTGTACCCCTCTCTCCTCTACTTTAAAAACTTTAATAAAAATGTATTGATGATAAAAAAAAAAAATATCCAATCAGAGAAGCGTATCGCCTAAAGGGTGATTATAAATATGCATTAATATGAGTACATCTGCTGTTGATAGGAATCTACTAATTCTGCATATTCACAGGAATGCCATTATCAGTCTTCTAGGTACCTTACTTACATTCGTGTACACTAGCAAAACTACATCAAATTGTCATTAATTTGGATGCATATATGTGACACAATGCAGCAGCTTACCAGTGTGCCTTATTTATGAGAAGATAATAATTTGTAAATGGCAGTTCTTATGTCTTCAATCATAATAACTGTTTATTTGTATCAATTAACCCCCATTTAGCCTATAATGTGCAACTTTAGTTTTTTTATATATATATATATATATATATATATATTAATATGAATTTATGTCTGTACTTATGCACAATGAAATAATTAACATCAGATAATATTTTTTTGTCTCAAAATAATTCTAATAAAACAAATAGCTTGAATTTTTTGACACACAATGCTACAATGTCATTTAATAAACGGACATGGAAACCCTTTACTATAATGGTATACTTACAATATGATTTATGTAATGGGGAAATCTATACTGCTCAGGTTACTATGTATTGATTTTGTAGTCATTTGCATAGTAAAGCAAGTCTTTGATGGTCACCGGGAAGAGGCTACTATTGAATGGCTGACAATGAGGTAATACTCTAATTCACAAAAGATAAAGGAGGGGGGGGGATAGATTCTCCTGTCTCTGTGGTGTCTGAGCGGCCAATGAAACCATCCTGTCACGTGGTGAAATATCCGATGATCTCATCCTGCAAATCCTCTGGGGATGATTTATATTTAAACATCTTTATAGCTCTCAGTTATCAGTGATGTCATTTCTTCACAGGGGGTTTTTCATTCATAAAAAAAGTCACCAATGGCGCCAAAGTAAAATAATTAGTTTCCTCCGGCTGGTCAGAATCATAGTGGGTTTTCTTTTTTAACGATACCGTATTGTTGTGGTCAGACTGGCTTGGTCCAGGCTACTTTCATAATGATATGCAAATTATTTTAAAACACAATAATAATTTCAGGAATTAAAACAAAGATTAAAAAAAAAGACATAGCAATAGTAGGAACAGATTATAACCTATTTACGTCATATACTTCCCAAGCGTTGTGTTAAAATACGGCAATAACATTATTCTATCTGCCAGCCTGCACCATATCACCGTGTAATAACCTACACTCCTGCATTTTATAATTGTACTGGGCTCAATTCGTTAAAGTACCTTAAAGTGCTGTTAAATTAGTTGTTTCATTCAGCCCAGGTAGTTGCAATTAGAAAATAAATGGGAAAAGCAGTAATGTTATCAAAGTGTGCAACGGCTTGGGTTAAAGCACTTAATGTATACAGATTTTCCTGAAGGTAGACATGTATATAAATGTAAATGACCTAAATAAAATATAAAAACTAGCCAGTTGCAGAGTCTTTTGTCAAAGCCATTATTGTGTTTCTTTGTGATCTGTTAATTAAACTGTCAATGATGTATTTGTAATGCTAGCCACACTAGACCCGATGCTGCTACTCCATCCCTAAATGAATGAGTGGTCAGTTTGGATACATGCATATGTATTATATAATTGGATGCAGTGATCGGAGTAGGGGTGTATACGGTGGTATGACTATGTCATACTGCCACTTCTCCTACTGCCTTCATTGTAACACTATCACATTCCAGTCACTTACATTATATATACAGTATATACAGTGGTAGAAGTGGGGTGTATACGGTGGTATGTCATACCGCCACTTCTCCTACTGCCTTCATTGTAACACTATCACATTCCAGTCACTTACATTATATATACAGTATATACAGTGGTAGAAGTGGGGGTGTATACGGTGGTATGTCATACCGCCACTTCTCCTACTGCCTTCATTGTAACACTATCACATTCCAGTCACTTACATTATATATACAGTATATACAGTGGTAGAAGTGGGGGTGTATGCGGTGGTATGGCATACGGCCACTTCTCCTACTGCCTTCATTGTAACAGTATCACATTCCAGTCACTTACATTATATATACAGTATATACAGTGGTAGAAGTGGGGGTGTATACGGTGGTATGGCATACGGCCACTTCTCCTACTGCCTTCATTGTAACAGTATCACATTCCAGTCACTTATATTATATATACAGTATATACAGTGGTAGAAGTGGGGGTGTATACGGTGGTATGTCATACCACCACTTCTCCTACTGCCTTCATTGTAACACTATCACATTCCAGTCACTTACATTATATATACAGTATATACAGTGGTAGAAGTGGGGGTGTATACGGTGGTATGTCATACCGCCACTTCTCCTACTGCCTTCATTGTAACACTATCACATTCCAGTCACTTACATTATATATACAGTATATACAGTGGTAGAAGTGGGGTGTATACGGTGTTATGTCATACCGTCAGTTCACCTACTGCATTCATTGTAACACTATCACATTCCAGTTACTTACATTGTATATACAGTGGTAGAAGTGGGGGTGTATACGGTGGTATGTCATACCGTCACTTCTACTACTGCCTTCATTGTAAAACTATCACATTCCAGTCACATACATTATATATACAGTATACACAGTGGTAGAAGTGGGGTGTATATGGTGGTATGTCATACCGCCACTTCTCCTACTGCCTTCATTGTAACACTATCACATTCCAGTCACTTACATTATATATACAGTATATACAGTGGTAGAAGTGGGGTGTATACGGTGGTATGTCATACCGCCACTTCTCTTACTGCCTTCATTGTAACACTATCACATTCCAGTCATTTACATTATATATACAGTATATACAGTGGTAGAAGTGGGGTGTATACGGTGGTATGTCATACCGCTACTTCTCCTACTGCCTTCATTGTAACACTATCACATTCCAGTCACTTACATTATATATACAGTATATATAGTGGTAGAAGTGGGGGTGTATACAGTGGTATGTCATACCGCCACTTCTCCTACTGCCTTCATTGTAACATTATCACATTCCAGTCACTTACATTATATATACAGTATATACAGTGGTAGAAGTGGGGTGTATACGGTGGTATGTCATACCGCCACTTCTCCTACTGCCTTCATTGTAAAACGATCACATTCCAGTCACATACATTATATATACAGTATATACAGTGGTAGAAGTGGGGTGTATAGGGTGGTATGTCATACCGCTACTTGTACTACTACCTGCATTGTTACACTATCACATTCTAGTCACTTACATTATATATACAGTATATACAGTGGTAGAAGTGAGGTGTATATGGTGGTATGTCATACCGCCACTTCACCTACTGCCTTCATTGTAACACTATCACATTCCAGTCACTTACATTATATATACAGTATATACAGTGGTGGAAGTGAGGGTGTATACGGTGGTATGTCATACCGTCACTTCTCCTACTGCCTTCATTGTAACACTATCACATTCCAGTCACTTACATTATATATACAGTATATACAGTGGTAGAAGTGGGGGTGTATACAGTGGTATGTCATACCGTCACTTCTCCTACTGCCTTCATTGTAACACTATCACATTCCAGTCACTTACATTATATATACAGTATATACAGTGGTGGAAGTGGGGTGTATATGGTGGTATGTCATACCGTCACTTCTCCTACTGCCTTCATTGTAACACTATCACATTCCAGTCACTTACATTATATATACAGTATATACAGTGGTAGAAGTGGGGGTGTATAAGGAGGTATGTCATACCGTCACTTCTCCTACTGCCTTCATTGTAACACTATCACATTCCAGTCACTTACATTGTATATACAGTATATACAGTGGTAGAAGTGGGGTGTATACAGTGGTATGTCATACCGCCACTTCTCCTACTGCCTTCATTGTAACACTATCACATTCCAGTCACTTACATTATATATACAGTATATACAGTGGTGGAAGTGGGGTGTATATGGTGGTATGTCATACCGCCACTTCTCCTACTGCCTTCATTGTAACACTATCACATTCCAGTCACTTACATTATATATACAGTATATACAGTGGTAGAAGTGGGGGTGTATATGGTGGTATGTCATACCGCCGCTTCTCCTACTGCCTTCATTGTAACACGATCACATTCCAGTCACTTACATTATATATACAGTATATACAGTGGTAGAAGTGGGGTGTATACAGTGGTATGTCATACCGCCACTTCTCCTACTGCCTTCATTGTAACACTATCACATTCCAGTCACTTACATTATATATACAGTATATACAGTGGTGGAAGTGGGGTGTATATGGTGGTATGTCATACCGCCACTTCTACTACTGCCTTCATTGTAACACTATCACATTCCAGTCACTTACATTATATATACAGTATATACAGTGGTAGAAGTGGGGGTGTATACGGTGGTATGTCATACCGTCACTTCTCCTACTGCCTTCATTGTAACACTATCACATTCCAGTCACTTACATTATATATACAGTATATACAGTGGTAGAAGTGTGGGTGTATACAGTGGTATGTCATACCGTCACTTCTCCTACTGTCTTCATTGTAACACTATCACATTCCAGTCACTTACATTATATATACAGTATATACAGTGGTAGAAGTGGGGTGTATACGGTGGTATGTCATACCGCCACTTCTCCTACTGCCTTCATTGTAACACTATCACATTCCAGTCACTTACATTATATATACAGTATATACAGTGGTAGAAGTGGGGTGTATACAGTGGTATGTCATACCGTCACTTCTCCTACTGCCTTCATTGTAACACTATCACATTCCAGTCACTTACATTATATATACAGTATATACAGTGGTAGAAGTGGGGTGTATATGGTGGTATGTCATACCGCCACTTCACCTACTGAATTCATTGTAATACTTCAAATTCCATTCACTTACATTCCCATTACATTTTTGATACCGCCACTTATAAATGTCCACTTCGACCACTGATTGGGTGAGATCCAGCCAAGGGTCACAGCCAGATCTATTATAGCTTCACTGGGGTATGTGCAGTCAGAAAATCATCGCACACGGCCGTTAAGGGTCACCTTCCAACCCCATTTTTCAACATGCCCAAGAGTGATCCAATCAATTTATATTTTATGATTTTCGAGCCCAATGTCCCAAAGCATGCATAGTGGTGCAAACAATCTGATCATAATGATTTAAATCAGGAATTGTGCCCATAAAACTGGTTTGAAGATGTCCTCTACCGCTTTTGTATGAGGTCATCAGGTGGTTAAAGCGGCTGACCACGTGGTCTGGATGTCACATTCCTGAATCTCATCCAATGACAGCCAAATAGGCCAAATTGGATAATGATCCTGTTGCATAGTGCTAAAGCCAAGCAGCAGGATTGCTCCACATGTGGCCATATTAGCGGCTTGCTGATACATCACATTATTTTTTTTCTGCGTTTTTTTTCTGCGTTTCAAAAAAAAAAAAGGTCAAGGTATTATTAACAGATGTCATAAATTGAAACAAAACGGCTTTTTAATGCGTGGAATGCAGCAGTGGGTGAAGTCATGATGATGCAAATCGCGCCATTACACTCCCACACACACATACTTTTATCCCTGACCTCCAAATACCACCATATTTCACAGTATAATGTACCCACCCAAAGCTCACAGATCTATTCCTTTAGATTAGCAGTAATCGACAGCACTATAACCAATTTCAAACAATCTGAAGTCCACAAAGCCTTTAATAAAGCTATGGTTCATCATAGCTTTGCTTTTAATAAAAATTCTGTTTTAGACAATCACTTCAAAGCGATGGGAATCGGCAGTTTTTGCGGAACCACCGCATAGTAAAGATACCCCCAGGAGAACACCAAGTGAAACAAATAAAAAACTTCTCAGATTCAGCCATCTCCCTAAGACTCCCATAAAAAGTCTCAGTGCTCCTAATCTATGTTTTCGCAGTGCTATTTTTTCTTGCAGAAACTATTCTACACAATTACATCTTTAGAGTCTGTGTACAAGTTACGGTAATTCCTTCCACACTGTACAGAGCGACTAACCTAGGTTTTGGCTGCATCTTGGTGCATTACGTGACATGATGTTATAGCTCCTGCCAGCTGTTGTCCTCATTGCCAGGGGCTAGCTGGGCTGGGGGATGTCAGCCCACAGTGCCAGTCCCATACTGGTATTTTTCCATCACTATACAAGCATGCAGTGATTACTCCCGTTTTAAAAAAACAAAATTCTGACCCAAACTCTCTAGCAAATTACCGCCCCATCTCCCAGCTCCCATGCCCCTCCAAGCTTCTTGAGAGAATCGCCTACACTCGCCTCACACGCTTTCTTACAGCAAACAACCTATTGGATCCTCTTCAGTCAGGCTTTCGCTCTCAACACTCCACAGAGACTGCGCTGACCAAGGTTGTCAATGATCTGATCACAGCAAAAAATAATAACCATTACTCTCTTCTAATTCTCCTGGATCTCTCTGATGCATTTGACACTGTTGACCACTCTCTCCTCATACAAACGCTACAATCCCTAGGTCTTCAAGACACTGTCCTATCCTGGTTCTCATCCTACCTATCTAATCGCTCTTCCAGTTTTTCTCTGGATCCACCTTTGCTCCGCTTCCTTTATCAGTTGGAGTACCACAAGGCTCAGTCCTAGGTCCTCTGCTATTCTCTATCTACACCACTTCTCTTGGAAAATTAATAAGCTCCTTTGGATTTCAGTATTATCTCTATGCGGATGATACACAAATCTATCTATCCTCTCCTGATCTCTCACCATCTGTGGTGTCTCGCGTTACTGACTGTCATTCTTCATCTTGGATGTCTTCTTGCCAACTCAAACTCAATCTTTCAAAAACTGAATTAATAATATTCCCACTCAAAAACAGAATCTTCCTGCCTGACATTTCTATTTCTGTTGATAACATGACCATAAATCCCACCCTGCAAATTCGCTGCCTACGTGTAAACCTTGACTCGCAACTATCGTTTATTCCCCACATCAACTCTATATCTAAATCATGTTACATACACCTAAAGAACATTTCCAGAATACGCACATATTTGACACAAGACACCGCAAAAACATTAATTCATGCACTCATCATCTCCTGCATCGACTATTGCAATTCCCTCCTTACTGGTCTTCCCAAAGTCAGACTTGAACCCCTACAATCTATTTTGCACGCAGCGCCTAGATTGATTTTCCTTACTAACCGTTATTCATCTGCTGAGCCACTCTGTCAGTCTCTACATTGGCTGCCTGTATTTCAACAAATCCAATATAAAATTATTCTAACATACAAGGCCGTCAACAAAATTGCACCGACATACATCTCCTCACTTGTCTTAAAATATCTCCCAACTCGATACCTCCGTTCTCCACAAGATCTGCGTCTCTCTTCCAGTCTCATCACATCCTCCCATTCTCGGTTACAGAGCTATTGTAAAGCGCTACAGAATAAACTGGCGCTATATAAATAAATGATGATGTTGATGATAGATGGCTACCATGGGCTGGGTCACTGGGATATTTTGTCTTTAAAATGTTCCTAATAGGCTGCTGAGCGGAGTCTCGCCCCCCAGGATAACCTTTTCCAGCTAACCCCCACTAGCTTAGTGCCAATATCTGTGGACCAGATACCATACTGTTCTACCACACAGGGATGCGGACTCTTTATATTATGCAGTATCAGAATAAAAATGAGTGGCACGTACGTGTCACTGGTGTATAGTATATGCTTTTCATTAATCAGTAAGGATTGTAAAGAGATAGCTGAAGCATTTTTTATTTCTTTTTCCAAATCCAAGAATACATTCATGTGTAATACAATTCTTTGAGAAGATGACGTATTGACTTTTACAAGCCCCAGAGACAGTCAATACTGGATCATTCATTTCCTGAGGTGAACAGACTATAAGTGCTTGAATCATTTCCACCTAGGATTGCCAAGGGCTGAAAGAAGCGGTAATCGAACATTACTTGTCTTTCATATGAAAGAACAGGAAAACTCAACGAGATGCACATCATTCTCCATCATCACATCTATGAATCTGAAATGTAGCAGCGTTAAACATAGAATAATCGTCCTGGTCCGTGCTTACAAAGTACTGGCAAAAAAAAAGTCTTGATTTAACCCAGTGATTGCTCTATAGCAGGGTTCTTACTGTATTGATCGTGACCCACAAAATAGTCTAACAAATAATTTAGAACCTCATTTCTCTGTACTATATTTAAATGTGTCCATGACTCAATTTGGGCAAATGTCCTTAGATTTCTGTTGGGTCATGTCGGCTTTCAACGCAAGATGGGTGAAGTACTCAGACTTATCATGGTCAAGGACTAAAAAAAAAACTATATCAATATGCAGATTTTAATGTGATAAATGCTGAATGAAATAAATATAACTGAACATGTAATTCTCAGGTTTGTTTAAATGTGTATTTAATTTGTGTATGTACATTAAGTTTTTTTTATGATGCTCCCTTAAGTTTCTAAAATGTTAAATAGGATGAGTAACACAACAAAACAGTACCAAATGTTATGGCAAAAAGAAACTAAGGGGTATATTTACTAAACTGCGGGTCTTGATAAAGTGGAGATGTTGCCTGTAGCAACCAATCACATTCTAGTTTTCATTTATTTAGTACGTTCTACAAAATGACAGCTGGAATCTGATTGGTTGTTATAGGCAACATCTCCACTTTTTCAATTTTGCAGTTTAGTAAATATACCCCTATGCCTTTCTTGGAGCGAAGGAAATGACAAGGTTCAATAAAATCTCTATTTACGTGTTTATAAAAATAGTGTATTGATGATAAATTTGCTTTAAGAGACTATACATACACTTCCCTATGCACCAATTATATAACTAGAGACTGTTGTCCAGGTCTACCAGTATTTTGTTTTAATGATACAGGCAAGGCAAAAACTGACAAAATAAAAGTGTAAATATATATATATATATATATATATATATATATATATATATATCTCTACTATATAAATGCCTAGTGGCGTGTGTGGAAAAAAAAACAACCAAGCTGCAGCGCTACCTGCTGGGCAGAGTTATACACTGACCTATATATTTCTTGAAGGAGAAGTGACAGTTGGGAGTGGTTGGTGGTTGCCGGGGGTGACAGTGGGGAGTTTTTAACACCTTAAGTAGCTTGATGAAGGATGTGGCGATGAAGATGAAGGATGAGATGATGGAGAAAAATGATGAGGTGGTGACATGTGGACAAAACCACATTAAAAAAGGGCGCTTGCGTCGGGAAGTAACGCTCTTCCCCTGAGGAGGCCTGGGCTAGGCCCAAATGCATGACAAGAACCTTTTTAACACCTTAAGTAGCTTGATTTGACTAGAATGCATGAGTATCATGCACGGGTTAACTTGTATTATATATATATATATATATATATATATATATATATATATTCTAAGGAGTAACATGAACTACAGAAAAAGAAATGTATTTGTCCACAATTTGCACTTTTTCAACCTTGCAGTGGAAAGTATTTAAGTGATTCCTTATTTGGAAAGGGAATGTTGTCAGCGTGTTGAAGGAAAAGTTGCAGAGATGAAATTAAATATAATCTATATATTCCATTGAACTCAGTGGACATTTCCATACATATGATCTAAGCTTGTCATAGACTTTCATTACTTAACGAGACGTCCACTTAAATATATTTGTTTAAATTCAAATCCTCTGACTGATAATTGGATAATTGGCAAAAATTGTTATTCATTCTTCTGCTCTTTTATCATTGAAAGCCACAAGCAGACTGTTTAGGAAACACTTGAATATGTTTATTATTCTCCCACTAGGCAACATAAATGGTAATAGCAATAAATTGCAGATCATATTATTACAGAAATATGTAAGTATTGAGTGGGGTTACTTTTAATATTTGTTTTGGTGTGTGGAGCTTCATTTAAATGACAATATTTACATACATAGCCATCAATTTGTCTGCAAGCTGTACAAATGTTCAGAATCTTAATATATTTATAGGATATGACCACTATCCTCACTGTTATTTAATTAGATTGTATTTTACCTTCCCATATTGGGACAAAACTTGACCATGCACTAGCAAACCTGGATTGGTTACCGTGATTTTGGGGTGGAAAGTGTAGGGTCTTTTTCTAGCCCCCCAGGAACAGCTGCGGCAGCAAACAAGACCCCAAGAGGTGGCAACTATATCACCTTTCTAGGGACCCTGTGTAAGTGACATGAGAAATACAGGACAACACTGAAGGAGAACAAGCTGGGCTTATTTAGTTAAGTATAATCAGGTGTATAATCTCATGTATATTATTCAGTTGTGTAATACACAGCCTTTGATATAGATTCATTTTAAATGGTAACTGTACTAAAAAGTTTAATCTTCTTTTCTTCTAGTCTTTATTCCACGTCATAGTTGTCGACTATCTGACTCTCCCGCGGGAGATCCCGGAGGAGAGGTCAAGTGGCTAGTGTGGAAGTGGGCAAGGCGCGGAAGGAAAGCCTGCTCTCCTGGGAGTCAACGAGAGGTACCTTGAATTCGGGGGTCTACTGGAAATTCCAGAAGAGTGAGCGTGTTCTACCCATCCTCTTGTATCAGCTTCTGTCTTCCGCAGATGTGCTCTGAAGTTTCTCAGAGAAGAGTCTTATACAGATTCTCCTCTGACCTCTTATTGGTTTAAAGCTTCAACCTATCAGAGTGGTGGTAAAAATTCAGATATATATTTCCCACCACTCCTCATGTATCTGATTGGGTGATAGTTATTTCTTTCCCCTGGCTGAACTATGCTGAATCGAGGGAGAATCATGGGCATTAATCAATTATATTGCTCTATCCCAACATTGTCTCATTCAATTCTCTGGAAATTTTTTGTTTTTTTTAAATAAAAAAAAAATGTCTTATATGCTACGAGGACAAGCAGAGGTCAGGAGTACAGAGGTAAGTAATATTTTACCATTTATGTAACTCATTACCCTCAACCCAATATAAGTTTTTGGTTATATAGACTATATTAAACTGATTATCTAGCAACTTTTAAATTTCATCACAGTTAAGCTTTTATATTATATGAATACCCCTTTGGACTAGTTCACACATATACAATGAAGAAATGTGTGAAAACCAAAGCGTGCTTTAGAAGCATTTTAGTGATGTGATTTAATCATACATGCCCACTTTTAAGATTTCACCCCCGGTAGATCTGGGAGAGAAGTCATGTGACAAGGGGTAGGAGGGGGCGTGGTGACATTTCGCGTCACCATAGCCCCGCCCCCACTATAAAAAGTCAAAATTCACGGCATTGAACGGAGTAATGACATTATTAAGCCCCGCCCCCTCCATTCACTGCCGTGATTTTCTACAAATTTCGGGAGTTTTGCCTACTCTTCCAGTAGTCCGTGAGGACCAGAGCCAGATTTAGACCTCATAGGACCCTAGGCAGGATACTGTTTTTGGGCCCCATCCCTGAAACAATCCATAGCACTATGTTTTTGCAGCCTACCATATACCCCTATAGTTCCGTAGAAGTGAAAGCATGTGCTGCCGCATGCCTACCATATACCCCTATAGTTAAGTAGATATGAAAGCATGTGCCGCCAAAGGAGGTGAGGGCGTGGCTTGCATCTTTGGGGGCGTACCTAACATGTGAAAAGAGCAAGGCCACCCTGCTGCAGAAAAAGGCACCCCTAAATAATTACCAAGCAGTCCCGTTTTTTTAAGTAGTTGGGTCAAAACAACTTAATAAATATTGAAGTCAGGGCAGAAATACTTACTTAAGTTGTTTGCAAAAATAATATGCATAAATCCAAGTATGTGCTCTTGTCACTTTTGTCCCTCTATCATCACACTGTGCCCCTTCATTGTCACTTTTGCCCCTTCACAATATCACATGTGCCCTTTCACCATCACCTCTGTGCCCATCACCATCACCACCTCTGTGCCAATCACCATCACCACCTCTGTGCCCTTCACCATCACCACCTCTGTGCCCATCACCACCTCTGTGCCCTTCACCATCACCACCTCTGTGCCCATCACCACCTCTGTGCCTCTTACCATCACCACTTCTGTGCCAATCACCATCACCACCTCTGTGCCAATCACTATCACCAATTCTGTGCCCCTTCACCATCACCACCTCTGTGCCCTTCACCATCACCACCTCTGTGCCCATCACCACCTCTGTGCCTCTTCACCATCACCACCTCTGTGCCAATCACCATCACCACCTCTGTGCCCTTCACCATCACCACCTCTGTGCCCTTCACCATCACCACTTCTGTGCCAATCACCATCACCACCTCTGTGCCTCTTCACCATCACCACCTCTGTGCCCTTCACCATCACCACCTCTGTGCCTCTTCATCATAACCACCTCTGTGCCCTTCACCATCACCACTTCTGTGCCTCTTCACCATCACCACCTCTGTGCCAATCACCATCACCACCTCTGTGCCTCTTCACCATCACCACCTCTGTGCCAATCACCATCACCACCTCTGTGCCCATCACCACCTCTGTGCACATTACCACCTCTGTGCCAATCACTATCACCAATTCTGTGCCCCTTCACCATCACCACCTCTGTGCCCTTCACCATCACCACCTCTGTGCCAATCACCATCACCACCTCTGTGCCTCTTCACCATCACCACCTCTGTGCCCTTCACCATCACCACCTCTGTGCCCATCACCACCTCTGTGCCCATCACCATCACCACTTCTGTGCCCCTTCACCATCACCACCTCTGTCCCTCCGTTGTTTTACTTACCTTTCTATTGCCTTTCTTCTCCGGCGCGCTCCTCCTCCTCGGTCAGTCCAAACAGATTTTTTTTTTTAAAAAAAGAGTCACGTGATCGCTCGTCGGGTCCCGGCAGCCTCTCCTCCTCTCTCTCTATCACTGAGACACTGAGAGGAGAAGAGGCTGCCGAGACCCGACGAGCGGCACCCGACCCCCTTCCCCCGACTCGCAGCACAACCCCCCACCCGCACGAATCGGGGGAGGGGCCAAATTTATTTTTATTTTTTTTAAATTGCTCCTGTCCCCCCCAGCTGTGCCCCCCAAGAGCCGCTAGGCAGGTGCCTAGGTTGCCTAGCGGTAAATCCGGCCCTGGTGAGGACTCCCCAAAATTCGTGAGCCTCCCGGGAATTCCGGGAGAGTAGGCAGGTATGGATTTAATACTTTTTCCATATGCACTGAGCGTCAACGCACAAGAAATAGGTTGTACTGTGTTATAACTTTTACAATGTGGTGTTAAAGAACAGCACCACTGACTCTTATTGAACACTAATTAAAAGCCCATCAAAATGATGGAAAAAAATATAAAAAAATAAGCGTAAGATCACGTTAGACACATTTGCACCCAATTTGACTTTACCCTTGTGTCAGCATTGATTGAATAGTTTGTCAGATGGCTGGTTAACCACAAAATGCTTAGAAGGCAAAATTCACACATACTGTTCATGGGACCACAGTTATGAGCATTAATATTTGTTTCATCCAAGTTACCCACATCAAGAATGGCATCTTGTCCGCTGACTTTGCAAGCGTTGACGTGACATTACCGCTGTCCTGTTAGCTCTTCGCTTGTTTTCTCTGTGACGGGCAATTTGCTGAGGAGTCAGATTTGCATGGCAATGGCGATCACGTTCTCTTTGCTCATTAGTCGTAGTTTGTCGTCGGGCTTTATCCGGCTCCGCCCTTCGTCTTTTTGCTGCTTCTTGCTGCACAGTTACTCCCAATGCAGACAATTGCCTTTTAGGTGGCATCTCAGTTACACTTTGTTGCTTAAATTAATTAGTATTTTCCTATTAATTTAACACTAAGTGCAAATAAAACGAATGGCTATAAAATCGAGTCAATTTGGAATAGCAAAGGTCGTTATAAATGGTAACTGCCACCCAAAAACCTAAATAAACCAAAAAAAATAAGCCCAAGAAATTAGCAAAATCTAGTCAGTAGGAATAGTCAAGTACACAAAAGAGTAATTTACAAACATTTTACCAAATTTCTTTGTGTGTATATATAAAGGTGAGGAACAGCATTAGCCTTAGATAGATAGACATGAGATAGATAGATAGATAGATAGATAGATAGATAGATAGATAGATAGATAGATAGATAGACATGGGATAGATAGATAGATAGATAGATAGATAGATAGATAGACAGACATGGGATAGATAGATATGAGATAGATAGATAGATAGATAGACAGACATGGGATAGATAGATAGATAATCAGACATGGGATAGACAGACATATAGATAGATAGATATTTCTAATTTGCTTTTCTTACATGTATTCATTTAAGACCCTTAAGGTCTGATCTTTTCTTTAAAAACCTCCAGGGCTTTGTTCATGTGATTATTGAAGTGAGACATACTGGAAGAGTACACCACGCTACCTGCACTCCTGTACCTGTACCTTACCTGTCCTTGAGATGTACTATGTCTTGCAGCTGTGTAAACAAGTTTTTATTTCACTGCAGATAACAGTGTTTGTTCTAAATGTAGCTGCTTGTTTCTTACTAGTATTTGCACATGAAGTAATGATGTGTCCACAAAGCAATGACTGGCACATTCTAGAAGCCTGAATATTAAAACGTAAACCTACAGGACCACAATATACATAAACATCATCATTTATTTATATAGTGCCACTTATTCCGCAGCGCTGTACAGAGAACTCATTCACATCAGTCCCTGCCCCTTTGGAGCTTACAGTCTAAATTCCCTAATATAGACACACACAGACAGACAGAGAGACTAGGGTCAATTTTGATAGCAGACAATTAACATACCAGTATGTTTTTGGAGTGTGGGAGGAAACCAGAGCACCCGGAGGAAACCCACATAAACACAGGGAGAACATACAAACTCCACATAGATAAGACCATGGTTGGGAATTGAACTCAAGACCCTAGCGCTGTGAGGCAGAAGTGCTAATTATTTAGCCAATGTGCTGCCCTATAAACACACTTCTTCTTCTCCCTTTGGAGTGCACTAATCACTCAACATTCCTGATTTTCATGGGACTGTCCCAATTTTTGCGTGACCAACAGAATGGAGCTTATCCATTTTGAGTTGTGACATCATCAAATATGGAGGCATTGTTTGGCAGACTGGGCATGGCCTTGTTAAATAAGGATCATGGCCAATGATGTCAGGACTTTGTGGCTTACAATTAGGAAGGTGGACTCAGCCACTCTGTGTTTTCACTATCTGTGGTTTTACTGCTTTGTCTTGGGGTCCCCCTTACCGCCAGCTGTTACTGACCACTCCTACTAGTCCTACTTGTTACTCGGCCACCAGACACTCACCGGCTGTAGGTACGTGGAGAGTAGATGCTGCCACCACCAGGCTGTTTCACCAGCACCGGGAACCACTTACTAGGTGTGTGGCTGCTGCAGCACCTCTTTGCTGGTGACTTGTGGCTGCTTCCTCCTGACCACTTACCTAGGATCAAGACTTCAGTGTAGCGAGCTGAGCAGGGCGAGGGGTTTATGACACGTCAGTGTTAGCGCTTAACTGCAGGTCACATGATTACAGCAGATATGTCATGCAGGAAGAGAAGTGTTAATAATGTAGTCTGTAGAAGTACTATTACATAGCACTATGTGGTAGCAATGATTGTTCACTGGTACAAGATGGTACACACAGAATACATGGGGTCTTTATATAGAGCCAAAACCATCCCTGCCATAAATTTGAATAAGCACCTGGAATACTGCACCAATCAACAAGGGGTTATCTAAGGTTATGATTTAAATTGCATCCGAACCTAAATTGCCCCCAACCACCCCCCCCCCCAAAAAAAAAACAAAAAAACAACACCCCCAAAGATCTAGGTCTGCCTCTGGTGAAGTTGGATCCAGTCACAGGCACAATAAATTTTCACAATGCTGAAAGACCATGTGGGATCATAGGACTTGTGTGAGCCTGAGTTCATGTGGATGCATTGTGTAGCAAGTAGGGGACTGAGGACATGTGGGGCTATTTTGGAGCAAGTGGGAGATCTATGTGACGTAGTACAATTTTGGTGCAAGTGAGAGGTAGTTGGGGACATTTTGGGGTGAGTGATGGGGCAGTGCTGAGCTCACTTTTGGGCTTTTTTATTCTTGAAATTAAGGGTAATGTGCAACCCTTTTGAAGGCTGGAGGTCCTTTAAAGTATATCGGTTTGCCCATTACTGCTATAGTATTTCCACTGGAATAAATATTGTATTTTGTGGCTTAGTGTTCCTTTAATATAATATCTAGTGAATTTTTGTATAATACATGAAAGATATATTTATGTTATATTTTATGTTTTACATTTATTTTTGTCAGTGTTGTTTTGATAAATAGGAAAAAATAAACATTTGCCCAATATCAAATAGGACAAAGGAACCGGCTTACACCTTGCTGTAATTCTGAAAATAACATCCATCTTCTACAACATCACTCAGGCTCAACGTTTGCTTAGCATCAGAGGGTCTCGGAAGTAACCCTAGTCCAACTATGTCTGATATAACCAGAAGTTGTACGTTTCTCCTTACACTGCGTTCCCTTACATCTATACTACCCTCTAGTGGACATGTTGTGTAAAACCTTATGCATGTTTCTTAGGTTTCTAATGTCTCTTTAGCTTGGACATAGATAAAGTGTAGTGGGGATTCCAGGTACCGGGACCCTCCCTCTAGACCAAACCTACTGATTAAAATATATACATGAGAGTCTATATATATCTTGTAACACTAAACAATAAATTGCATTGTGATTTACAGGTTTTTCAACAAAAATAGTATATATATATATATATATATATTAGAGTTGTGCGGTGATCCTTGTGTTTCAGTTTTGAAACCGGTGTCGGCTTTAAACCAACTTCGTGTTTTGGCTTTGCTACCGGTTTTGTTGAACTTTCGAGCAAGGTTTTGGTTTTGGATCTGGATTTCATTAAAAATTGTGAAAAATAGGTAAAATAATGTCATTTTGAGCTGTTTTTGCTCTTATATTACTATTTATAGCACTAACATACATTTCCAGTCTATTTTCTAATGATCCATTCACAACGGTTTCAATTGTCTTAATGAAGGATTTTGTAACTTTGCCATCATTACATTTGCTTTCTCTGATTCAATGAAAACAAGAGTAAACTGAAGTGTTGATATCTCCCTTTAATTGCACCCAGGGCCATTACTGGGACTAGAAATCAGCCCTGGCGTTTAAAGTCCACAGGCCCACCTCAGTTCCAGCAGGAAAGAATCTGTGTGCTGCCGCTCAGCGGCGGTGCTGAACAGGACGTGACCACATTGTGTTGTGGGTGTGGCCAACATGGCGCATTGATACATACATTATAATAAAACATTACATTTATCACTAAAGTTTAAAAAGTGGGATGCGCCACGATATATATGCATCAAAAATAAAAAGTACACTTAGATGGCGGACTGTGTATAATACCAATTTATTTATAAATCTCCAAAAATATACATGTAAATTAAAATATATAAATAAGCAATTGGATGTAATAAAGTAAAATAAGTAAACCTGGAAATGGATATTTAATGACTGGCCAGTACACTTAGAAATGTAATAACCTCATTAAATGAGTGTGACAATGTGACATCAATAATCCAAAAAAAGTATAAATCTATTGATTCTAGTCACAGGTATAAAACATATATATGTCTCTATAGATATCTATAATATGAGCTCAAAACATTGAAAAATTGAATAAAAAAGAAAAGACACATATGTGCCTCTTACTGCGATGATCATATGTAGCATTCTTTCTTTTGTTGATATTCAGAATATAATGTCTCCATATAGTAGTGACTGATATATGTGGACTCACCCATATTCTATGTTCTGATCCGTGATTAAACAGTGTCCTCTGCAAGGAGTAATTAAAATTCAGGAGGTGGAGTTACTACGAAATCTCGTTTCAACAGCTGAGTGTTGCTTCTCCAATAAAGACTCTGCGTATATCCAATGGTAATATTATGTCTGCATGTCCTTTTTGCAGATATTCACAGTGACACCATATATCTGGTAACTAGTACCCAGGTATGGTGATCACATTTCCCAATCTGTATGGGATTAGATGTTAATCCTAATGAGGATCTGTGCAGTCTGTTTGAGATAGAAAAATACCGGCAGTGTTCGTATGACTCACTGAACTAAATGAATTCAGATAGTAATGTCGATGTGCAGAAAGGCTAATCAAATCACGATTCACCGAACAGTATGTTTCTCCAATAGATCAGTCCAAAAGATAGAAGGTAATGTGAGAGTCTGCAGTAACCTGGGACGCGCACCACGTGACAGGTACCGTCCCATGTGATTGAAATCACATGGCCGTACATCACTGAAACTCCGTCCACCAAGCAGCACGCAGTGATCTGCTCGGCAGACGGAGCGGGATTGGCCCAACTAGACATCGGCCCTTCTGGCATTTGCCAGAAGTGCCAGATGGCCAGTCCGGCCTTGATTGCACCCAAACCTCCTTCGCATGTCCAGACTTACTATTACTGTAATTGAGTAAATAAATAACCACACGGACACCAATGTAGAATTGGCAAAAGGTCACAATTTTTATTTAAACAAAAATGGTGGCGGAGAGAGCAGTGTGAGTCAGCTAATAACTAATAGCAAAACCAAACAGTGTAAGGTCAGATTGTCGTTACACCTCTGGTCCCAGGATATAATCCTTTATGATGTTACGGCTTCCTACCGTGTTTCCCCGATAATAAGACCTAGTCACTTTATAAGCCCTACCCTAAATTCCCTTCCTACGGCTCAAATAAGCCCTACCCCGAAATTAAGCCCTATCACGAGCGCCATTTTCTCTGCGCTTCGCTACGGTACACACTGGTACCCTATCCGCCCACCTTTCCTGACATGAATGCTGCGATTTTGCGCTGGCATCCAATCACAGGCTGCAGCAGTGAGCGCGCTCCTCTTCCTTCCCCCTGACGTGCCAGCGCCATTGTTGAGAGCCACGGAGGAGAGCTGAGATGCGAGGCAGGAGGCAGGACACAGAAAAAAACAGGTATGCAGCACTGAGGGGGCATGATGGGGATAAAAGGAGCACTGAGGGGCATGATGGGGTTAAAGCAGCACTGAGGGGGCATGATGGGGTTAAAGCAGCACTGAGGGGCATGATGGGGATCATGCAGCACTGAGGGGCATGATGGGGTTAAAGCAGCACTGAGGGGTATGATTGGGATCATGCAGCACTGAGAGGCATGATGGGGTTAAAGCAGCACTGAGGGGGCATGATGGGGTTAAAGCAGCACTGAGGGGCATGATGGGGTTAAAGCAGCACTAAGGGGCATGATGGGGATCAAAGCAGCACTGAGGGGCATGATGGGGTTAAAGCAGCACTGAGGGGCATGATGGGGTTAAAGCAGCACTGAGGGGCATGATGGGGTTAAAGCAGCACTAAGGAGCATGATGGGGATCAAAGCAGCACTGAGGGGCATGATGGGGTTAAAGCAGCACTGAGGGGCATGATGGGGTTAAAGCAGCACTGAGGGGCATGATGGGGTTAAAGCAGCACTGAGGGGCATGATGGGGTTAAAGCAGCACTGAGGGGCATGATGGGGTTAAAGCAGCACTGAGGGGCATGATGGGGTTAAAGCAGCACTGAGGGGCATGATGGGGATCAAAGCAGCACTGAGGGGCATGATTTTTTTTGTTCACATTTACCTTTACCTTTGTTTAATTGAAATTGCTGTTAATGTTAATTAAAATAAGCCCTACCCTGAAAATAAGCCCTATGGTGTTTTTTTGACAAAATAAATAAATAAGACAGTGTCTTATTATCGGGGAAACACGGTAGTAACTGTCATAAGCTTTTAGAACTATCAGGAGAGGTCGTCACCTATAGCAGCCGCCTTTCCCGTAGAGTTGGACAGGTACTCGGATGCCCCTAGGACTCAGCTCAATGTAGTAAAAGCTTATGAGCAGGAACCGGTAGCACAGAGATAGGAGAAATGGGGCTAAGAGCTCGCCCCCGCGTCCACTCAGAATGCAGAAATAAATTAATTTAAAAAGCAGCGTAGCCCGGCTGCTTGTTACCAGCCAGGAAGCAGCCCTGGCCTCAGAGTACACCACTTCTTGGGGACTGCCTCTGGTACAAGTCTCAGGCAGTCCCCATTACCCCGGGGTTGGACGAAGCTTACCATGGGGCAATGATTTTCTGCCCTCCCTCCCACATACACGGTTACAGCTCCCCTGGTTTAATTCAGAAGTGCAGCATTACAGCACAGAACATATAAGGAAAACAAGGTAGGAAATCCCTGCTCTGGGCTACCGATCAATGCTCTGGCAATGTATTGTGTTCTTAATCTTTTAATTTTTGAAGCATGGTTGCAGGACACCTTTGTCTATTTACTTTCCAAAATGTGTAACTCTATTCATTCATACCAGTGTCCATCCAATGACCTCTGTCTGTTAATTTAATTACAGCCATGTACCCTGGCTGGCTGTCACTATCCAGGATGCAGCGGCAGTATGAGGCGCCAAGGTTGCCCTTGGCGTCAGAGTGAGTACACCACTTCTTGGGGGCCGCCTCTGCTGCAATTCTCGGGTAGTCCTCGTTACCCCAGGTTTGGATGAAGCTTCCCCCGGGGCAATGATTTTTCCGCCCTCAGTCACACATGAATGTTTATGACTCCCCTGGTTTGATTGAGGAGTGCAGCATTACGGCACAGATGTACCTCAGTCCAAGGACAATGCCACCTTCACTTGCACCATATAACATTGTGCTCTCTCATCGTCTTTTAAATGTCTACTAATGCCGCTGTCCGTAGTTGTCCACTGTTGTCTTAATGAAGGATTATGTGTGCATTTGCTTTCTCCAGTTCAATAAAAAAAATATTTAACCGTACAATATATAGCCTTTTTTGGCGGGTCTAGTTGTGTGCTTTTTTCAGACTAACAGCCTTCTTTAAATACAGATTTCACTTACTGATTCTTCAAAAGCATTAAAATATTGAAATAGAAAAGATTAGACTATAATAATATATAGCTTTTTTTGGGGGGGGGGGGAGGGTAACTGCTGCTGAATCTCACACACAAACACTCTTTCTTTTCAAAATTATTTCACTTATCAGTGCCCCACACAAGATTACTTTCACTAGAAAAACTTTCACTTTTAAAAGAAACGAATGTGTTTGTTTTTTGGATTCTGCTGCGAATAGTCTGACGGCAAAAGCATTCTCTACAGAACTGCTTTACCATAATGAAAGGAATCTACTGGTTTTCTATGTCTCTGGTTTACCCTTAGGGACAACTATATATATATATATATATATATATATATATATATATATATATATATATATATATATATATATATATATATATATATATACATACATGAATCAGGGTCTCTGTGTGTAATAAAAATCTGCTCGGATGAGGTTTGTAGTGATTGCTGTACACAAGACAGGGCAGCAGCCATCCAATCAAATGCTGTATTCGCCACACACCTCCTTTCATCCAGTAAATAGAGGTACCTACACCCAGGATACAGTGGGGATCTCAGGAGCCGACAGATGTCATACATAGGGAGATGGGGAGAGATTGGGGTAAACCTGTAATTATCTAAATAGTGGATCAGCAAAAATAGCAAACTAAGACAAACCTCTTCAGTTATTTCCTGAGTAAAATCTAATTGTACATCTCAGCTATAATATTGTATTCCAGAGGTAAGTACTCTGTGCCTCTGCCATTTAGGTCGTGCTGGGACTTGTAGTTCTACATCAGCTGAAGAGCCACATGTTACCTACCTCTGTTATTTACAATTATGAGTTTAAGTGTCTGTCTCTTTAATGCAGTCTCCCTCCCACTGTAACCTCATGGCTGGATCCACCCAGTAATGACGTTATATTGCCCCAGTGCAGTACTGGGAAGGGACCATGTTTTGTGCAGTGTGATCACATTGACAGAGGCTCAGGATCCCTCACAGTAAGTTTTATATATGTACATTGAGTTTCTCAGCATATATGATCTGTAATGAGGTTATAGATGTGTATAACGGTGTCCCCTGCTCATCATGTGCTCTCTGCAGCTCATAGTTATATTGTAACCTCATATATTGTGTTCAGATGCGTTGTATAACTTTGTGTAAAGTACTTTCTGCACACGTGTTACATGTAGCCCAGTATTACACAAGTCAGTGAGCTCATGGTGCAGTATATTCCTTTATATTGGCACATAGTGGGCGTTTATCACTTTAATTATTAACTCTTTCTCTACCAGGAGACTGGAAACTCAGTGCATCCATTGTTCTTGTGGATTGATTATCAGATTTGTACAGTGAACTATGAGATGGCAAAATTCTGTTTTTAACTGAGATAAGTGGCTGAGTTTTGCAAACCTGATTCTCAAAAACTTAATTTTTATTTCCTGTATTCTGCACTCCATTGTATTAATGGCACAGTAAATTAACCCAGTTATCCTGAGAGAGAACATTTACAAGTACCTTTAGTACTTGTTAATTATATGGGAGCCACTGACTCCACCCACCAGTATTGTCATTTTTGCTGTTCACGCTGTCTCTGTGCCACCTTGTCCTACCTCTATCACCACCCATGAGCCCTTTAGCCCTCTCTACCACCACTGCTGATCCTGCAGACACAGCCACCCCCACCCATTGTCTGTTACCCCACATCTGCCTGTCTGTACATAATGTCTATCTCCTGGCACATAATCATGGTGGTGGGCAGCGGAGGGGCTTTCGAGGGTTGGGTGGGATCCGGGTAAACAGCGCAAGCTCCCTGCACTCTAGAGAACCAAATCTTTCCTGGATTAACAGGTGGATGTAATCAAGTGGTGGCCATATAATTAACAAGTACAATACTGATGATCTGTAATGCGGTGCTGCCCAACTGTATGTTTGCTGATAGGACAGTACAAAAATATTTACGTTTACTTTGTTCACATTATTCGTCCAGCTCGTTGCTATAGTGCTCTGTACCAGTTAATTGTCTCCCCTCCATCGCCCCTTTCTTCTGGTAAGCGGTCTGGAAGCGGCGTATGCATTCTGTGTGTCTGCGCACACACTATACTTAGCTGCGTATATCTTACATGTGGTCAGATTTACATGGCTGATCAGGTAATATCTAGCTAGAAGTACAAATATGTTTTGAAGTCCCTGCAGAATTCACCTAAAGCTAAAAGTTGCTATTGTGATGTAACTTGCACAGAGTTCTCATGCAGTGAAGACCAGCAAGGGGTGTGATATGCTTCACTACAAGTACACGGAGACCCTAAAACATCTTCCAGTATACAGGACTTTATGTAGCACACCGAATACAGAGCGTAAAATGATAGCAAAGATTGCCCTAGGGCCGCATGAGGCCCTAGGAGCCTTCACCAGCGGCCCCCAGCTTCTTCCTGCTTTATTGTCCATTGTATCTGTTACAGATTGTATCTCTTGTTTAAAATGACTGCTGATACGTTGTCACGGATATGTGTCTTTCTTTGTTTAAATGTGTTTTATTACTGAGATTAAGGGCAATGTGTGGCCCTTTTGAAGGTTAGAGGGCCGCACTTTGTGGCCCCTTAAGTGTATTGAATTGCCCCTCAATGGTCTAGTTGGTCTGCGCGGCACCCTTAAGGTGTGAACATGGTTTATAATTTTAGGGGGGCACCTCGACAGACTAGAAGTTTGGCTATGCTGTGGTAAGGCAGAAAAAATGTGGCACACAGTGTGAAAGGGTAAATATTACATCAAAGTCCAATCTTCTACCACTTTAGTACCAATCTTTTCATTTAATTAAAGTAACATTTCTATGAGCAAAAATAGGTGTGTGTGGTGTGTTTTTTTTTTTTTTTTTTTTTTTTTACATAGCTGTAACAGGCTATAAGACAATATTTGATGTTTTCATTTTCCCTTGATGATTTTTTTTTTTATTCCTTCAGGCTGATTTTAATGATTCATGATGGTGCACTACCATGGCAACCACAGGCACATGAGCAGTGAGACATTAGAACGCTCCTCTGAGCTCTGTCTGTACTGGGACATCCGTCTCCTTGATAGCTATGAGTCTGTGTGCAGACCTACTGCATCTGTGCCAGGCAGCCATTTGTTTGCCAACCAGAGAGATTTTGAAAAGGAGATCATGATTTGTAGAAGGATCGCTAAGAAAAACTACATGGTTTTTTTTTTTTTTTTTTTTTTTTAAGAGAGATGCATGACTAAAAGCTGATTGGGACTGGATTTTTCTACTTGACTATTTTTTTAGGAACAATTTTTTGACCTCTTTAACTTGAATTCAATGATCATTTTATCAGCAGGTTCTTCTATAATTTAGTGCAGTCACTCAGTGGGGGATATTTATATTGTTGTCTGTACAGAAAAAAAAGAAAGTCTCTCTCCTGGGCCAGTCCGTAAGGAAGCTCCTTGATGGTCACGTGATGTCAGATGAACATTCCAAAGCCTGTCTGCTGACTACAACATATGTCATATGACTGTGGTTGCCATGTTAATCACAGGATGCTTGGCAAACAAAGAGCTGTTTGAAGCAAAAATGTTAAAATCATCTTCATGTAGAACTTCACTTACTAGAACTTCTTAGAAGAAAAAGTGGAGATGTTCCCCATAGCAACCAATCTGATTCTAGCTTTCATTTACCTAGTACATTCTTGAAAATGATAGCTAGAATTATGGGAAGGCAGTGAAATGTGTGTGTATATATTGAAATGGATAGGACGTGTAGCTTTTTGTTTTCTGAGTCTAGTTCCTATTTCAATTTATCTGTAGAATGTAACTAATTTTGGGCAATAATTAACCACATCCTCTTTACAGTTTCTAAATATTGGGGAAGGATTGGTGAATGCGGCAATAATTCCAGCCAAAAGACCTTTCCTTTGTTGTATAAAGTACTCTGACTTTCAGTTTGGAGTCAAAGTGACCTTTACATCTTGATTCTTTGTGCATTTCATATATTTATGTATTTTCAGGGATCTGTGCTAAATTGTGTATTAACCAACATTGATTTTATTACATATATCCCAAAACTGTTCACCAAGGGCGGCGTGCTCAGTTTTGTGGAAGTTTCCAAATAGTAAACTGTGATACAAATTGTTTCCTGGGTAATTAGTGGAAAATGTCTAATGCTTTTGGTGTTTGCAGCATGTAGATAACATCTCTATTTTTGGCTGTTTAATTGCATTGATGAAGCTGGCATTGGGCCAGGTACACACTGGAGGTTTTTCAGCTGATTATCGGGTCAATCACCCGATAAGCGACCGCCTGGCCACATATCGCGTTAGTGTGTGTAATCACACGATGAGCGACTGTCGTTCCAAAGTGCCGATTGTCGTTTCATTTGGTTGGTCGAACTATTTAATGATTTTGTTCCAATCATGCGATAATGCAGTGTGTACGCACTCACGATCTCCATAGAGTTTACAGTCATGGTCTTTTCAGCCAATGCTGGCAATGAACATGTCCCGTTGACTAAATGTAGAGAGTGCTGTAGATGGAATAGTTTGTTTGTTCGTTCGTTCTGGGACTGAAAATTTAGTTTGAGTCACAGAAGCTAACAAAATTCGTAAGGACATGTGAATAGCTGTAACGACTAGAGGACCAGATGAAGAGCACAGATCTGAAGGTAATATCGTGTCTGTGTATATACATGTATCGCCCAAGTGATCGGACCTTCAGTTGTTGGTAAAATTGTTGTAGATAACACGTCGGTTGGAAAATTCTTTAGTGTGTACCTAGCCTAGTCTTTTAGTAAGAAACATTTGCCCTATATGCAGCACTTAATTCTCTTTGGTGGTTGATAAAACCAGAGAAGAAATAATCCCGCGCTCAGAATATCCCTTGTTATATGGTACCAGCTGCACGGCAATATAAATGCCCATATATGTATACAAAACAAAAATACAGCTGTTGTCAGTGCTTATCCTTAACACTGCATATCTGTATGTATCTAGCAAAAAGAAAACCTAAGGCATTGGTTCATATTTTGATCAAAACATTTAAGCCTGCATCCCAGAAGATAAGAGTTTGCAGGGGCCGATGGGAGGAGTTTGGTGGAGTGAGGGTGTTCTTGCTAAGCACAGGGTAGTTCCATCTGTGTGCCTAGTTTTGCAGAGCAGTATGCAAATGAGATTATATTTTGCAGAGCAAGTTTATTGAAATACCAGAAAGCGGTGAATAGGGCGTATTTTTAAGGCCGTTCCTTGCTGTGCAGAAGTAAACAGTCATTTCTACTCTGCAAAAGGACTTGATTTTGCATGGCCTCAGAGCTGGTGTAGAGCGGGTCATGATCAAGCAGAAGTTCTCTATGTGGTGGGAGGATTTGATTGGTTGGTGGTGTTCCCTCATAAGTGTGGATTGGGCACATGACTTGTGCTACACTTATATGGGAAAATTACATTTTCTGGTTTATTTAATTGAGATTCTGGTGCATTTAGGGAGGTGTTCTTTTGCTTTAAAGGTAGGCTCATAGCCTTTTCCTCCCCACCAAAGGACTTGAATTTTCTGACTGCCGAAAACCCAACCTTGGCCCTAGGCGTTAAATGGGGGATACACTTTGTGCCGTCCAGATACATTTAAGCAAATAAACGCATTTCTTGAAAGAAACAAAAAAAGGGGGACTAGATCTGCACATCCAGATATGTAAAATATATGGAATGGATGGATCATCACTGCTGTGACTGACTGACCAAATTCAAAACAAAAATGCAGGAGCGCACTTTCACCACTAAATCGGAACCCTTTATATAGTAACCTCTTATAATATCTGGAATAAACATGAGGATAGTTGTTGCACATGTTATTCAAATTGCAAAGGCGACAGTGACTTCAGATAGGTACCTACAGTAACCATTGATTTCTATAGTAGGGTACATACCTTCCTCTGTGACAGTTGCTTACAGGTTACACATAATGGTAACTCCTAGCTAATTAACTTTAATTCTCGGCACACTGCCATTAAGTAACTATTTCTTTTATTGTCCAGTTTTCATGCACTTTAAATACATTACTGTGAATGTAGTCCATACAGGTGTAAACGCTGAGGCATTGCAATGTCTAACGCCACATGCCTGGTGTTTATAGTAGTGGGTGCAGACAATAGGATGCAGCTGACAGTGTAGGCTGCTTATGTAACGAATGTGGAAGATCTGAGTTGAAACATGAACTGTGTCTTTTGTGAAAGAGTTGTTGATTTAAACATCCCACAGTGTAAAGAAGTCGGTGATCATGCAGGAATCTGGCATGTGACCATGCAGATGAGAACAGAGCTCACTGCGGGCACCGGATTACAATTTGTTTTTCCTGGGCAGGTCGGGTCGCAGTGTGGACTCTGCATGCTCCAGCGCAGGCTGCTTACTACCATCAGTAGGATGACGGAAGAGGCCAAGAGACTCGCAGGATGTGCGGCTGTAGACAATCATGTCAAGGTAGGTGAGACATCACTGGTACTTCCGTATCTCTCATCTGTATCACTGAAGCCATTACCTGCACTACCCAGTTGTAACAAAAATGCTGAACACAAATGTTAGTCAGAATTATTCTGAGCACGATTTGTGTGTGGCCAGATGACAAGGATTTTCTCAGAGTACAGTAATCCAAATTACAGTGGAAATTAGCAGACCACTTATTAACACTTAAAAGGTCTCTAACCCTATTTTTTTTTCTTTATTTTTATTTTTCATTTTCCTTTTTGTATTTGTCGAATATAAATTTAAAGGAACTGTGTAAAAAGACTGTACTGTCATTGTTTGCAATCTTTTTTTTCCCCATAGTTACTTTATCGTCTCCAAGGGGCCTCCTGTCAGTGTAATTTGAGGTGTGATGATCCACTTAGCACATTATCACCTTGGGGGCGTGGCCTTACAGCAAGAGGCTTTACATATTTGGGTGTAGGGTGTAGAGTGTGATGTCATTGGTGGTGGGCAGTTTCAGAAATGTTTGGGGATATGATGAAGAGTATTCAGAGATGACAGATACAACTCCCAAATTTTGCTCACAGCCTGTACACAGGGCTAGCATAAAAAAAATGAGTAGCATATACATTCTCTGGTGCCAGACACGAATATGCCCAAAACTTTTTTTAGGTTTGCACTGTGCGTGATCAAATATTATCTGATCAGATTTTCACCTGTTAAAGACTGGGCTGCACACGGCATACCTCACAACTTTTTTCAAGTTGTGAAATCGGGACATAGTGAGTGCCACTGTATGACGGGGGCTGTGGCCGTTCCTCGGGGGCGTGTCCAGCACATCTGATGCACTGATTCCCCCCCCCCCCCCCCTTTCCTCTGACACATTTGGAATTCCGCGTACACCACTGGCAGGTGCACCTGGAACCCGTTCATGCTGAGCAGCAGTAACCTCCCAAAATTTCAGGCCAGATCGGGGCGGTGGGACATAGCCGTGCAATCTGGATTGTCCTACCTAAATTGGGACAGTTGTGAGTTATAACTATACAATGGTTGTCTAATTTGTTTAAAAAACAAACAGTAACTTCAATACTTTTGTCTCTTTATCTCTGTTTAATTTAACATGAAAAGCTATGCAAGATATTTACTTTATTTAAATCTGTTAAATTTCAGCATACATAAGTTTCTACAACATTCATATAAAAAAATAATGTATTTTGAATGATTTATCTTCATTTTTACATGCAATTACTGAAAAACTTTTACTCTTATGCTTTAAATTTAATTTTCCAGCCAAATTTATTTATTTTATTTTTTTGTAAGTGAAAGCTCCCGCCATTTCCCAATCCCTTGAAGAAAACTTGGAAATTGGACTTGATCATCATCACCATTTATTTATTTATATAGCGCCACTAATTCCGCATCGCTGTACAGAGAACTTGCTCACATCAGTCCCTGCTCCATTGGAGCTTACAGTCTAAATTCCCTAACACACACACACACATACAGAAACACTAGGGTCAATTTGATAGCAGCCAATTCACCTACCAGTGTGTTTTTGGAGTATGGGAGGAAACCGGAGCACCTGGAGGAAACCCACGCAAACACTGGGAGAACATACAAACTCCCCACAGATAAGGCCATGGTCGGGAATTGAACTCATGACCCCAGTACTGTGAGGCAGAAGTTTTTTTTCTTCAAAATTGTTCTGGCAAACTATAGTGATATATGTATCCTCGATATAAGTCCTGGATTAGACCACCGCAGTAGTGTCAGAGAAAATGTGTTAAGTTTCTCAGAAGACTTGTATGAGATTGCAGCCCCTTTAAATTGGCATTTACTGTTGTTCTGATGGAAACAGTGTGTATGCAGCACTGACTACGTATATAGTGTACCAAGGGAGTGACTGAGATTATATAATAATCATACATATGGGAATCTGCCAAAACCTCTTCAGTGTTAACTGGCTGAGTGCAAGCTATTGTCTTTGTACTCCTCTTATTTTGTGTGTGGATAAAATGGTTTTCCCAGAGGAGAACTTTATCTGATGCACCTCAGACTTCCTGATTTTGAGGGACGTTATGGGGAAGATTCAATAAAGCTTCTAAAAAGAAAAAGTGGAGGTGTTGCCCATAGCAACCAATCAGATTCTAGCAATCATGTTCTAGAATGTATGAGATAAATGGTAGCTAGAACCTGATTGGTTGCTATGGGCAACACCTCCACTTTGCCTTTCTTAGAAGGTTTGCTAAATCTACCCCCTCTGTTACCCCTCAGAGGCCTTTTTTAATCGTAGGTAAACATTTATATAATTTATAGAGTAGAAAGAAAAAGGCTAATGGGCTCAAGGAAAATAAGGATTATATTTATTTTATTCTGCTAAGCCAATGAGTCTTGTATAATCAAATGCTGTCACATAGTCCATATAAAGAATACTAGAGTCCTTTAAATATGGTGATTTAAATGGTTTCATAGATTTGACTATTTGTGTTCTAACCACCAGGGGGCGCCATCTTTTTGATTTTCCACATGTATATAATTTAGCCCACATAAAATAAAAGTTGATAAAATCATGCACTCTGGAACATTCACTGGCATTATGTAAAAGGAAGCAATTGTCAGAAGTGTGTGCACAGGTCCAATCACTCACATAAGTTTTTTTTTTTTGAATGTGTTTGTTTTTTTTTGTTTTTTTTGACTATGTGAGTCCAATCCTGTTTGTTTTACCTGGTTTTAAGAACACTTGAACTCATAACATTCATGTTCTTGTGTATGGCCCCCTTGTATATAACAATGTGCATTACACAGAAAATGGTCACCTTGAAACTTCACAAATGATCCTAGATTCCACCCCCCCAATATGTGTCGTCCGATGATCATTTCCTCTCTAAGGATTTGTAGACAGGAGTACATTATATTCACGTAAAGGGACAGCAGTGTGTGCGGGGATATATGTGTATAGCTGACATGTATACAAGTGTCCATGTGGTCTTAAGTACATATATTTGGCATCCCTGAACTTGAGAAAGAGCTGATTTTAGTTTTTGGATAAATATTTTGTGGTATCCCTATATTAGTACAATCCCTAATTTTGCCTCCCCCCACCCCCCCCCCCCGTCATAGATTTTTATTGTATTTATTCCACTATCTGTCAATAGTTTGGGGGGAGGGGGTGGGGTACGAATTTTTTCATTGGCACATCATGAAAATGTGAAAATTGGTTTGGTCATGATAGGTTTAAGGAGGAATGATAATAATAATTTAATATTTTATTGTTGATGATATTATTATTGGTATTATTTCTGATCTACATAGTTCCTATCCATTCCTCAAGCACAGCATTGAGTCTTCTCTCGGACTGTGCTGTCTGGTGTGATGGTGACGTTTAGTGATCTGTGTTCTTCTCCGCAGAATAATCAGGTGCTCGGCATTGGCAGCGGCTCCACGATTGTCCACGCTGTGAATAGATTAGGTACGGTGTTAGTCTCTGTGTCATACTCCTAACTCCTTCTCTGTATATATAATGTGTGTGGTTTGTTGTTATGGTTTTTTTTTTTTTTACTGTTCACTTTATATTTTTCTAGTGGCGATATTTGTAGATTCATGTACAGTAATATGCTTAATATACAAACATGTCCTGTAACAATATATCTGTGTAAACAGTGAGTCCTGCCGCGTCCTTTCAGTATTCCTCAGGCACACTGGTGCAGTATAAGGAATAATGTACATTTTTATGGCTATTAGGATTTGTCCTACAGCCTCATATGTTTATATGGTCGCAGGACTCTGTGACTTCTAAGATCCCTATAACTTACGACGGTTAGTGCATTATACCATGTATCACATCCCCAGAGTTGTTACAAGGTTATTAGTGAAAATGCTAATGTTCTTTTATGCTCCTTTGTGCAGTAGGCGAATGGATTTGTGGGCTAAGATGATGTTGTCTACAAGGGAGAAGAACTTGGCACCATGTGATCAGAGGAGATTGGCCAATCAGAAGCTCTTATTACTAAGTGGATTAGGTGGACAAGCGCATCCAGTTTTGCACTTAAATGGGAAAACGAGTCTTCATTTGGCAGCAAGATATTAATTAAATGAGCTGACGGGAAGGTGCAGGCGCGATTAGGAGTTCATTCTACCTGTGCATCTTACATATGTTTTATAATCCTCTCATGATGCACTTGATGCATTTAAAGTTCTGCCTTGTGTGCTCCTTTCAAATTTGTGGTTTGGAGAATGAACCTGTAATGGGGCGGAGTCACCGGTGATACTGAGGGCTGCTTTATGGGGCTTTGCTCAGGGTAGCAGGTACAATGCTTATATAGAGCAGGTATTACAAACTACAAAAATAATTGCTGCAGCCTTTAAATCTATGTCCATGTAGAGCTGTAGATTTGTTACTTACAACATTTCCATTTACATCAATTGGGTCTCACTGACTGTTAATGTAGCTGGATGTAAATCGCCCGTACAAACAAAATGTTCTTTACAAGGGATATACGTCTTTATATTAAAAAATGTTTCTTCTCTTTTTCCTCTTAGCTGAAAGAGTGAAGAATGAGAATCTCCGTGTGCTCTGTGTCCCCACGTCATTCCAGGTAAACTCTTCCTCTGTAATTGGATTACGATGCTATTTTCACAGGTGTACTCCCTGAATGGGAATATAACTATAATGGATACATGTCTTTATTGTCTTTTTTTTTTTTCTTTACCGTGTAACACTTGGGCTATAGTAGTGACACTTAGGGGTAGATTTATCTATCAAACATTCTGAAAAGGAAAAGTGGAGGTGTTGCCCATAGCAACCAATCAGATTCTAGCTATCATGTTCTAGAACAGTAATGGCTAACCTGTGACACTCCAGGTGTTGTGAAACTACAAGTCCCAGCATGCCCCTCCATCTATCACCTGGTTGTCTACTGGCAAAGCATGCTGGGGCTTGTAGTTTCACAACACCTGGGGGCCGCAGGTTGGACAGGCCTGCTTTAGGGTATGGGATCATTTACATATGTTCTCCTGAACATTAGGATTTAACTTTGGATCAAGTGTATATTCCAGGTTTAGTGATCGTTTTCAGTAAATTAAAAAAAAAATAGATTTTAATTTTGTACAGATCATCATCATCATCATCATTTATATAGCGCCAACATATTCCGTAGCACTTTACAATTGGGGACAAACATAGTAAACTAATAAACAAACTGGGTAAAACAGACAAAGAGGTGAGAAGGAACTGCTTACAATCTATGGGACAATGGGAGTTTAATACATGAGGTTAAGTCTACATTTTGCATTTCGGCCCAGCCAGACTGCAAAAGTAAAAGTGACTCATAAGTTAAATGATCCTGACACACAACAATGTTGGTCAGGGGGTAGTTGTCTTGTGTGAAATTGTGTAACAGGTGGTAATAGGGTAATGTAGTGAGGTTAAGAGGGTGGTTGAGGGATATTATAAGCTTGTCTGAAGAGGTGGGTTTTCAGAGAACGCTTGAAAGTTTGTAGACCAGAGGAGAGTCTTACTGTGCGAGGGAGAGAATTCCATAGAGTGGGTGCAGCCCGGAAAAAGTCCTGTAACCGGGAATGGGAGGATGTAATGAGGGTGGATGAGAGACGCAGATCTTGTGCAGATAGTTACCGTAGAACAGTGCGCTCATGAGTTGTATGTTGGCTGGGAAGTCTCGGTTGTTTAGGAACTAGCGGCTGTTTTGTGCTTCTCAAGGACAAAAGACAATGCTCACAGTCCTTGATGGTTTTCTGGAATTTTTCTAGAGCCTGTAACAAAATCTCAGGTAAACAAGAGTGTCTCTGTCCTTGACTCTCAAAGGAATGAAATGTTTTGTCTGCAGTTATCGGACAGCTGAGGAGGCCCAATCTGTGTGTACTGATTTATCTCTATTTTCAGTTTCATGTATAGAACACACCACGCAGTTTGTTCATTGAATCTCCTGGGAAGGTTACAGATGTCTCTTTACTGGCTTACAATAACACTGCCTAAAACCTGTGCCGGCCTCTGTTACTAGCTCTTAGTGAATTGATTGGTTAAATATTGTCCTGGCCTTCAAAATAACTACCGGCTGATTGGAGCACTACCTGATATTGGGTGATAGTCAGGAGTATGTTTTGGGAATAAAATATTTGTGATGGTTATATATATATATATATATTGCATACTTTACATTTTTATGCAACCCATGCACTTAAAACTTGTAAAATCAATAATTCTTTTATGTATATTTGATCTTTTCATATGGGTTTCATGCCGTTGTACATGTCCTTTATTACCTATGGGCCAAAATGCTGCTTGTTAAGTTTAACAGTACACATAGTGGGGTGAGGGTAAAAAATAAATTAATAATAATTACTTAATAAAAATCAAGTATAACTGCTGTACTGGACTTTTAGTTTGTTGTGCTTCTCATCCCTACCTGACTCTTTGTTTTCTGAAGATCGTCCTTAACAATAAAACAATATGACTATTCCCGAATCAGTCTTGTGTGTGCTGATCAGTGGTCCTGCTTTCTCTTTTCCGTACAGGCTCGACAGCTGATCCTGCAGAATGAATTAACTCTGACGGACCTGGAGAGACACCCAGAGGTGAGACCACAGCTCCCAGTATGAATGTGATCCCTCTCTCTGTCTTTGTCTATGATTTCTGATCACTTTGTAAGCCTTGAAAATATCTATCTAGGTGTTTTGGGGTTTTTTTGGGCGAAGACTGGGGACCACACGGGCAGAAACTGCTGCTTATAATGTATTCATTGATGATGGATTGTTTTCTTTCTTCTTTGTGTTTTGCAAAACTTTTCAAATCCTGTTGTTAAAAGGGCTGAGACTTCTCAGTGTCTGATCTTGCGTCACATTTAACAAAACTGTAACGTAAAACACACCATTAATGTTAGGGCATGTGCAATAAGTCTTAAACCGGGGGGAGGGCCGCAGATTGATAGAAGTTGTTTGACATTTCAGTGTCTGCTATGGTTTTGTTTTAATAAATGTCCCAATTGAATACTAATAAACCAGCAAGTTGAGATTTGAAAAATAAGAATTAAAACGTATATTCGATAAAAATGTTTTCACATAATTTAGTTTTACATAAATATCATAATAATGTGGAAAGTAATCCTAGCACAGATCAAATAAACATGTAATTCATAGTGGATTCTCCATTCAATAAGAAGCACTTCACAATGAAGTCAAGATAATCATCAGTTATTCAGGTCATAAACTTATCTTCAAACACTGTCTATCCTATCTAAAGATGAACTTGATAAATGAACAAGCATATTTATGTCGCCCTAACACAAATCACGTAGGGAAAAAAAAATAATCACTTTTTCCAAACTTCCCCATGTTAGTTCATTTACATTATATATGTCCCATCCAATAGCTTCTGTATAGAAGACTCCTATACCGAGATGTACTGATCAAAAAGTTCAGGTCATAAACTCTCTTGCCTACAAACACCACAACATACTAGAAATTGGGTTTGCTGTACAGACAAGTATATTTATATTCTATTGCAAATTACTTTCTAAGAAATAATGTACAGTTCGAACCCTGATTGAACTTTTATTTCATTTTAGTACTTATGATCATATTTTAACCTGCATTCTAAATTACTAAAAAATAATCAATAGTTTACTAAATAAAAGTCTATCACAGAATTTTTTTTTCCCCAGATAGACATAATACACCGCAACGTTGTGGTAAATTAATGTGAATCGATATAAAAAAAATAAAATATTCTCAACTTAATGTTTCATGCAAACAAAATATTCTTATTATGTCTTATTTACAATATCTAGTGATATCACCACTTTTCTATGGTAAACTAATTTCCTGTAATATCTGCCCTCTTACCTGTGATACCTCACATGTCCTTTTCATGACTATAACCATAAAGTATGTTCTGACTTCACAAAGGTCCCGGCTTTATCAGGATAAAAGTTCCCGATCTTACTTTGTGTCTAGCAATTATCAAATGTATTTTACGGCTTGTTTTGGCCACGTACCCACACCCACTCCGGGGACTTTAATATTAAAGTTCATTAACGTAGTTACAAAATAAGGAATCTTTCGTATTTAAGGAGTTATTTGGGTGCTGTAGTTTTGGACCCCCCCTTCCCCATCGGTCTGGGTGCCCCTGATGTTTTCCCAGTGAGCCAATCCCCCTCCAACGACTCTGCAACAGCAAGGTGCTCTGCCCTGGCTGCTTGGAGACCGCAGGCACCACGGGTGGACGGCGGAAGGCCAGGCCCATCTTCAGCAACAGTCTCCCACTATGAGACATGCATTAACTCTTCGGCTGAGCGGCTTACCGTGCACTCAAGTCTCCTTCCCTCAAGTAGAAGTAAGAAGAAATTCCTCCAATCTAAGGGTGTTTTTCCCCGGTATAGCATCAGGCCGCGCTCAGGATGCTTCCAGCTCGAATGGTGTCCAAGCCACGCCCAAACATTACTCAAGTTTTATCCAAAACACTGGTTGAAAGGCAGAGTATATGGGAAGACTTTGGGGGCGCACAAGTAATAAACATTAAGTCAGTTATCCAAAGCAGTATCAAGAAGTAACGTCTATAACAATTAAACATTGACTATGAGGAAGGACATTAGATCAAATAATTCCCCACTACAAATAGGGAATTATTTGACTATACAGAGGTATCGCATAGATATTCCTCTTCAGGTGCTTGACTTGGCTTTGGGGGCTAAACTCTCACAGGTGGTCTTTGAGGTTTTGGAGTCTTATTAAACAGGCGTCCGGTGGCACTTGTCGATATGGAATCTGGGACAGGGTTAGGAACAGGAAGGCACAGCTTTGGGAGGAGGTGTTGGGTTTCAGCCAAGGTAGAAGTAAAGTATAGCTTATTTTGATGCCATACCAGAATACCACCTATACCTAAAATTATCTCTCAGGAGAGTGGTGAAGGGCTCAAGAAGAGTAGATTGGGCAATTTGTAAAGTTGCACCCTGAAACTGAAGGGTTGGTTGTTTATAGACTTCACATAGTGTCTCCTCCTGTGGTGTAATAATGACATCTATAGGTTGAGAGGCATCTTGGGAACTTGGCTCTGTGTGCGCCCTGTCCAAAAGGAGACGATCCTTTGGAGTTTCTCTGAACATATGGGGAAAATAGTCTTTTTGGGTATTGGTGTAGTGAGGGCAGGTTTAGGAAAGCCTTGCCTGATCTTCCTCTTGTTCCTGGTGGATCAGGAAGCCCCAATTAGCTGCTGGAGCTCTTCCGTTGGTGGAAGGTAATCACCTCACCATTTTTATGTCTAGCTGGTTGGTTCTGTATTTGAAAGAAGACTTCTCAGGTTCCTGCATTGACAGTTGCGACCCCCTCCCCCCCCCCCCCCCCCCTCTCCCTAAAAAAGAACAATTCTAAAATTGAGAATGTGCTGTCTGTTTTTAACATTGTAAAAGCAACACTTGTGTCTGAATATGGAGAAGTACACTGAATCGCTGCACTTCCTCAGCAAATAAGCTGTGATTCCAGCAGATGGCGCTGTTCCACAAGGAATAAATACAGTCAGCCAGCTAACTCTGAGACAGCTCACAGAGTGTTATATCTGTCTCCAGAAGAAAGCTGGTTTATTCTTCTTATAGATATATTGTATGGGTCCTTATATGTCCTGGTCAGTATGGATATTCCTTCTTGAAATAATAATGTTTAAATGTGTGCAACAATGGAGGAATGGATCCAATAATGAAGGATTGGAGGAGTCCTCAAAGAGTGAGAAGTGAGAATATTTGTTGAAATTCAGGTTTGGGGATGGGGGTTTCCTGATGTTCTCCGATTATTCCCGGAGTCTTGCAGAGCTCTCATGAGACGCATCGGATCACTATGGCCTCCTTGCCAAGCTCCTCATTCAGTTACACTCTAATTATTATGTTTTTGTTTTTAGTATGTGTGTTCTACTATATGGGCAGATCAGATTGTTAAATTGCAACTTTATTTCTCTGTGTATCCAACTGTGAATTGGAGTTTAATGAAATCATTGTTGTGTGTGTGGTTTTTTTTTTTCATTTTTTTTCTTCAGAAGGGTAGTTATGGGGGGATACTTAATTCTGTGAGAGAGAGATGCCCACCCCATTTTTCCCACATGCCCCTTACGTACACATCAGCTCTCCACATGCCATCAAATCTACCCACATGCCCCAGAAATGCCCATCAGACCTCTCCACCTTCCATCAGACCTGCTCTCATGCCCCGTATATACCCATCAGACCTCCCCACATGCCACCAGATCACCACATGCCCCGTATATACCCATCAGACCTGCCCTCATGCCCCGTATATACCCATCAGACCTCCCCACATGCCACCAGTTCACCACATGCCCCGTATATACCCATCAGACCTCCCCACATGCCCCGTATATACCCATCAGACCTCCCCACATGCCCCGTATATACCCATCAGACCTCCCCACATGCCCCGTATATACCCATCAGACCTCCCCACATGCCCCGTATATACCCATCAGACCTCCCCACATGCCCCGTATATACCCATCAGACCTCCCCACATGCCCCGTATATACCCATCAGACCTCCCCACATGCCCCGTATATACCCATCAGACCTCCCCACATGCCCCGTATATACCCATCAGACCTCCCCACATGCCCCGTATATACCCATCAGACCTCCCCACATGCCCCGTATATACCCATCAGACCTCCCCACATGCCCCGTATATACCCATCAGACCTCCCCACATGCCCCGTATATACCCATCAGACCTCCCCACATGTCCCGTATATACCCATCAGACCTCCCCACATGCCCCGTATATACCCATCAGACTTCCCCACATGCCCTGTATATACCCATCAGACCTCCCCACATGTCCCGTATATACCCATCAGACCTCCCCACATGTCTCGTATATACCCATCAGACCTCCCCACATGTCCCGTATATACCCATCAGACCTCCCCACATGTCCCGTATATACCCATCAGACCTCCCCACATGTCCCGTATATACCCATCAGACCTCCCCACATGCCACCAGATCACCACATGCCCCGTATATACCCATCAGACTTCCACACATGCCTCTTACATACCAATCCATCTCACCTCATGTCCATACATGCCAATATGCCTTATTACATGCCATGAGATCTACCCACGTTCTTCATACAAGCCATCAGACTTCCACACGTACCTCCACACATTCCAACAGATCTCCCCAAGTTCCCTCAGATTTCCTTACACGCCTTTCAGCCTCTCACACTGACACTGGATCCCACGCAGAGGAAGGGGGAAGAGCACACTACAGCTGTCCTCCTTCACTGATTGGATACCAGTGATAATGTGACTGGCCTATGTTATGCAGAGGTGGTCACATGACACAGTTGCTCTCTGACAGCCGAGCTGTTGGAAGTAGAAGTTCACCAATCTGCGGCTGTTGGCACCCGGAGCACTTGGGTGATACTGCCAGCCAGCCGTCCAGGAGCCCCTCACTTCTAGGTTCAAAGAGCCTCATACGGCTCGAGAGGTCCGGGATTCACCACTGCTGCCCTAGAGAGTAGAAACTGTAAGAATTACACCAAATCTGCAAAGGAAACAAAATCCTGAAATAGGGACATTTGCAGGGACAATACTTTAAAAGCTGAGACACTGTCTGGAAACTGACTGAGATATGGTTTTACTGAAGTCTGTAGTTCTGTGGACTGATGGCCAAATGCTGCTGAAAGTGATGGTCAGGCTGCCACTCTGGCAATTGTTTTTGGGGGTTTGTTTTCCTCAGCGAGGAGGCTCATATGGAACAATAACTGTGGTTACATAAATAATATTCCACTATACTTGGGGTCATGTATAAAAATGCTGGGAAGGCTCAGATGCCCAATATCTTTCCTACTGTGGGTGGTAACAGATGTCAGGGCCTTTCGGAGAGAGTTGATAATTGATGCATATTTGACGGGTGCCAGGGACAAGCTCTGATCAAGTTGCTGATGATGTACAAGGACCAGAGGCGGTGCTGATATTGTATGGGGAAGATGTTCCCAGGGGGAAACTGTTGCTTAAAATGCCTAATTTTCAACCGCAATGTCGGTGCATTGGCTCAACCTATAACCCTGAGCCCACTGGCTGCTAAAATAAGCTTAGAGATGACTCCCAGGCTTTTAAGATCACGTACCCTAAGAACTATGGCTTTGTTTTTAATTATGTATTCCCATTTCAGTTACTTTATTATTGGCTAGAAGTTTAAGTGTATTTTTTTTAAAATAAAGTGACTTCATTTAATGGGTATTTGTTCAAAATATTATGTGACTACTATGTGACTAATTATGTGTTTTTTATGACGTTACTAGTATGATGTGCAAAATAAAATCATGGAAAGCCACCATAAATTGAATGGTTTTTAAGGCCAGAGTCAAAGGTTATATGTTCCCCGCACAAACCTATTTTAATAGTAAACCAACCTTCCTCCCATCCTCAAGTATAGGAACCTGAAGCCCCGAACTTACCATCCAACCCCTGCCGCCTTTATAGCAGTTGATTCTCTTTGCACCAGTGACAGGAGAGTTGGGCAGCACAGTCCTTCAGACACACAATGGCTTCTCATGCGTACAGAACACTTATTGGTCAGTGCTCTCTGCACATTGCAGGAAGTCCGTCTGTGTCGGAATCCCAGTATTTTGCGCACTCCTGCCCAGAGCAATGAGGGGTTCAACTTAATGACAGGAGTACCTGGCATTTCCAACACTTGGGGTGATTAAGATTCTTTGGGGATGCATCTCACAATATTTAAATTTTTCTTTCCCTTTTCTAAAAACGCTAAAGTTTCGGGGGCTGAACTCCTATCTCAACACCTCCTGCTTTATACATGGCGAGTAAGGGAGCCTACTGCGAACAACTTTACTTTCTACTTCCCGGTCCATGATGTACACACGCGCTTGGACACTGTCTTTCTGTGTGTTGACCTAGCTCAACACATCCTGGATGTTGATATCCTTTCCAGCACCTGGTCAGACCATTGCCAGCTACAGTGAGCATCATGGGCCCCCAGACTGTCCAGGAACAGTTTACCTGGCGATTAAACGATAGGACCCTTCTCAACCAACACCTTAAATCACAGGCACAGAAATTGGACACTATTACATGACCAACACTGACCTATCGGTTTTCCCCATGCTCCTCTGGGATGTCCATAAAGCTGTGATCTGTGGCAGGCTGATTAGGGCGGCTGCTTATGCCTAAAAGGTGAGGACTCAAAAGTTGCTTGAGGCCTCCAAACAAGTAGCGAGCTTAGACAGGACTCTTAAAGCTTCGGGCTTGCCAGCGGACTATACCAAACTTATAGAAGTGATGGGGGAGTTGAATCTTGTGCTCTCTGCTTGAGTGGAAGAACTCCGTTAAGAGCCTAACCCAAACTTTTTATGAAAAGGGTGACAAGGCGGACAGATTGTTGGCATCCATACTGTGTTCTAGACACATTACATAGTAATGTGCTCAAAATTAAACCGCAGGTGGTATCACATAGGACCCAAATCAGATAACTGAGGAATTTAGGATTTTTCATAGTAAACTTTACAATATCTCACAATGTCCCTCCCCGACTTCAATGGAAACCACCAAACATTTCCTGTCTCAATATCTCCTGCCCAGACTCCTGCCAGCTGCACTCCAACAATTGGGGACGGAATTCTCTGTACAAAAAATATCTGTTCGATTTCAGGTTTTTGAGGACACCAAAGGCACAACCATTTCCTATAAGACATATAACAAGGTTCTTTCACCTTGTTTGTTGACTTATTTAACAGTGTACAAAAGGGCAGCTCCTTGTCAAGGGAAGCCCTTGAGGCCCATATTGTCATTCCGAAGGAGGGCTTAGATCCGTCAGACTGTGCCAATTATAGGCCTAGTCCTTTCTCTGGATGCAGAAGTATTCTGTGGTGCCCATATATATATTTTTTTTTTCTCTCTTTATTCCGGTAATATCTGTACTTTGTTGCTCCTATATTGTCTTATTTACCTAAGTGTCCTCTGTACGCAGCTTGATGTCTCCATAGATGGGGCAGATGAAGTGGATTCTGAATTGAACCTCATCAAAGGTGGAGGGTAAGTGTTTTCTTATGTAATATTTGATTTATTTGAAAGCATTAAAATTGTTTGATATCAAACACAGCATTCAAGAGGAAAATGTAGTGGGGAGCTTAGTAGGATTAAATATTTGTTAGAAGATGGAAAAGGAATAGTAATAGTAGTATATCAATATACCATTAATATTTATTTCACACCCAGCTAACCCCTCTCTCCCATGTCCGCATGCTGAAGCACAACTTGTATCATCCTATTACAGTGTTTAGTGGCAGCAACACACACTAAATGGTAAATTATATGTTGAATACTTAAGCTGCTCTCTCATTCTATACTCGCAGCAGAATCCTACCATAGGTAGAATTTGGTTGTTAATTAAGCGTTACCCTGTGTGATCTGCATTCTATTACAGCTCTATAGTACTGGTAGCTGACTGCAGGATCCAATAGAACGCACACACTCTGATCCATCTTTTATTGTCCTTTTATTGAAATATAATATTTTGCAATTGCTGCTGAGGTTGAGGTGTTTGTCCCTCATTTTGCAAAAGCTCTTGTTAATATTCACAAACTACGTAGGACAGCACTGTTTTATACATCTATCGTAACTTGTCGTTTCAGGGGATGTTTGACCCAGGAAAAAATAGTTGCTGGTTGTGCCAAGTCCTTTATAGTAATAGCAGATTACAGGTAAGAGGGTTGTTGGAGCATCTGTCTTCTGGGCCCAGTTGTGTGTGTATGGGTGTATTTGTGTTATATTACAACAGTGGGAGATAGACAACTTGTCCTGGCAGAGAAAAATCGGGCAGGCACATACTTGCCCACTCCCCCGGGAGAGCAGGAGGCCTTTCTACTGCATCCCACCCACTTTGACGCATTTTGAGGTGAATCGAGTAATTTTGGCCCCTTTCTGTCTTAACGTTTCACCGCCCCTCTGGGTCCTCCCGGAGGGACAGAGCAAACAGTTGGCATGTATGGGCAGGGGTGAGGAGGTGGAGTCTGGAGAAATGGGCACACCTAAGTCATGTGATGCTTGGTCATGAATCACAGCGCAGACAGGCAGTGACATGCCATAACCGTGTCATGGAGGAGATGAGCCGGCCCGTGGGCATACAGATCACGCATAGCAGTCTGGGTTTAGGGGGGACTTAATGGGGCATAAGTAGTTACTGCACAGGGACCCGAAATTCCCTCATAGCAGCTCTGAGTGTTGTGCTTAATGTGTGGAGAGCGAGGTGTTGTGTGTGTTGTTCATATCTACAGCTATGTGTTGAGGTGCGTGATGATTTAATCAGAATGCTCTATTGATAAAGTTTTTTTGTGAAAGTTTCTGCAGCAGTCGGCAACCAATCAGATTGTAACTTTTTATAAGTCTAGTTCAAAATAGAATAATAAATTGCTAATCAAAATCTGGTTGCTCTGGGTTATAAGGCATTGGTACGATTTTTTTTCTTTTCTACATTATTATTTAAGGCTCTACTTGGAGTTTCCCTTTTTCAATTCCTTAAAGAACATCTGTTGGCCGCACACACTGGACCTCACTAACGATTTAGTTTTGCACCAGTGTCTGTACGGTGCTCCCAGCATGCGTCATTATACTGGTTAGCCTATAATTGTGACAGACCAGTATTAAATATAGATTTTAGTGTTATTTTGTTGCCATTGTTAAAGCTTATTTTATGGGCAACTCTACAAACTTTAAGGAAAAGATGTACTAAAGCTTCATCATCATAATTTATTTATATAGCGCCACTCATTCCGCAGCGCTGTACAGAGAACTCATTCACATCAGTCCCTGCCCCATTGGCGCTTAGTCTACACACACACACACACACACACACACACACACACACACACACACACACACACACACACACACACACTATGGTCAATTTTGATAGCATCCAATTAACCTACTAGTTTGTTTTTGGAGTGTGGGAAGAAACCGGAGCACCCGGAGGAAACCCATGCAAACACGGGGAGAACATACAAACTCCACACAGATAAGGCCATGGTCGGGAATTGAACTCATGACCCCAGCGCTGTGAGGCAGAAGTGCTAACCACTTAGCCACCATGCTGCCCATAAAGCTTTTAAAAAGGATATGTGAAGGTTGTTGCCCATAGCAACCAATCAGGTTCTAGCTTTCATTTTCTAGAATGTTATGAATAAATGATATCTAGAGTCTGGTTGCTATGGGCAACACCTGCCACTTTTCCTTTTATAGAAGCTTTAGTAAATCTACCCCTAATTGTTAATTAACAGCACTGAAAGTATGAGTTTGGTTCCTGACCAGGGCACTATCTATGTGGAGTTTGTATGTTCTCCCCGTGTTTGTGTGGGTTTTATTCCACAGCACAAAGACATGATGGATTAATTGGCGTCTGACTAAACTGACCCAAGTCTGTGTGTGTGTGTGTGTGTGTCAGGGAATTTAGATTTCAAGCTCGGGTCAGGGACTGATATGAATCATTACCTATTCTCTGTACAGCGCTGAGTGAAATATGATAGGTGGTATATAAATAAATGCTAATAATAAAAATATTGCAACTAGCACCCAACAGATGTCTGCTCTCAATTATCTTACTGGTACTAGGTGGATAAAAATCTAAAATCTGATTGGTTGATGTAGGTTACAGTCCTGAACCGTTACTAGTAGTGCAGGAGATGCCTCTTATTAGATTTACCTTCTACGTTTAGAAGTTCACAGGTCGTGGCCAGTATTCATGTACATAATCTATACGTCATATCTGTTCTAAAACAGGAAGGATTCCAAGAATTTTGGTGACCAGTGGAAAAAGGGTGTCCCCATAGAAGTTCTACCAATGGCTTATGTTCCTGTGACCAAAACCATACAACAACGATTTGGGGGTGTCGCTGAGCTGAGGATGGCTGTTAGTAAGGCTGTAAGTTACATGAACATTGTATGATAAGTAAATAGATTGGATCCATAAAAGGCTAAAATGAGCTTATTATAGGAACTGCATGCTGTACGTACAGAATTTGCTAACCTTAAAACATTTACAGTATTACGTATCCTATTTCAATAGCATTTTTCTGATTCCAAGATTTGTCCAAACGAAAAATGATCTGTTGCAGAGCTGCAAAATGCATGGACTCTCTGTTACTGACACATTGTTCTACCAATCTGTAGCCTGCTGCATTCATTTTCCTGGCAGCTCTTGTGTAATGATGTAGTTTAAAGGTCCCATGTGAATCCTTCCTCATGGATTCCTCTTGTCGGCACAATGATGTCCGGCTGTAGTACGTGTTCTACAAGGTGCAAGCGTTCTGTTCCGATGTTCAGCTGTGTATTATGCTAATCATTGTGTGCAGCACACACGGTTTCTGTGGTTTTCTGCAAATGTTTCCAACTAATAATGATCGGATTATTTATATTTTATAATGCAAGTATTCTCTAATAAATGGTGTATGTGTGCTTTATATGCACTACCTACACTAACATACAAGTGGTTGTTGTTGTTTTACCTAAGGCAGTTTATCAAATTATTTTTTACTGTCTGTTACACAATTTGATCAAACATTTTGATTACGTTTCCTTATTACAGGGCCCAGTGGTGACAGATAATGGGAATTTTTTGCTTGACTGGAAGTTTGACAAAGTTCACGACTGGAAAGACATTAATACAGCAATCAAGATGATTCCAGGTAGTAATCTCTGCTGCATATAACAGCTGTGACCAGCAGGGGGAAGCAGCGCACAGGTTTTGGTCACTTTGTGGAGTGTGAGGAACAGTCGCTCCTTTCACAAACGCCACCACCAGAGGACTTGTTGCTGCTGAAAGTGATCAGGACTTTGCTTACTGTTATGTTGTATAACTTTGTTCTGTAGAATAAGTCTGACATTGAACATATAAAGTGAGCAGGAACTTCATTGCATGATTTTGTGAGACAACGTCCATCTTTGTATGATCTGCAACCTAGGGACCCCTTTTGGTGCCGCTAAACTATTGACTGTTCATACAGTCTAAATTCTCTACCACACAAACACTGACAGGGTTAATCTCATCAGAAGCTAATTAAACTACCTATATGTTTTTGGGGTGGGGGGCACAGAAGCACCTGGAGAATACTCCCACAAACACGAGAAAGATCATACAAACTCCTGGACAGACTCTAGCACATGGTTCCCGTGACACAGAAATGCTACCCTCTGTTCCTCCAGGTCACCCCTAGTTGTATGTTGTGTGTGTGTGTGTGTGTGTATATTATAATATAATATAGTAATGGGTACACAAAGGGGATGGCACAGCTATAGACACAGCAGGGTGGGATAAATGCTTCAATATGTAGTTTACTTTGCAAACAGCCGCCAGATTTAAGAGGCCTTTTCCAGTCTGGAGCATAATGTTCTATGTTCCAAATGATAATGTTTCACAAATGTATTAAGAGATGACCATGTTGTTGCTCTCTATAGCTCATCTGGAGATGGAAAACGGAACTGGTATGTTTCTCAGGTCATACGTTTGTAACATACCTGCCAAACTCTTTAGTATGCTGTTCAGGTAATGTCTGTCTTAACTCCCAGCGGTACATTTATTGCATTAAGTGATCGTATGAGGATTGGGAGCAGGAGGGTTACAAGTTTACCAGCACACTTTCATCACGTCACTGAGAAGCACATAAGCTGGGTAGAAATTCTGCAGGATTGGAAAGTTGTCTCTATAAGTTGCCTCTGGTACTGTGAACTGGAAGCTGTGGCCATCTTTAGTTAACTGAAATTCTTGGAATGAAGGCTCCTTTACTCTGCTTAATCTATCTGGTCTTCTGAGAAAATTGACTTTCACAAATGTGAATTTGCCCAACAGAAGATGGAGACAATAGAAGACAAAGCTGTGGTCCTACCTGGGTGTTTATTATATTTGATCACTATCTGATTGTCCAATTGGACCATTATTGTCTTTCCAAAGACCCATGAATTTACAAGGGCAAAGCAACCTGCATTCAATTCCCACTTGTTCGAGGACCAGCTCTGCTGCTGTAGAGACCGAACTCCTTGCATTATATGTTGGCTCAGATGAGCTCCCCAACCAGGTGAACTGACACCTGTTAGAATCTGTTACTTGATAGAGACTCTCTTGCCTACTTTTAGCCTTTTATTAATACTAGATCTAAGATTGCTCGTACTCTATCTACCATAGTAGTTTTACAAGGTGCTTCAGAGCACCAGCTGAGGACTATTTTGATTCCTATCCCATTGCTGAAGGAATTACACCTCTAAGGTCTTGGGATGGATCATTGCCCTCTTGACGGCCTCTGTCACAGACACTGACTTGTTGATGACTAGTGACAGCCCTCTGCTTAAGTCCTTGGGTGACATCTGAATTTCTTTACATTTACACTGAATGTCTAGACCAGTGGCAACCTGATGTACTTCAAAATGCCCCCACATCCCTCTCGTTTGCTCCAAAATCCCACTTGCTCAAAAATAGATACACCTTTACCACAAAATGCACCCACATGCTCATCAGACCTCAGTATTCCACTCAGATCTCCACACATGCCCATCAGACCTTCTTGCATGTGCCTCTTGTACCTTCACCACAGGTGAATGCTCACTGAGCCACTTGTTGCCCACCAATGATTTGGGCTCCTGTCTACAACTAGTCTGAGTAGAAGTTAATCTGCATGTGTGTACACAGGAACTTAATCTGCTGTGTGGATACTAGCCAGGTCTTCTGATAATTATTTTAACCAAACACAGTAACATTTGTAGTGTTCTTTCTATGTGTTTGTTTATTTATGGTATTCTAATCTGGGATTTTCAGTAGGATGTCTTATAAATAGGTAAATATTTAAATCTTCAGTCTGAGATGTGCCAGTCAGACCACCCGGCTCTTGGAGAATGTTCTTGGAGACATGGCTAGACCAAATGGTAGTACTTGGCTTGTACTGGAAATATTGGTCCAGTATGAGGAAAATCAGAAACTGCCTAAGACCTTTAAAACAGATATTTGGGATGCTTACATGTATGTATCTTTGCAAGCAAGTCCCCCTGACAAAGCACTGTGTCATTGTTGACCTTATGTGAAACAATCTTACCCTTAGATTCCTCAATAGCTTTCCGAAGTAAAGAATTGCTTGTATTCAACTGAAGATTGATTCACAAGAAACCAGGCTGAGTACACCCTTCTATTCCTTGTGTTTTGGGAGCCTTTCTACTACTTTATCTACCAGGTCCTCTGTGATTCACCTGAGGCTTCTACAGTGATGGTCAAAAGTTTTGAGAATGACACAAGTATTGGTTTTCTCAAAGTTTGCTGCTTCAGTGTTTTTAGACCTTTTTGTCAGATGTTTCTATGGTATACTGAAGTAAAATTACAAGCGTTTCGTAAGTGACAGTATGCCAGGGCGAATTGCAGAGGTCTTCAAAAAGTATGTCAATAAAATCCTTTGACAATCAACTTCTGGGCCACATACTGACTGATGGCCGCCCATTCTTGCCTAATCAATTCTTGAAGTTTGTCAACTTGTGGGTTTTTGTGTGTCCACCCACCTCTTGAGGATTGACCACAAGTTCTCAATGGGATTAAGGTCTGGGGAGTTTCCTGGCCATGGACCCAAAATTTCGATGTTTTGATCACCAAACCACCTAGTTATCACTTTTGCCTTATGGCAAGGTGCTCCATCATGCTGGAAAAGGCATTGTACATCACCAAACTGTTCTTGGATGGTTGGGAGAAGTTGCTCTTGGAGGATGTTTCTTTATTCATGGCTGTGTTCTTAGGCAAAATTGTGAGTGAGCCCACTCCCTTGGCTGAGAAGGAACCCCACACATCAATGGTCAGGATGCTCTACTGTTTGCATAACACAGGACTGATGGTACTGCTCGACTTTCCTTCTCCGGAAAAGCGGTTTTCCAGATGCCCCAAAAAATCTGAAAGGAATTCATCAGAGAAAATGACTTTACCCCAGTCCAGCAGTTTAATCCCTGTACCTTTTGCAGAATATCAGTCTGTCCCTGATGTTTTTCTTGGAGACAAGTGGCTTCTTTCCTGGCCTTCTTGACAACAGGTCATCCTCCAAAAGTCTTCGCCTCACTGAGCATGCAGATGCACTCACACCTGACTGCTGCCATTCCTGAGCAAGCTCTGCTGAATAAACTTTAGGAGACGTCCTGGTGCTTGCCGGACGTTCTTGGGTGTCCTGAAGCCTTTTTCGCCCTCAAGCCTTCTTTGCAACTATTGAACCTCTCTCCTTGAAGTTCTTGATGATCCTATAAATGGTTGCTTTAGGTGCAATCTTACTAGCAGCAATATTCTTGCCTGTGAAGCCCTTTTTTTTGCAAAGCAATGATGACTGCACGTGTTTCCTTGCAGATAACCATGGTTAACAGAGGAAGAACAATGATTTCAAGCACCACCCTCCCTTTTAAAGCTTCCAGTCCGATATTCTAACTCAATCAGCATGACAGAGTGATCTCCAGCCTTGTCCTCATCAACACTCTAATCTATGTTAACAAGAGAATCACTGACCTGATTTCAGCTGGTCCTTTTGTGGCAGGGCTGAAATGCAGTGGAAATGTTGTTTTTGGGATAAAGTTCATTGTCATGGCAAAGAGGGATCTGATCGCTCTTCATGACATTCTCGACTATATGCAAATTGCCATCATAAAATCTGAGGCAGCAGACTTTGTAAAAAATAATATTTGTGTCATTCTCAAACCTTTTGGCCATGACTGTACAGTTGTAGTGTCTAAAAAGTCAAAAACCTTTTGTCCGTAATCTTGAAAAATGTTTCTCTATTGAGCCGCGTTGCTGATTGATTTGAGCCCACAACTTTTCCATGATTGTGGTAGGAAAAATGTTTTCGCCATTCGTCTTCAAAGCTATTTATGCAAACATAAGGCCAAACAGCAACCCCCGTTTTGAAAGATAGCAGGTGCAAGTTATATTTTAATCTAGTATGTGCCTGCTAGAGCCTCCATTATAAAACTGTTGTTGCTGATACTCATAAGCCTATGAATCGAACTGCAAATTGTAGTGTGTCATGAATGCTTCCACAATATAATAGTTTGCTTGGAACCGTTCCTCTACGGAATCGCTTCTCTTTTATACAGTGCATCAGTTGCCTATTTCAGACCAAAACTTTCATTGATCTAGATAATCTGATGGCAATTGCTGGTCAGCACGCTTCTACTATCATATGACCCTTCCCACAGGACTTAGTGAGTTATTCCACAGTTTTAAGAGAAAAAGAGATAGTATATGACTTGCCTTGGGGTGCCTCCTCTTCCAATGTCCTATTCACCTTTTGGTCTATTAGATTTTGAGAGGATGGTATCCTGAGCGATTATCTTCCTCTTAGGGTGTAGGTAATGGAACAGGTAGCATAGTAATGCATTGCGCCCTGGTAACTATTGACGCCATGGTCTGGAAGAACCACATCATCCCCACTGTTAGCAAGGACGTTTGTTCCTCAGGACCTAATATTAGTGATCATGTTAAGACAGTCCTGATGTTTGGAAGAAATTGTGCAGCATAGAGACCCAAGGTCCAGTCCATATAAATGACAAGTCACTTTTTATGTAGGCTCCCCCATGTTTATGGACCCCAGCTTGGCCCTTTTGGCCTTGGCACTCCTACCTGGGGCTTTGGCAGAGGCTGAGACCTCTGCCAGCAAGAGAGAAGGGGGGAACGTTCATACAGTATGGAAATTCTGCATGTTTAATAGATTAAAAAATGAGAGAGATTATTTTTAGGAGGACGGTTTCCTCGTCTTATAGATGTGATCATTTCCTGTAGTAATGGCTCTGATTTAGCCTGGCCTATCCATTGATGGAAGGAATTAACACTGCTCTATTCATTAAAGAAACGGGAAATAAGGTTCTTGTCAGAATGACTTCTCTCCATGTATTATGCTGAACACTTAAGCACCAAGTGCCTCACAAAGTACATTAGTTGCCACTAATTCCAAGTGGATTCCAAGGCAGAACACAATGTCTGCCTTCACTGTATGTGTGTAAGGTGCATGGGACTCTGAATATCAAATATGCACAAGGGAATGAAATAAAAGGAAAAAAAATAAAAAATTTAGTCACATGTTTATAGAGTCACATTGCTACTCTTAAACTATAACTTTTATAGTGTGAGCATTATGTTTGGAGAGTAGTGATTTTACTTGACACATGGCCCATATTGGAAATATACACCTGTCTGTATTGCGCATATTATGAGGAATAATGGATCTTCTACTAGAAGTGTGTTCTTGGTCCAGTCTTGGGACACATCTACAGTCAGGGCTCCTCTCATTGATCATCTGTGGTCCGGGCAATGTATCACCAGAGCAGGTGCAGGTCTCAAGATGGCTGTTTTCGTTGTATCCTCCACCCTAATGAAACTGCCTCTAGTTTCTCTGACTCATTCACATAGCACCTTACATGTACAGCTCACGGAAACAATTGTGAAAGTCTCCAACAGAATTGTTGTGAGCAAAAAGAACAATGCAGGACAGCAGTTACAGGGAAACTTCAATCTGATCAGGTATTCCGTAGTCTTCTTTCTATTCTTATGACTGTTCTGTAGAGTGTAGGGCAGTGAGCTGCAGTTGCTGACCTGCTTTTAATGTTAAACTGTATAAGCTAGAAAATGATGAAAACAAATGATAAAATACCACTTGATTTAAAATATCTCTTCTGCACAATAATACTAAATAAAGACACATTAATTAAATATATGTATCTATTTCTGGGATGGTATTTGCTGTAATAGTGACAGCTCTTTCAGATTTGGCTATAAACATATATGTATTAATGAAAGCTGTTTCTGATTGGTTGCTCTGGGATTCAGTGTATTTTTTTAAGTTAGTTAATTGGTTGATACGCAGTACAGACCCCCACAGTTTGGTGGAACGTATTCATCATCATCATTTATTTATATAGCTCCACTGATTCTGCAGCGCTGTACAGAGAACTCGCTCACATCAGTCCCTGCCCCATTGGAGCTTACAATCTTAATTCTCACACACACACACACACACACACACACACACACACACACAGAAACACAGACTAGGGTCAATTTGATAGCAGCCAATTAACCTACCAGTATGTTTTTGGAGTGTGGGAGGAAACCGGAGCACCCGGAGGAAACCCACACAAACACGGGGAGAACATACAAACTCCACACAGATAAGGCCATGGTTGGGAATTGAACTCATGACCCCAGCGCTGTGAGGCAGAAGTGCTAACCACTGAGCCACTGTGCTGCCCGTATTCATGCCAGTTTCTCAGTGTTTCTTGGTTAAGCTTTGACAATGGAAGAGGGTCCCGTCTTTGTCTAGCATAGCGACTGACTGAATAGAGACACGGCTCTGTCCAATCAGAAACTGATGTGACACTGTTTGAATTTGAACTGCTCCAAGTTGTGAAGACTGATGCAGCAAGCATTTGCAACCTCTGGCCCCTGGCATTAAACCCAGACAGTTTTGCCAGTCGGGTGCAGGAGTATTGTTTACAAATTAAATTTCAGATGAGTTGTCATCCTTTAAATAAAGTAACTTAATTCACCCCAATGGATTTTGTGCTTCATGTGACATTACCAATCTTCCGTTGGCAAAAATTCTACCAGGTTGGAGTTTGGTGCAGAGGATCACTGCATGTCCTGGGAATATAAGGGTGGTATACTTTTTTAATATTTGGGTGTGCCTCAGTATTGCATAATAAAGTACATATCTAGGAAATTACAAGTCAGGACAATATGATACATTGCAGATATATGTGTTAATGTTTATATAGCCAATTTGTGGTCCGTAGAGTATAGTTTCCAATGTATTTCATTTTAATCAGGTTCATAACACTAGATACACCTAATAACTTGTGACTTTTATTTTCTTACAGGTGTGGTGGACACTGGGCTCTTCATTAACATGGCCGAAAGAGTCTACTTTGGCATGGAGGATGGTACGGTGTCTATTCGTGACAAGCCTGTGCATTAGTTCCAGAACACGTCACATGTGCCTAGTGCTAGCCAATCATATCCGTGCCCATTACATTTTTTTTATTTTTTTTGCCAATCTGTTGTCTTTTCCTTATTGAACTGCTGTGTTTTATAATTAACCATTGCCTTTTTTTCTGGTACGTGTACATTTTGTGGTACATTTAAAATATTTCTATATAAGGGATTTAGGTCTTGCTATACTCCTCTCTGTACTTGTGGCAGCTACTTTTAAAAGCCCCCTGAGGAGAACAAACAGCAGAGGCAGCCATTTTGTGTGTGTTTTTTGTGTTTTTTTTTTTGAGCCTGCAGCCTGTCGGTCCAATAGGAACCAGTGACCTCACAGAGGTACTTGATGATCAAGAAGTACTTGTGGTGAATTGGTATGCTGCATTGTCAGGGATTTTAGATTAGTCCACAAAATGGCTGCCTCCACTGTGTGTATGTGTTGGGTCCACTTTAATCACTAGCTGAGGTATCCCCATTCCCAGTAAAATAGTGTATGTGTGTGATTAATGCTCTATTATTAAGTGGCATTATGTTATCTGCAAGAAATGCCCTGTACTGTACTATACCACTATTATCAGGTGATCAGTCGTGACCGTCCAATTACTTGGTCTCCAATGAATATGGTTTAATAATTCTACACAGGAGACTTATTCTGTTTATACTGTTATGATGTTTACTTTTTTCTTTTATTTTTTTTTTCCTGCAGTGCCATATATATTTTTTTTACCACTACTAGGTAGTTTGTGTTACATTATCAAAGCTAAAAAGCACATCAGTTGCCTACAATGGAGACAGACATTTTTTGGGCTTGATTAATATTCCCAAGAATCCAGCCTATAAATTCACTATGATCCAGTGACAACACTGAGGTAAATGCACGGTTTCCCTGTGATTTGAATTGTGCAACAGTAATGTCATGTATTCATAGTTATTTGACAAACTGTATTCTCACGATTTTTGGCTACGAAATGGCTGCCACCCCTATGTGTAGATGAGTCATGTTTTATAATTATGTTGTGCTATTGTTTGTTTATTTGGCAACATTTAAGCACAGCGGCATGCGCTTGTTTAATGGGCCACTAAACCAATTTACATTATGTAAAAGTTCAACTAGTCCCATTCTCTGATATAAAGAAAATACGAGGAATAAAAATTTCTTGAGCCATTCAAGACTGAAACAAGGATGCTGTTATGAAAGAAGTTTTTTGTCATGCATGCCAGAATTCCAGTGTGTAAGCCAAGTAAAGGACACATTTTAAAGAAAGTACTCCCATTTTTATGGACACTTTGATTTTTGCTCTGTCCTCTTAAGAAGCTGTACAGTACATAGATTCTATTTTCCCTATCTGACTTTATCATTGGTTAGATACGCCTCGTAGCCGAATCAGCAGAAGTTGAAGAACCTTCTTCTCTTTTAAGGGAGCGTGCATAAAATACAGTCTTTTATACTTTACCTACCCAGTGTCACAGCCTTTGCCCAACATAGACTGATTCTGTTGTCTTAATTTTCATCATCCGGGACTTTATTATTAGGGGACAGGTTTGACCAGTCCTACGATGTAGTGTTGCCAGAATACACTGTACGATATTAGTATTTGCTGAATAATGGTATTAGGCACATTCAGCCTTTATCCTGTGTAAATGTAATGCGTTGAATATATTTTGCTGCTATGTGTTCTGCTATTTTGCGGTACCGGAAATCTATCTGCTTCCGTCGGCCGCCCCAGGAGTAGCACTACGGTTTTGTGTTTTGAAGGAGATTATGTTACTGGTAAACGGTCAGCTAGAGAAACTGGCACATGTCTGGGATAATTTTATACCAATGCAATTTAAGATGTAATGCAATGTTCTACAATAAAAGCCTTAAATCTTTAATTTTCTCTTGTCATTTCTGGAAGGCAATTTTTTTTTTTTTTTTTTTTTAAACATTAATATTCCATAAGAGGATTTTGTAGCTAAAATAAATATTACAATGCCCTTTTGTAATATATATTTTTCCATATAATTATGAACAACAACGTAACTTTTCCTTTAAGTGTTTTCGCTATGGTAAATTTGTAATCCCTGAATGTTGTTAAATAACTCTTATAAATTCTGGATTAAAGCGATCCCCTTTAAATTATTCTATTCAGATGGCATTGGTAGACTTGTGGTCTTACTAAGCTTGGGTCTCGCGATCACTGTCCTAAAGCGGCTTTCTTTATCCAGACGGCCCCTTCACTGGAACATAGATGTAGTTATTTATTATTCAGATTTATTGCATTACAATATAATGGGCAATAAGACGCTATTTACAAGATGTTCTCTGACACGCGTTTCACTGATTCTTTTTATTGTAACAACAAAATGTTCTTATTGAATAATGAGTATCAGACTTTACAATCTACATTTTGGTGCACCTTTAAATTATTCCCATACGATCGTACAACAGTGATTTTAAATAAACTTTTAAAATTAAAAAATGTGTGTGTTCGTTCCTGGGCCCTATGATTGCAACAGATCTTGAGTAAAGTACAGTTATTTGTTACTTTGGGAGATGCAGGTGATTTTAATGTGTTTAATATCTTTGTTTTAAACTCATTATTAATCTAGATTAAAAAAACAAACACATATTTTTGTCCATGTCTTTGTATTTAAAGCTGATTTAAAATAAATGTTCTATTTTACAGTATGTAATGAAAAGACAGCAGCAGCATATGTCCTGCAATAGCCGTATAGTATTGGGTTGGACAGATTAAGAAATATAAAGAAATAAACCCTGGAATTGGTTTGGTCATATGTGGTGTTAAGTTGCAATAGGGGGTCAATAAAATCTAATTGATGTTTATTTGCTATGTGTGATTGTAAGGAACGTATATCGTAAATTAGAGAGCTTGTAACGAACACTTATAAATTAATAAAGGGTATCTTAGAATGCCATTGGAAACATCAATGTTTTTAATTTCTTGACTACATTATAGAGTTGTGTTTTTTGATTTTAATTTTTAATTCTAGATTTTGATAGCAAAGAGTTTAAGCCGAATGAGTTTCTGTGATGTAAGGGAGCGTTCACTGCTTGCTCGACCATCCGATACAACACCTGCTTCTTTCACTTCTCTCATGCAAATCCTACAAGTGTGATCTCCTCTCGAATGGGTGCAGTTACTTTTGTTTTACAGAAAATGTCATTATAGGTGGAAAAAATAGGAACAGCTGGGGAAGACAGGTGCGTGCAAGTTAAAGACCCTGAATATTGTATCGCATGATGAAATGTCATAGGGTCACTACTTCCCCCGCCTTGTTTGGCTTCCAGGTCCGATGCTGCCACTAGACTAACCTAGGTTAGGCTGGCGAGGACCGGGCTGTGTGTGACGGGGTCATGGTGTGAGGATTGGAATGGAAGCGTGTAGGAAGCCACAGGCTGAATGTTAAATGGTTCCCTAACTATTCAGGGCTACTTTTAGACATTTGTGGGCCCAGGATAAGAATCCCCTTAGTAGACCGCTGATAACTTTTGCAATACATTAGAGAAAACTTACAGCGGTGTCCTAAAAGCACAACACAATAGGAGCAGATCTAGGATTAAAATTTGATGTAGGTTCACAGTTAGGACTAATGTTAGGGCAATGTGTGGCTATTTAATTATAGGGTCGAATCTAGTATTTATCATTGTTTATTTAGCGCCACTAATTCCACAGCGCTGTACAGAGAACTCACATCAGTCCCTGACCCATTGGAGCTTACAGTCTCTAAATTCCCTAACATACACACACACACACACACACACACACACACACACACACACACATGTCAATTTGATAGCAGCCAATTAACCTACCTGTTTTGGGATTGTGGGAGGAAACTGGAGCACCCAGAGGAAACCTACGCAAACACGGGGAGAACATACAAACTCCACACAGATAAGGCCATGGTCGGGAATTGAGTTCATGATGACAGTACTGTGAGGCAGAAGTGCTAACCACTAAGCCACCATGCTGCCCATTTTTTTTTCTTTTTTCTTTACATTTCACCTGAAATCTCTTTTAGAACAAAAGGTCTCTTGTTTTCTTGATGCACCAGGGGACTAAATCACTAGGTTTCCAATCCAGATGCCATTGTTATCAGTGTAGTGATAGGCGCATCACATATTGAGTACAGTACTGATGAGAGGCTCCTGTCAACATTTGCAAGACAATTAGGATATCAAAAATCCAAATTCTATTTTGTTACAAGGCCAATGGAAATCTTTTTAAGGGTATCCCAAATATGGTCAGGGTGACATTTTGTGAAGTCTATCATGGATTGCAACATAAACTGAACTGATTAAATCACAGCCTCTAGAAAGATCACGTGTGTGTGTGTGTGTGTGTGTGTTCTTTGTTCTACCAAAGCTACTGTTATCTACTGCACCAATAACTCTTCATATTCATTAAATATATTCATAATTAAAATGTCAGGTCATATAATTACTTACTAAACATGATTGACTTTTCTGATGGATTATTTTTTTTCTTTGTAAAGGCCCCTGGTTGTCAAAAAAACCCAAAAACGACAAACAATACAGTAAACCCTTTTCCCCTGAATCCCCCTAATTTTCAAAAGGAGTGTTTGGAGCTCTATTTAGAATGGACTGGTCACCAGCTTCTCTGGTGTTTGTTTTATTACTTGGCGGTAGATTTCCTAAAAGTTCTAAATGTGAACAGTGGATGCGTTGCCTGTAGCAGCCAATCGGATCCTAGCTGTCATGTTCTAGAATCTGGCCAGGCTTGTCCTGTCTTCCCCCAGCTATAATGTATGCAGTAGGGCATATTACACTGCATTTGTTTTAATTTTGTACTGATTATATAATGATGGTCATTCAAGTCACTGATGGTTGGCCATCGTAACTTACCTTGGCATGACAGTGTGGTGACACAGAACTTCAGCTATTCCATTCTACAGTACCAGAAGGGCTTGATACAGACCTTTCAACAAGGAACTTCATGTAGTATAAGTAACTGAGTACTCTGGTTTAACAGGGTTTATACTGGAGATCTCACAACTTTATCCATTGTTTTGTGTTAGTCCTAAATGAAATAAGGCATAATAATTGTAAATGGGAATGTTTGGTTTTTTTTGGTTGGTTTTTCTAGTCTAATAAAATCAAGTTAGCTGTATGTTCATCTGTATTAATTATTACTGTCTGATGTACTTGGTTTGCTACACAGACCTTTCATTTCAATTTTCATTGCCAAATTTAATGAGGTCTCCAAAACAAACACCCATTGGTTGGTTTATAGTCAAAGTTTCGGGTCTGTATCTTGTTGTAGCCGCCAGAAATTATGGTCTACTTCATGCAATACAGTTGCCACACTTTATTTGGTGTAGTAGCCACCAGAAAGTGGGGTGTAAATTGTGTAACAGGCACCAGTGATTGGGGTCTATATGGTATAATTGTCAAAACACATTTGGGATAGTATTGTGTAGTTACTGCAGGAGACCAGGATTTGTACTGTATATATTGGGCATCTGAAATTGGGGTCTGTATCTTGTACTAGCCGGAGGGCATTATAGCCTGTATTATACAGCGGCGCACCAGAATGCTCTCTGTATTGACGAACAGTCACAATTACTTTCTATATATTATAGGGGGTCATTAGAATGTGTTCTGCATTGTATATGAGTCTCTAGAATGTGCTCTGTACTTTAGAATGGTCACTAGAATGCTCTCTGCATTGTATAGCGGTCTCTCGAATGTGCTCTGTATTGTGTATCAGTCACTAGAATGCTCTCTGTACACAGTGTAGTGGTCACTTGTATGCTTTGTATTGTATTATATTGTGGTCATTAGAATGTGCTCTGTGTTGTATATTGGTCATTAAAATGCTCTCTGTGTTGTGTAATGTTCATGAGAATGTAATTTGCATTGTATAACGGTCACTAGATTGCTTTCTGTGTTGTATGGTGGTCACTATAATGGGCTCTGCACAGTATAGAAATTAAATGGAGGTATATGTATTTAATTACATGACTTTAAAAAAAAAAAAAAAAAAAGATTGCTTTGGTTGTTTTAAAAACTTGCAAATGAACATTCTCAATGATTTCTTATAATCCTGTTTTTGCTGTTACTTACACTTTGCTGTTATTTTTTTTTTTGATCCATTGACGTCTGGCAACACTGCAGTCTCACCACCGCAGATTAACAAACCCTATCCCTGACCATATTTTATCATTATTTTAACATACTTCACACAGTGATCTACAGTTATGTATCTAGAGTTACATTTCCAGCTGTGAAGAAATTAAACTGCACTGTACAGCTGTTGCCTTCCTCCTGGGATCACCCACCATCACCTCCTCTGGGTTATCGGACCTTGTCCAGACCTGCAGTTACCCGTTACACGCCAACGCACTTCATACACCTAGTTCTACCTTCACTCTCCATTGAACAGTAACATTTAGGTGATGCTTAGGGCTGTAAAGAATGTTTTTCTAGATCAGCACTTTTTGCTGTTTTACCCTTTTCTTATACTATTAATGAACAAAACTGCAAAATCTATATCCAAAATAATTGTACTATTTTAATTTGTACTATAATATCAATCATTAATAAAATCTGCTTTTATTTATCCAATTGTAGTAAATTATTCAACATGAGTTTCAAAATAAGTGAGGCTGGAAAACACAGAATTACATCAATTATAACCTTTTCTATATTAAAACTCATGTTAGATGATGTCTGCATTGTTTTCTCGTGGTCTCCTAGCTGCATGTCATTGCTGTCCGTGAAATAGAAATATGTGGAACTCTGTGTTATGTGCGAATTAAGCAGACAAATGGGATTATGTCAAAAGTGATTCTCCGAAATGATCAAAAACTGATCCGATCAGATTTGATCCAGGAAGGAAAAATTTTGGTTTGACAAAAACCTTTTTTTTTTTTTTTTTTACTAGACACATTATTTTCTTATGTTTCATTGATCTTGGAATCACTAGGGTACATTTATAAAAGTATTGTGTAGACGTGTTCTATTTAAATGTGTCCTTTTTGGCTTCATATTTATCAACCTATACCCTGATCCGCACACTGATTACGTGTTTTATTCTGACTTGAGCACATAGAAATATAGCTGTGCACACAGAAATATTGGTCTTGGGCCCTCTCATCGCTGCAAACCTTTCATAACCGCGGTGCTTCGTGTCTCCGAAGGTAATTGCTTCTCAATAAAGAGTGTTTGTAACATCCGTATCCAATGGTGTAAACTAAGAGGATACAAACTACAGAAAATGTCTCCTGATGTGATATTATTAATGATTTTACCAACGACTGAAAGAAGAAAAAAAGGTCCGGACCAGCGTGCTGACTCGTTTGTACACACTAAACATGTTTTACAGATTTACCGTCGGATGTGTGGTCTTCATCCATCATAGCCATCGGCTGAAAACATGGTGACTCTGCACACTCTATAGAGATCAATGGACACTGCCGGTCCTGAGTGCATACACACTGCAGGATCGGATCAACATCATTCCAATGTTGAATGAGATTTTTTAGTCTGGCTTAAAAATCAAATGCAACGATATGATGTGCTTTGGAATGATAATCGTTTAACGATACTAATATGTGAAAAACTAAAAGCAAAATCTACTGCTTCATAATATTTCTATAATAAATGGTCTTACAAATTTAATTGCAAGTAAATTGCACACACTGAAATATTATGTTTAGAAATGTTATGTGAGAGATCTGCTGCAGTCATATTCGGGGAAAACCCCCTTGAATAATTACAGTACTTTGGGCTGTTGACATATACGTGGCAATTACTGGATCTAAAGACTAAAAATAGAGACCAGATGTCCCAAAAGGATGCTGAATAATCAACTCTCTTTATGAATTTTGAACATTAATTTTCCGCCAAAAAGCCATAGTGTTATCTGTACAAGAAGTTAATATAATCCACTTCTAATCCTTTTATAAGTGTAATCTAGCTTTATGATGTTAATTGTTTTATAAATAATGTTGGTAAATTTCATTAACGGAGTATAAAATCTGTTATGTGACATTGTGCGCCTATTTTTGCAAAAAATCGACCAATATGCACGTTGTGGGCAGCACGGTGGCTCAGTGGTTAGCACTTCTGCCTCACAGCACTGGGGTCATGAGTTCAATTCCCGCCCATGGCCTTATCTGTGTGGAGTTTGTATGTTCTCCTCGTGTTTGCGTGGGTTTCCTCCCGGTGCTCCGGTTTCCTCCCACACTCCAAAAACATACTGGTAGGTTAATTGGCTGCTAACAAATGAACCCTAGTCTGTGTGTGTGTGTGTGTTAGGGAATTTAGACTGTAAGCCCCAAAGGGCAGGGACTGATGTGAGTGAGTTCTCTGTACAGCACTGTGGAATCAGCGGCAGCACCATCATCACCATTTTATATAAATAAATAGTGATGATTGTTTACAGGCCCTAAGTTAGCGGGGCGGCTTCTGATTGGAGGAGCTTCATCTAATATGCGTGACACTTGATTTTATTTTGCGGGACAAGATTATTTAAATTGGGTTAAGACGTGAAGTCCCACTTAGGCGACTGTCTTTTTGGCTCGCAGGGGCCATACAGATGTTTGCTCCACACTAATGACTTTATTTATACGGGTACTCAGGAGGTTAATAGTAGTCGAGAGTTGCCCTACATTGGTTATGATACACATTTAATGTCTTCTAGATGTACTTTTACGGGATAATAAAGACAGTGCCACATTCCGCTTACTCCATGATTAATGGAAGACATGAAGGAGGCACAACCAGACCGTGTGTTAGCAGGCAGAAAAAGGAAAGGTTTTGATGTAATGAAGACTGTAGTCCTAGGATGAGATTCAATTAGACGCAAGGTTTCTCCGGGACATCCAGGTCTCATTTTTACTCGCACCTCTATGGGGGGAAAATTACTACCATAATTGCTGGCAAAGTGCCTAGGGCGATGCCCGCGCACCACATCGCCGACAGTTGAACTCTCCCCCTTAAAATGTTAGTAGCGTGGACTCGACATTACATTTTTACACCTTTTGAGACTTCTGCTTTTTCGGTTGGACCCACAATCCTGCACAAGTAGGCACAGATAGAATCTACCCCTGGAGAATCAAACACCAGCGTATGGGCATCTGTAGATATGTTAGATGGACACAACAATCAGAAAGATACTTGCAACCAGCGCTTCCAGTCCCTTGCAGCCCACCTCCCCTGGGATCTCATCAACCCAAAACACCAATCTTAAATGCAATCTAAACAAGTAGAAAGTTGTTCTTTTACCACTAGATCCAAACGCCTAATCTAGTCCTAATATTATAATCAGCGTGTCCAAAAGACATTCTTTGTATATTGAATGACAAAAATCAAAAGAGTAATATATCTAATGTAAAAACTAAAAAAAAACTTTTTCAATTTTTTTTTTTTTTTTTTTTAATTTTCACATAGGGTGTTTCGCCTAATGTTAAACTGTTGAGCATATTTGTATAAAAAAAAAAAAGACACTTTGCCTTTTTACACTATGTATGTTTGTAAATGTCCATTTGTTATATATATATATATATAAATACTGAATATTTTTTTCTACAAAGACTCACAAGCTATGTGTAGTTATATTTGAATTATTAAACAGTAATTAGGTTACTCAGTTAAAATGTAATACAAGTGAATTAAGCCAGGTATAATTAGAGCTTTTGGAGATAAATACGTGGTCAATGAGTTTAAAGAGAGTAGTATCCGCAGAGCTGCAGAGAAGGGGATAAAAAAACCTAAACTAAACTCAGAAAAAATGCAGAGTGATTAAATATATATACAAAAGTATGTATTAGACAAATGATGTATGTATCAGACATAACTAAATAATTAATCTTCATTCCTTTTTTGAGACAGCTGTAAATAAATTCTGATGGCAAGAGCTATGTAAAGCCACAGATAATAAATTGATACATTATTGTTTCAGCTTTGGTGGTATATACATCCATATTTTATAATGTTTTAGTTGCAGCAATTACAATAAAAAAGTAGACATTGTCATGGAGACCCATTTTGTTGATTGTTGATCCAGAAGAAAGCAAAACAAAAAAAGTCTAATGGAGACTAATAATAATAACAACCTATATTCCAACTATCAGCCTCTATGCTGATGACATTCAACTCTACATCTCTTCTCCTGATCTTTCCTCCCTCCTCTCTCGTGTATCTAACTGCCTCTCAGCCATCTCCTCCTGGATGTCCTCGCGCATTCTTAAAATTAACATCTCTAAAACTGAACTCATTGTCTTTCCACTGCCTAGACTCCCATCCCACCATGACCTCTCTATCGTTGTTAACAACTCCACCATCTCCTTTGTCATCCAACTCCGCTGCCTTGGGGTCACTCTTGACTCTCTTTTGCCCCCCCACATCAATCCCTCGCCCAAGCCTTTCGCTTCCAACTGCGCAACATTGCCCGCATCCGTCCCTTCCTCTCTCAGGATGCCACCAAAACTATCATACATGCACTCCTCATCTCCCGCCTCGATTACTGCAACCTCCTCCTTACTGGCCTCCCCCACTCCCACCTCGCACCCCTCCGTCTATACTCAATGCGGCTGCAAGACTCATCTCCCTTTCACGCCGTTCCTCCTCTGCCTCCCCTCTCTGCTTTACTTTACACTGGCTCCCTTTCCCCTACAGAATCCTTTTCAAACTCCTTACCAACACGTACAAGGCTCTCTCCCAGTCTACTGCCCCTTATATCTCTAACCTCCTCTCCATTCACACTCCTGCCCGTTCCCCACGCTCAGCCAATGACCGCCGCCTCTCCTCCACTCTAATCACCACTTCCCACTCCAGAATCCAAGACTTCTCCCGTACGGCCCCCCCTTCACTGGAATGACCTCCCTCGCTCCATCTGTCTCTCTCCTAATCTGTGCTCCTTTAAACTAGAGATGGTCACTGACCCCCGTGTTTTGGTTTTGGATTCGGTTTTGGATCTGGATTACCGTTGTGTTTTGGTTTTGGTTTTGGTTTTGCAAAACCGCCATTGCGTGTTTTGGTTTTGGTTTTGGTTTTGTTTGGTTTTGTTTTGCAATTTGTTATAAAAATTACATTTATTGGTGCTAAAATAACATAATTTAGGTATTATTTTGTAGCTACATTATTATTAACCTCAGTAACACTAATTTCCAGTCATTTTTTATTCAATTTTGAACACCTCCTATGTCACAATATGATTTTCATACACTTGAAAAGAAAAATTGCTGCAGTTCTTGCCAGTGATAACAAAAAGGCCATTGTCATGCCTGGGCATAAGACCAAAAATCCACTCTTAAGTGTGGAATTATTTTTACACGAATCCTGGCAAGAGTTGTCTATCCATTTGTAGCATTTTGAAAGCCACACTCAGTAGAGGTAGGGACCTTAACCATCTGGGATCCTCATCCATGTTTCGTCATTTTTCAGCGAGTTATTGGAAAACTGTTGGGAAAATCAGAAACTTCGGTTAAAAAAAAAATAACAACAAGCATTCCAGCATAATCTACCTCCCTTCTCTCATCTACATCCCAGCACCTGCAGTCTTCCCCCCCAACAATTGGCAGTTAAACAATCCTCTGCAAGAGGAAGCAAGAATGAAACCTGTCACCCAGTCGCAAAGCGGATCACAGACGCCCTGGGTACTATGCTAGTGTTAGATCTGCGTCCAATGTTCACTATTAATACAGTTGGTTTAAGACATTTAATTGAGGTGTTATGTCCCTGTTAGCAAATGTCATCACTATACCATTTTACTAGAAAAGCTAATTCTCTCCTGTACCGAAAGTTTACTAAAAATGTCATTATTGGGTGACAAAATGGTATTCTACCCACTGTACACTTAACCACAGATATGTGTACAAGCGTAACTGGGCAAACAAAATATTATATGATTGTGAAAGCCCACTGGGTTGGTCATTCGCCTTCCCCAGCATGGACAGCAGCAGCATGTACCCAGGTACATCACATTTTTGAGAAGTAGGCTACTCTGTGTATCAGCAGCTTCACTAAGAGGCATACAGCTGACAAACTGTTCCAAAAACTAAGGGATGTCATTGAAAGATGGCTAATCCTGCTTGGAGTCTCCTGAGGATATGTCATTTCTGATTACGACCCCAATATTGGTCCAGCATTACAGCGGGGCTGAATTCCATCACATTTCCTGTTTTGCACACACTATCAACTTGGTGTTACAGAACTTTTGAAAAATGACATGCAGGAGATGCTGTTTGTGTCCATAAACATTTAGGGTCAATTTGTGGTTTCTGCAACAGCATGTAGGAGAATACAGCAGCTGCAAGAAGATTAGCATTTGAGGGGAATATACTTTAGTCCAGCGAAGTAGTTACCTGTGAAGAAAGTGCAGACACGGTTAGCTTGAGTCAAGTGATTGCCTTAATAATAGATTTTGAAAAGGTGCTACATAAAATTATAGTGTGCAATAAAACAAAGTAAATGTGCTAACTATATTTTAATTGTAGATGAAATACTTAATTTTCTTTGCAAGGATCCCAGACTTATCAACATCTTGTTGGGACGTCTTCTCCTTCAGTTTCTCTGGCAACTGCTTGTAGTAAAAGAAATTGCTTTCCCAAGACACCCAGTGGTGATGCAGATGAGTCCGCTAAACATTTTGATATTTGCTGTGCTGTAAAAGAATTGCCCAAAAACCGTGACAGCTCTGCCCTAAAATCAACTAGTCATTCCCTTTGGAAGGCCATTATCAGCAATTACATCATACTACACAGACTTCTATGATATTGGGATATTGGGATGAATTAGTATTGTTGGAGGAAGATTATCACTAAACCCTGCCACCTCTCCAGTTTCGCAGTGAGCTATGGTACAATAAAATGTAACTGCAGATTTAGACCAAGACTGTCAGCCCTATTATTTCTATTTCAGCAATTACAATTAGCAATGGAGCAATGGAGCTCTTCTCTTTGGGTGTTACCTATATAACGCAGCACAATTTGCCTGCAAATTCTACAGACAAGCCTGCTTGTCTTCCTCTCCATCAATGACTCTTAGCAATTGAGCACTCGTCTTTGGGTGTATATTACACCCAAACATTATTAGTGAAAATTATGAAAAATACAGTTTAATCCCTGATAGGCCCTCCACCATCCTTTGCATGTTAATAGTAGGATTGGTTGGAATTATGGTCAAGGTCACACATTTTTTTGACAAATCCTTCAAACCAGCCCAGATGTCAAACTGTTGTGGTCTGCCCCCTGCGTCATCCCTGCTTGTGTTTGGAAAGTGCATATTGGTGCCAGAACCTCACATGCCAGAACTGCTCCCACTGGTGCCACACTGCTGCAGGACTTACACAATCAACCGCATCCTCATCGTCGGATACCCAAATCTCCCCCACATCCTCTTCTAAAGACAAAGTGTCATCCTCACTTGGTGTATCACCGGCTACACTCGGGCTGTTCAGGCACATATCAGCAGAACTGCTGAAAGGGCCCTTCTTTATGGGTAGACTAACAGAATGGTCACGATTAGACATCCCACTGTTGGATGGACTCTCCACAGGGATTGTTGTCATTTGTGAATCAGAGCAAATATTCTCCTGTAATGCCTCACTGTTATCTTGCAGCTCGGCTTTGACGCGTAACAGTAGTTGTGCACCAATTGTAGGCTGGGTAACTTTTTGGGATCTGCCACTAATAGCCAAAGGTGAAGGCCTCATTCTCTCTTTGCCACTGCGTGTGTAGAATGGCATGCTTGCAATTTTTTTTTTATCGTCACTTAACTTTTGCTCAGTTACACTTCTTTTTCGCTTCAATACAGTAAATTTTTTTTTGGTTTTTGTTTTTTGCACTAATTTGAAAACACTCTGTTGTTTGACATCGCCTTGGCCAGATGACGTACTGGGAACACTAACATCAGGACTGGTGACAGAACCTGGTTGCTCATTTAGATCATATGTGGACTGCTTTGAATCCATTGCGTAGATACTGCTGACAGATATGACTTTTGACAGCCAGAAATATTAATGCACAATTAGAGAGGACACCCCAAAAACACTGAGGAGTGCTTAAAATTATTGAGTAGATACTGCTGACAGATATGACTTTTGACAGCCAGAAATATTAATGCACAATTAGAGAGGACACCCCAAAAACACTGAGGAGTGCTAACATTTATTGAGTAGATACTGCTGACAGATATGACTTTTGACAGCCAGAAATATTAATGCACAATTAGGGAGGACACCCCAAAAACACTGAGGAGTGCTAAAATTTATTGAGTAGATACTGCTGACAGATATGACTTTTGACAGCCAGAAATATTAATGCACAATTAGAGAGGACACCCCAAAAACACTGAGGAGTGCTTAAAATTATTGAGTAGATACTGCTGACAGATATGACTTTTGACAGCCAGAAATATTAATGCACAATTAGAGAGGACACCCCAAAAACACTGAGGAGTGCTTAAAATTATTGAGTAGATACTGCTGACAGATATGACTTTTGACAGCCAGAAATATTAATGCACAATTAGAGAGGACACCCCAAAAACACTGAGGAGTGCTAACATTTATTGAGTAGATACTGCTGACAGATATGACTTTTGACAGCCAGAAATATTAATGCACAATTAGGGAGGACACCCCAAAAACACTGAGGAGTGCTAAAATTTATTGAGTAGATACTGCTGACAGATATGACTTTTGACAGCCAGAAATATTAATGCACAATTAGGGAGGACACCCCAAAAACACTGAGGAGTGCTAAAATTTATTGAGTAGATACTGCTGACAGATATGACTTTTGACAGCCAGAAATATTAATGCACAATTAGAGAGGACACCCCAAAAACACTGAGGAGTGCTTAAAATTATTGAGTAGATACTGCTGACAGATATGACTTTTGACAGCCAGAAATATTAATGCACAATTAGAGAGGACACCCCAAAAACACTGAGGAGTGCTAACATTTATTGAGTAGATACTGCTGACAGATATGACTTTTGACAGCCAGAAATATTAATGCACAATTAGGGAGGACACCCCAAAAACACTGAGGAGTGCTAAAATTTATTGAGTAGATACTGCTGACAGATATGACTTTTGACAGCCAGAAATATTAATGCACAATTAGAGAGGACACCCCAAAAACACTGAGGAGTGCTTAAAATTATTGAGTAGATACTGCTGACAGATATGACTTTTGACAGCCAGAAATATTAATGCACAATTAGAGAGGACACCCCAAAAACACTGAGGAGTGCTAACATTTATTGAGTAGATACTGCTGACAGATATGACTTTTGACAGCCAGAAATATTAATGCACAATTAGGGAGGACACCCCAAAAACACTGAGGAGTGCTAAAATTTATTGAGTAGATACTGCTGACAGATATGACTTTTGACAGCCAGAAATATTAATGCACAATTAGAGAGGACACCCCAAAAACACTGAGGAGTGCTTAAAATTATTGAGTAGATACTGCTGACAGATATGACTTTTGACAGCCAGAAATATTAATGCACAATTAGAGAGGACACCCCAAAAACACTGAGGAGTGCTTAAAATTATTGAGTAGATACTGCTGACAGATATGACTTTTGACAGCCAGAAATATTAATGCACAATTAGAGAGGACACCCCAAAAACACTGAGGAGTGCTAACATTTATTGAGTAGATACTGCTGACAGATATGACTTTTGACAGCCAGAAATATTAATGCACAATTATGGGGGACAACCCAAAAGCGCTGGGGAGTGCCAAATATGAAGAAAAAATAATAAACCTCTATCCTCCTCTCTGCACTAGCGATTTTGGTTAGAGCAATTGCAAGAACAATATTGTATTCTTTCTCTGTCCCTGCTCTAATTAGCCTATGACTACACCCTGCTCTCTCCCTCTGTCAAATGGCGATGGATTGCTGTGGAGGCGTGTATTTATAAAGTTGAAGTATCGCGAGAACCGAGTCCCGAGATCCGACGACGTCACAATGACGTTCGGCCTCGATTTGGATTCGGAATTGGCGGGAGAGTACCGAGCTGCTCAGCTCGGTACTCGGATACCCAAAGTTCGGGTGGGTTCGGTTCTCGGAGAACCGGACCCGCCCATCTCTACTTTAAACGAGCACTCAAAACTCACCTGTTCCTCAAAGCCTACCAACCGTCCACCTAACCCGCATCTTCTCCTAACGTTCTACCCTCTCTCCTCCCGGTCCTTCTCCCCATATCTCAACTTCCTCCCCTTGTGCCTGTTTTGTTTTACCCACCCTTAGGATGTAAGCTTGTATGAGCAGGACCTTCTTCCCCCTTGTCTCCACACCTGTTCTTCTACTCCGCCTCTACTGCATTAACCTGCCTGGAGTTTCTGAAGCATTGGTATTTTTGTTTATTGTTCTGTACTGTCTCACCCTGTATAGTCTACTGTTTTGCTCTGTGTACGGCGCTGCGGAAATCTTGTGGCGCCTAACAAATAAATGATAATAATAATATCTTTATAGGAACTAATTACTTCTTTACTCCATGGAGTTTAATTTCCGTTCTGGATCTACACCCCATTGTGATACAGCCAGTCCAGTCTGTTATTGTACTTAACCAAAAGAAACATCAAACTATTTTATGGTATTTCAATTTCTAATTCAGTATCTGGTTGAGTGATCTCCATCTTCCACCATATAATCCCCCCCCCCCCCCCACCAAATTTTCCCCTATTACCCCTTAGTAAAGTTCTCTTAATGAAAGCCTCTGGACAGAAATGTTTGCACTTGAATTGTATATAATAACTTCGGTAGCTAATTATGTAAATGGATAATCAGGGCTGCATTGTACACTTAATGTTTCACCACTTAGCTCTTAATACACAGATACATATTTCATAATATATTGGGTGACACTGTTCTCTTATGCAGGTTATGATCTTCTGTTACTCCTAGATTGTCTTCCAGCAAGGACTGAATTTCCCCTACTCTTTATATTTACTGTGACCCCTTATTTATTGTTTTTTACATACCCCCATTTTCTGGCAAGTGCAGGTTGATATATCAGGACATCATCTCCAAAAGTGTCAGTAAATCAGTTTTATAACAGTGGTAAAAATACTTTATATTCTATTAAAAAAAGAATGAAAGCACATATATTCCAGGTCACCATCACTTATAGCTGTCGCTTTCTGCTTCCTCCGCTTGTAAAGAATATTCCCTGTTAATCAGTCATGAGTGTGAAGGAAATGTATTCCTGAGTTAAGCTGGGTACACACAACAGAAAATTTCTCCCGTTGCGATATCTGTAATGATCTTACCAATGACTGAAAGTCCTGATCCGCATGCCGATTTATGCGTACACACTTACATGATTTACCCTCAGATCTTCATCTGTCAAAACCAGCTGCTGAAAAGATCGTGACTCTTTAAACTCTATGGAGATCTGCCTACACTGCTGTGTGAGTGCATACACACTGCAGAATTGGAACAACATTGTTCCATCCTTTATAGAAATTTTTAGTCCGTTTATAAAATCAAATCAAACGATACAATGTGCTATGGTACGATAAACCATGATTGTGGGAGTGTACACACTAATGATATTGGACCGAACAGTCGTTTATTGTGTAATTGGCACTATAATCAGGTGAAAAACCTGTAGTGTGTACCCAGCCTTAGAGCTAATTACGGTGATGTTTGAAAAAGTTCATTAATTGGATTTAGGGGAGATAAAGATAATGGAGGAACCTATAAATGCAGAAAAGTAAAACAGAAATCTCAGACAAGTAAACAAAAAAAAACAGATCTTAAGTGATTAAATGATTAAGTAAAAGAACAGAAGTAAAATATTGCTATGAACAACAAAGGTCTAAAGTATTACTTATTGTACCGAAATAGAATACAAACAATAGAAAACAAAGTGTAGAAATGTAATTTATATACACTAATCATGTTCTTTATGAATATTCTTTATTCCAAGAAAACTGTACGCCTGGTGAAAACCTGTCTAGAGAAATCCATATCCCATTATTCTCAGCATAACATTATCTCACACTTTGCGCCTCTGTTCTGTGAGATGCAAAATACACAGCAAGATAAGTCAAACAGCAAATCACGGTGTAACATTCACCTGGTTTCAAGTTTTTTCGGCTAAGTTATAGTATGGATGGACAGGGTTAAGGGGGGTTCCATTGTGTCCAAAATTTAACATGCAGGTCTGATGGACTCCGCCTCTTTTGGAAAGACTTTGTACATTATTATTGTTAATTTCTATATTGTCCATCATATTATATAGTGATGTACAGAGAATATGTAATCAGTCCCTAAACCCATTGGGGCTTACAGTCTATATTCCCTACACACACACAGTGTTTTTGGAGTGTGGGAAGACACTCTGAGGAAATCCACAAAAACACAGGGAGAACATACAAACTCCACATAAATAGGGAAATAGTTGGAATCGAACCCATGACCCCAGCGCTCATCATTGTGCTACAATTCTTTCCCATACATAATAGATGCTGCACCTTATTGTCTATAATTTACACTGATTTTCAACTTAAGATTTGTCCTGTATTCATCCACACTTTTCTATGTATTCCACTCAGGACTGGTATACGCGCCCATCTAAAGTTTGCCATGCGCACAGCTAGAATTCTAATCAAATAGAAATCGAGCAGATTGTTATTATGGGAACATGTGACAACTGTATAGATTGTAAGCTTCTGAGCAGGGCCCAGTGTGTCTCCAGCATTACTCCACTTATGCTACCAGTGACCAGTAACTCTCCTATTTCAGCGATTGCAGGAAGAAGCACCAGCGATTGATGTATCACACTGTGCTTCTTCCTGCAGTTAATTATTGCAAAGCATGGTGACAGGAACAGAACATTAAGATAAATGGGGAATCATGTAATTGGCTTGTTTTGTATCAACTTACTTTCCACATAACCAAACTTAAAGTAAAATATATAAAATAGATTTATGGTTTGAAAGATCCGCTATTTTTCGAGTTTGCTTTTGTTGTGTTTATTCTAGCTATGAGATCATAACCTACTATTTGATGTTAGTTTTCTCAACTTTGGGACCTGTTTACAATGAAAAACTTTGTTTTGTAACCTCTTGTTCCAATATGTTAAATGTATTTCTTATACGAGTTGCATGCAGATTCTTATTTATATATTATACTAGTGTCTTTATGTCATTTACTATTTTCTTTTTTTACTAATCTATAATTGACCTTTGTATTTTTAACGTACTTTCAGTTTAGTAAAAGTAATTAAACAAACAAATACAAAACAAAAATAAACAATATCCTTTTTTGCTATGCATATAAATAATTGTAAAGGAAAGTAGATATATTATGTTTCCCCACTATATATAAATATAATAGCCAAATTGGTAGTGATGGCATACTGTAGAGGCTGAAAAGTAATAGCTCTAGGAAACATTTGTAGGGGTACGTTTGCCCTCTGGTCACCAGCTGACCAGTTAAAACAAGAACATTAATAACACTTTTTGATGAAGAGTTGAATTATTGCTAGTTTAGGCCGTCTAGTCATATCTATAGGGTGTGCCTCTTCTGGAGCCCCGGGTGTAGACATGAAGATTGAGCGTGTTCACGCTTCACTTCCCCCACCTGTGGCCTCTCCGGTTTTCAGTTCCTCTGAAATAGAGAACCGAATATGTTGCAGAAATCTCTCTATCTGAACGTGTACTTCGGAAACTTTTATTTTTTTAACTGTGAATCTGAAACTTGGATCAGCACAACAGTGTCCGATTGCTAGTCTCATAATTGGTGTTTGACTTACACAGACTTGTTACCAGTTGCCACAAGTACACGTTTCTCTAACTGAATGCATTATATCAATTGATTGTCCTTTACACACAGTAAATATCTACAAAATGCAGCATGAGTGCACTTACCACTGTGGCCACATATAATATAATAACTCAACACATGTCAATGCAGGATGAATCGTGGTTAGTCCAGATAATTTATATATATATATATATATATCTTCCATATTCCCCACTATAAAATATAAGGCTACTTTATTATTATATTACTCAGAGTTCCGTGAATTTATGGAAGCATTTGTTCTGCACTCTGTAATTTTATATAGCCAAGAAACTCCTCTGATGTCATTATATTTTACAATAGAGGGTACATTGTTCCCATGATATATACAATATAACACTCATGTGACTCTTATGTAAAAGTCAAATGTGTTGCTATGTTTTGTTATACCTGTTTGGTGTCTAATAGACTATATCAAATGATGTATGTATCTGTGTAAACAATATCATTTTTGTATGTCTAACACATTTGTATATAATTTCATTAAGTTTTTATTTGTTTCAATTAACTTTAATTTGTGTCTTACATTATAGTGTTGTTTCAGGGTATCAGTTGAATTCATACATTAGCAACTGCATTATTTTATATGGACGTATAAAATAATGCATGCATGTATCTTTTTCTTTATTATACTGAAACAGTAATGGAAAAAGCGGAACATTGGTGTTTGTGAAAATCAAGAAAACAAATATTATTTGTGATATGGGCAGCACAGTGGCTCAGTGTTTAGCACTTCTGCCTCACAGCACTGGGGTCATGAGTTCAATTCCCGACCATGGCCTTATTTGTGTGGAGTTTGTATGTTCTCCCCGTGTTTGCATGGGTTTCCTCCGGGTGCTCCGGTTTCCTCCTACACTCCAAAAACATACTGCCAGGTTAATTAGCTGCTATCTAAATTGAACCTAGTCTCTCTCGGTCTGTGTATATGTTAGGGAATTTAGACTGTAAGCTCCAATGGGGAAGAGACTGATGTGAATGAGTTCTCTGTACAGCGCTGCAGAATTAGTGCCGTTATATAAATAACTGATGATGATGATTTGTGATATCACAACTTCTTTGGTTACATGTGGATGACCACAGCAGGCTGTCTTCCTGTGCCTGAGGGACCTCAACAAAGGAGAAAGCTCCCATAATGCACTGCCGGGCCACTAGTTTAGAGATCCATACACCCAGACACATTCCTCATGGAAGTTCTGGGTAAGGTACTACTTCCACTTGAGGACTACAGGACCACCTACTTCCAGAAAGGGTGAGACATAGCTACCAGTTATGGGGGCAAAAGGACCAGAAAATGCCTCTCCCACAAACTAGGTAAATAAATGTCCCTATTTCAGTGGTTTATGGTTAATGTCCACTCCTTGCACAGTGTTTGCATCACCTGTAAAGGGGGGACACAACAGAGATGAAGTGGAAATGGACCTTGTTGGTTTATGAGCACTGGTAGCACGTCTTTCTTTTTTTTTTTAGGCCAACCATGCACACAACACAAGAGTGTGGATCCAATGGGTCATTGACAACACTGCATTTTATCTGAAACAGGGTAAGTGGTAGTAGCATTAAGGAAGAATGGACCAGCCTGTATGTAACTAATAAACTCTATCTTAGCTTAGCATACTGTAGTTTTGCAAATGCATTTTAAGTATATAACATATATTCTGGTCAACTATTTCCCAACATTGTAAATGTGTAAATCAGGACAGTGTATGGATGCAAATGGGGCATTTTGGATGGGTGTGTTACATTGGGATATACCATGTTTCCGGGGAACGTGCCTAGCACTCCTGAAGCACTAGGTCATCACCAACTTCCTCCCTTCCCATAAAACATTCCGCATTGTCTCCTGCTCCAGTGTTGGGTGCGGAGACCCCTGTTTGCAGCGCTGAGTGGGTCTTACCTTGTAACAGTCCCGGTACTCAGAACAGTCCCGCCTAAAATTGGGACATTTTGGCATTTTATGAGTAAAACATAGTTGTGAATAAGTACATTTTACTTGTAGAACATAGTTGCTCAGGCTGACTTGGATGCATATGCTTAAAAAAGTAAGGTTTAAAAACCTGCATGTAAAAATAGCATATTTACGAACATCCACTTTTATCTGGAGATAGACCAAGCTCTGCACCAGTAGCATATATACTAGGTTTATGTCAGGCGCAGTGTGATACACTTATACACCCAACCAGGTCATAAGCACAAGAAAAGTTTATTTACATTTGTTTTGATAGTGAAAAATCCATTCACTATTAGGTTTGTCCTCTATAATACATAAAAGCCCTCTATAATACAGCAGATACAATCTTCCTTCTCATGTACAAATGAAAATAAAATTGCTTCAAAAATACGCTGACAAAATCATGTATTATAGGCAGGAGCAATGGAGAAGGCACCTTCAGACGTGAATCCGCTATCAGCCAATCAGAAGCCGCTAGTGATCACCATCCCCACTATCAGTGTGGATTTGCACTAGCCCTTGGCTACACACAATTGATACGTCTACTGATTGGAGTATCTGCGTCTCCGTGCAGGTCGACCTCAGTTCGCAATTACGTGAACATGCCCTTGCTGTACTTGCTCTCTGCTAGATAGTGAACATGCACTAGCTGTACTTGCTCTCTGCTAGATAGTGGCTTCACTTCCCATTAATCATATAAGAAAGCAGTAGAGCTAGAAAATATGTGTAACTGGTGCACCGGTAAAAAAGGTGCTGCAATAACAACAAACAATATATTTATATCACATTTAATGATATTTCTAAAGTACACACGTATCATTCCACAAATAATTTTGCTGCATGTATGGATTACTGCCAGAGACAATACCTCATAAATACTGAAGATATTTCAAACTGTTTTCAAACTACTTTGTATGTTTGTTACTTAAATGTTATAAGCTATAAGTGAAAAAATGAAAACAAATGTTAAATAAAGAACACTTTGCATATACATCTGTAGCGCAGAACATTTGTAATACAGGAAATAATAATAATAATGTACATGGGAAGATGCCACAGCAGAGTTATAGTCTAATTAATACCCAAAAAGTATTTTTTAACTTGCATCTATCTCTCTTACCCCAAGCAGCAGAATGGTGAGGTCCTATGCCAGGGACTATTTTTAGTATCATTTATTTGTTGGGTGCCACAAGGTATCCGCAGCTCCGTACACAGTACAAACAGTGGTACAAAACAGGGTGACAAAGTACAGAACAATAGACACAAAGTACCAATGCTTTAGGAACTCCAGGGAGACATATGGAGTAAAGACAGAGCAGAAGAACCGTTATGGAGACAGGAGGGGAGGGGGGGCCCTGCTCATAAGAGCTTACATCCTAAGAGAGAGTGAAACAAAAACAGGCATGAAAGGGAGCGAGTGAGGCAGGGGGAGAGAAGAGAGGGCCCAGGGGAGAGAGGGAGAACGAGAAGAGTGGATGAGGAGTTAGGTGAATGGTTGGTAGGCTTTAAGGAACAGGTGGGTTTTAAATGCCCGTTTGAAGGAGCACAGATTGGGAGAGAGACGGATGGAGCGAGGGAGGTCGTTCCAGTGCACGGGGGCAGCTCGGGAGAACTACAGCAATTCTAGAAAACTAAGTTGTGTAAAAGAATTCTGCCTCAGGTGTCACAACACAGGTGGATTCAAGATACCCAGGTGCTAATTAGAGAGAGAACTTTGGCTGTACAAAGTTATTGCATCTCCTTTACGAAACACAGGGGATGAGCTCTGCAAATAGTTTTGTATTGTATTGATGCGCGGTCTCTAAAAAACATCTCCACACACTGGAAGTGCGCCAAGGTTTGCACAGAGTGGCGGAGACATCTGAAGAGGTGCACTGTGCAAAAATGGAAGCACAATATGAACGCACCCATATAAGTAAATTATACTTCTCCTGTTTTTCTCCTAAAATACTGGTCGGGTTTCGCATCATTTATGGCTTAATTTATTCATGAGAGGAAGGTCACATCAGGATTGTCTTTATTAGGCGACAATTTTTTGTCAAATAATAAAGGTGACAAAAAAATGGCAGTTTTGGCACACCTCCTTTGCCGGAAGTGTGCCAAAACTGCGCTTCCCTGTACAATTCGAAGTGCAAAATACATCCCATTGAAAGTATAAGACCATATTCTATCTCCACCAGGTGTGAGCTCATTGGAATGTGACAAATTGTTGATAGCAGAATGTCCTTTCATACAACAAGGAACACCCCAAAAATTGTGCCCTCTCCCCTCCTTTATCTCATCTCAATATTCCGGCTCTGCTAAATTTTTGCACAGCTCTACAAAACTAGGCGACCAGTCGGCAGTTCTGCGAGTTGGAGGAAACTTTGGGAGGACTTTGCTGTGGCCATTTGTCCTGTAAAGCCTCTGAGAGGTGATCAAGACTCAAAGGCTCTCAAGGACTGATGCACCTTCCAAACATCTTCAATTTCACGCGAATGGGCTGTCGAAATTTGTGCTCCCGGCACCAGGCAGCATTAGGCCTTGGTGGACCTTCGCTGGTTTATACAATTGTAAATGAAGGTGAAGAGAAAAAACTTTCAGAACCTAGATATTTAAATAGATAATACACTGGCTGCTTTGCGACAGTACCAGTGGAAATGTTTCCATCATCATCATCAGTTGTTTATATAGCGCCACTAATTCTGCAGCGCCGTACAGAGAACTCATTCACATCAGTCCCTTCCCCATTGGAGCTTACAGTCTAAATTCCCTAACACACAGACAGACTGAGAGAGACTAGCGTCAATTTTGATAGCAGCCAATTAACCTACTAGTATGTTTTTGGAGTGTGGGAGGAAACCGGTGGACCCTGAGGAAACCCATGCAAACACGGGGAGAACATACAAACTCCACACAGATAAGGCCATGGTCAGGAATTGGACTCATGACCCCAGCGCTGTGAGGCAGAAGTGCTAACCACGTAGCCACCGTGCTGCCCACACATTAGAATACAAAAAAATTCTATTTTATACTATTATAAGTAGAGATTAAAAATAGATTATGTGACAGGAAGACTAATTCACAGTGTGTGTGATAGGGCTCTTTTAGTGTTAGGGGTGTACAAATCATGAGGCATCCTGAGGCAGTTGCTTCAAGCAGCAAGTTTTGGGGTGGCAGCAAAATAAAGGGGATTCATTAAAAAAAATACAATTTTGAAAGCAAACAAAATAAAAACCTCTGGTTAGGCCTGGAACTGGATTATTGTTATAATTTAATCTTGCGCAAAAAGTAAATCATGCTGCTCATTGTCTTAATGTGTAACTAAAATAATTCAGTGTCTTTGCAAAAGCGACAAATTTGTCAATAATCGTAGTTGAATCAAATAACAATATTGGAACTAAGTGTTTCACAGGTTAAGAGATAAATGAAGCGCTTATTGCAGAAAAAACAAGATGGAGACCATGACTAAATATGTATTAATTCTGTATGGCAGTTGATGTTAAGAAAGATGGAGGACAAACGGGGATAACTAAAATGTATTCATGGAAACTTAATACACTCAAAACTCATAGTTGAAATGTTCATATTTATATTTGTATTGAAAGAAGAGGTGGTTAGTTCGTATCCTTCAAAAATATATTGAGTCTTGGGGGTATATTTACTAATCTGCGGGTTTGAAAAAGTGGAGATGTTGCCTATAGCAACCAATCAGATTCTAGCTGTCATTTTTGTAGAATATACTAAATAAATGATAACTAGAATCTGATTGGTTTCTATAAGCAGCATCTCCACTTTTTCAAACGCGCAGATTATCCCTTCTAATCAATAAAGTTCTTGATATGACGTTACAGTATGTTATCAAAGGGTCTCTATTGAACAAACCATCTCCGGCTAAATAGCTCTGTATCTTTATGTCTTCGAAAGAATGGTCCAAGTTCTGCATTACTGATGTCTCCTTGTTCTTCATCTGTATATTAGTTAAGCAGACAGTTCAGGAAAGCGTTTAGATGAAGTTGAATCTAGGGGCAGGGGTAAGGGGCAAAGGGCAGGTACAGTTTTGTCCTGGGCTGCCTGCAGCTGCACAACTTGCAATCAGAACAACCAGGGAGCACCCCATGCCTCTCTCTCAGCTGTCAGACATGGCCACTCACTCTGTGGTATGATGGTCTCTATCATACCCAGCAGACAGCTCCTAGCCTGCTGATTGGTGGATGGCACTGACCATTCACCATTCAGAGTGTTGGGAGCTCCACACATATACTACTTGGCGAGTATCCAATAATCAAAGTGCCGGGAGCAGTCTACTGGTTATGACGGTATCCCAGCACAGCCAAACTTGTTCTCCAGCTTGCTGAGAGACACGGTGGGAAGCAATTCATTAGATCTTGGGTCTGCATTTTGTCATCACTTAAGAGATTAGGGGATACATGCATTATAAAGTCACCAAAGATCTGGGGTCTGTATAGTAAAGTCCCCATAGATCTGGGCTCTGTATAGTAAAGTCCCCATAGATCTGGGGTCTGTATAGTAAAGTATCCATAGATCTGGGTTCTGTATAGTAAAGTATCCATAGATCTGGGGTCTGTATAGTAAAGTCCCCATAGATCTGGGGTCTGTATAGTAAAGTTCCCATAGATCTGGGGTCTGTATAGTAAAGTATCCATAGATCTGGGGTCTGTATAGTAAAGTATCCATAGATCTGGGGTCTGTATAGCAGAGTCCTCATAGATCTGGGGTCTGTATAGCAGAGTCACCATAGATCTGGGGTCTGTATAATAAAGTCCTCATAGATCTGGGGTCTGTATAGCAGAGTCACCATAGATCTGGGGTCTGTATAATAAAGTCCCCATAGATCTGGAGTCTGTATAGCAGAGTCACCATAGATCTGGGGTCTGTATAATAAAGTCACCATAGGTCCAGGGTCTGTATAATAAAGTCCCCATAGATCTGGGGTCTGTATAGCAGAGTCACCATAGATCTGGGGTCTGTATAATAAAGTCCCCATAGATCTGGGGTCTGTATATTAAAGTGACCAGAGATTTTAGGTGTCTGCATTGTAAAGACACAAGAGATGGGAGACATGCAATGTAACACCACCAGAAATTTGGTTGTCTGCATCTTAAAGTGTCCTCCAGAACAGGGTTAACATTGAATAGAATTGGTAATCACTATTATGCATTGTGTACTCTCGAGCGGCAATGAAATAGCTTTCAGCATTGTAGAGAGATTACTAAAATGTTGCATATTGCTTAATAAGATGCTCTTTATATTGTATATGCATCATTAAGATGCTCTCTATATTTTATATTGATTATAAAGATCCTCGCTCTATCACAACAATATTCTCTGCACTCTATCAAAGAATCTTAGAATGCACTCTGTATTGCATCAAAGGTCACTAGAAAGTGAATTGTATGCTTTGTCTTGTATAGAGGTTCCTAGAATGCTCTCTGTATTGTATATCGGTCCCTAGGATGCTTTGTGTATTGTATAGAGATGCTCAAAGAGTTTGAACCGGTGCGAAATTCAAATTTCACCAATTTCAGCGAATTCATAAGATATTGACATGAATCAATTTAGGCCTTATTTCTGTGGAAGTGTTCCTCTTTACACATCAAGGGACTTATTTTTTTGGAAGCATATTGCACTACAAATATACACGTAAAAATTCTGTTGCAAATAATGCATACTTGTTGCAGTATTTCTGCATCACATTTGTTAGGTGTACAAATGTGTATACTTACACCCAACAATAGCATTGAGATATAGCTTGACACTGCGCAAGTCATATCACCCTATTAGTACACAATATAATGTAATGAAATGTCATCTACACAAGAGAATATAGTTTGTTGCCAGTGTTATTAATAACTGTGATGGTTGCATTGTCCATATTAAATACAACCCCCCCCCCCTTCTGTTGATTACCGCTTTATAAAACTTGTTTTCTGCGGTAGCCCAAATGGAAACAATCAAATAGGCGTCCATGCATAACTTAAGCTGGGTACACACTACAGAAATTTCGACCAATTTTTAATGCCGAGCGATTTTACATGCGATCGATGGTCCGATCACTCGGTCCATGGACTGCATACACACTAGCCTTGTTTAGGTCGATAAAGGGAACAGCGGACGTCCCTTTAGCGACTTTTTACAGCCATGTTGTCGTGTGCAATGACTGTAATTTCATACTCACTGTTGTGGATCGGTCGGAAGTTTATACACACTACACAGCGGAAACGAGATTGGAACCAAAATATTAAACGGTACGACCAACCAAATGAGGCAATAATCGTCCATTTGGGCAGACTTTCGACCATTGTGTCACTACACACACTGACCCAACTTTTGAACGAGCGGTCGTATGTCGGCTGATTGAGCTGATTATTGGACGAAAACCGTGTAGTGTGTACCTAGCTTTAGTATAGCCACAATGCTAATTAATGACCTGCTATCAGCTTGAGAGATCAATTCTCAAACAGCCATTCATTAGTGGCTAGATAGTCCTGCTGAATCATCATCACATAACTTTATACCAGGACTCTAGTACCCGCAAAAGGTATGCCCCCTACAAATCATATATATGGGGATATACTGAGGTCTTCTCAGATCTCCAAGGGTGTGTTACACACATGTGAACATGATTATACTGTACCCAGCTACCACTTGTTCACCCCGGTTCATCTTTTAATTTTTCACTTGAACTGAATTTAATATCTTAACATAAAAACACTCCAATACATTTGATAAATAGTAAAAGAAAACCATTGTTTGTGGCTGATTATCTCACGAAAACCGTAGATACCAAACAAAAAATGAATCAAATTTAAAACCAGAGGTTACTCTTAGTATTTAGGTACCGAAACTGTGTAGGCTCACATATGTGTGCACATGTCAAAAAATGGTGGAATATCCATGGTGTGAATAGGTGTTCTCCTATGAAATGGGGTCTGTATTTTGAAGCAGTGTCAAATGGGTATAAGTAGGTAGTATAGATTGTTAGGGGTGTCTATTTTATATGGTAGGGCTGAATTGGGCACTTGAGGTCATTGGAATGATTGTGTTAGTTTATTGGTGCATGATTCATGGGTGTCCCCAGAAATATTAACTGTTACTTGATAATAACCACTGGTCCACATGGTATTGTGTACTTTTACCAAGTGTTCAAAATTACTTGGTCCTGATGATCAGGTAACAATGGGGGTCTTCAACCAACATAGCCCACCAATTCCTTACAAGTGTTGGCAGTATCTATTTTTATACCTTTTTTTCTCCCCATTTTAAAGTTGGTTTTTTTTCTTAACTTTTGGGCATTGTCCCTTTGCTACAATATAATGAAAAGGGTGGCAACTTTGAATTATTAATATGTTAGATTGTTAGCTGTTGTTATCAAATAAGGACTGTCTCTGCACTTTTTTGATATCTCTGTCCTTTTAGATATTATTGATACCCTTAACGCTTCTCTCCTACCTTCAAAATGTATGCTTAGTCTGCTTGGGGAAACCCTTGGGATCTTCTCTAGGAATGGATCTGCTTCTACAAGTAAAACACAGTTACAGGGGATCTTGCATATAAGCTGGGCATCAGGTCGGAGATATCGCAAAGTGTTGGGAGAAGCTGAAGAGGCCCTGTCTGAGCTCAATCTAGTCCTTGTAGCCATCAATCTTGCATATTAATAATGGACCCCTCCATTACTTTGGAGGGACAAAGCATAAAAGTTTAAAACAATGATTTAAAATAAATTGTATATTAATATGTTGGGATGGGTGAGAGGTAAAAGGTCCACGGCTGAATATTACAGGCTAACCTTACAGAGATTAAAACCCAGCCATGTACCACTGACATTTTTGTGTGTTTCATTGTCTGGGACTAGAAGGGTGGAAATGCCCATTTAAGTGTAAGTATTAACCAATGTTGCATTGATGTCTTTGGGGGGAATTCAATTAGCCGTGAAGTGTCTCATTTCCATTCCGGAGACACTTTGTGCGGATATTTTTAAAGAAATAACAACTCATTCTTCCTCACGCCCCATAGAGGTGCGAGGAAAAATGAGAGATATTTCTACCATAGTAACGCTAAAAATGCGCAGCCGTGATGTTCTGAGGAACATCGCGTTTAATTGAATTCTTCCCCAAGAATGATAGTTGATTTAATTTTGGCCAAGAAGGTACTGTAGGACCTGCTATTCTTAAAAATGTGGTTCTATGTACAAAATGACAGAATAACACATCCATTGGTGATACCAACAGTGTGAAGAATGAAAAACCCTAAGGATGACATTTTTGTTACAAAAAATACAATGGATAACAAATTAAGTGGGGTGTCTGTATTAGATAAGGATATATAGAATGTTAGAATATAAGGAATGTTACACTGTAGGATATTTATGAAGCTCACATTTTTTGTTATGTATTTATGAATATAGTCACGGGGCAACATGGTGGCTTAGTGGTTAGCACTTTTGCCTCACAGCACTGGGGTCATGAGTTCAATTCCCGACCATGGCCTTATCTGTGTGGAGTTTATATGTTCTCCCTGTGTTTGCGTGGGTTTCCTCCTGGTGCTCCGGTTTCCTCCCACACTCCAAAAAAAATATACTAGTAGGTTAATTGGCTGCTATCAAAATTTACCATAGTCTCTCTCTCCCTCTCTCTCTGTGTCTGTCTGTTTGTGTGTGTGTGTGTGTGTGTCTGTCTGTTTGTGTGTGTGTGTGTGTTAAGGAATTTAGACTGTAAGCCCCAATGGGGCAGGTACAGATGTGAATGAGTTCTCTGTACAGCGCTGCGGAATCAGTGGCGCTATATAAATAAATGATGATGATGATGATGATATAGTCTGTTCTTGTGATCATGAAAAATTATTAACTGATTCGACATCACACCAAAAATGCCTATAAGCCATGTTGGTGAATTTTTATAGAAATCTTTATGTAACTATAACATTTACCTTTTAACCAAAAACCAAGGATTTTGTTTCCCTGCAGGTTCTCCATAAAATCATTGGCATTTTATGAAAATGGGAGGGAGGGAACAGATTCCTCAGTATTCCAGTGGTTTAGAACAAAATGACCTCTGCCACATTAGCTTTGGGGAGGTTTAGGGATGTAAATGTACTTATACAAAGGTATTCATTTATTTATTTATGGTCCCATTTATAAGATTCTGCCAATTAGATTGGATTGATGGTTTCACATTGCAAATTTTACATGTTCCCCAATAATAATCCTTCCATTTTAACTTCAACATTTATTAAAAACAAAGACGTATGTGAAGCAGAATATTTTTTATTTATTTTCTTGACATATCAAGATAAAAGCAAAAAGTATTTATTTTATTTTTTTTCCATTGAAGTGCTAAGAAGCTTTACAATAAAGAACATTGTGTTTCCCACATCTGCCCACGAGACAAAAACATACAGCATGGAATGATTTAAATAGAAAAAAAGGGGGAAAAGTCTCCTAGGTTTAGTTCGAGGGACTTTAGAATGTGTTGAGCCCCTTTTTATACAGAACATTCCGACCTCTTGAAGCTCGTGACCAGCGCTGACGTCAGAGCTGATTGGGAGACCACACATTCGTACTGGTTATACTCGTTATACTTCGCGGCGGTGAGACTGAGTGTACTGCTCATACTGTTGGTGCCATCACTTTCCCGCAACTTCTCACTGTCTTTTACTCCTTCTGTTATGGTTTTGGAGTCCGCCTTCCATTCCACCGTGGCATCTCCTGGATAGAAGTTTTCGACCAGGCATATAACAGATACGAATCCTGACTTAATCTGTTCTCCAGAGGCAGGGTAGATGGAAACAGTAGGTTTGACGTTTTCACCTCCTGTAACATAATAGTGGATATGATTGAGTACAGACAGAAAAATTCAATATAGTGACATTTGCTGAGTATTGCGGTTTTTGAAACCAATGTATGAATAGTATGTTTGTTAAATTATGTACTTTAATTTAACATATCCACAGCTAAATTTCATTTATAAATTATGAAACCATAAATGCACCATTAGATCAAGTCAAAGATGATGCTTTCTAAGTAGTTATGAGAGAAAGCCTATGTGACACATTTTTGTAATGTAATTCAGTGGAACTTCTTTATTAAAGAGGTCGACGTTTTTAGTATCCAGAGGTTAGCAGTTAACCTGTTAGGGTGTTTGGTGAGTTGCTTTATCACTTGCTTTTTTACTGTATTGGGTGAAGTTATTTACCTTTGGACTGCACATACAAAAGATCTGGGGTGATGCACTGTATTACATGAACATTATGCATATTTTAAAAGTAATGTGTGTATAAGTATATATATACATATATTATATATATATATATGTGTATATATATATATATATATATATATATATGTATATATATACATATATATATATATATATATATATATATATATATACATATATATATATATAATATATGTATATATATACTTATACGCACATTACTTTTAAAATATGCATAATGTTTATGTAATACAGTGCATCACCCCAGATATGTGTATATATGTGTGTATATATATATATGTATATATATATATATATATATATATATATAAAAGTATATATATATATATATATATATATATATATATATATATAGATCTTTTGTTTTTGCATTTGTTTGCTTAACGTACCTATTGATTTAAAGTGCAAAGATCAATTCTAAGTGCAAGTTTCCATATTTTTACTGTCATTTTACTGCCAATATATAGATTTGCACCATACAAAAGTGAAGCATATATTTATTACAGTGTATGATAACATTATCTTTTAAATTCCAACTTTCTGTAAATATTGAAAGTGCTTAATTTTATTTAAAGGAGGAAGTCCATTTTAGAACATTTAATCATGTATTATATAAACATAATTACATCATAAACTATAGGCTAAACTAAACTAAACTAGGCTATATTATAGGGAAATCAGCAATAGGAACATGCTCTTCCTCTTGCCTTATTCAAAAAGACAACAGTGTAGCAGAATACATGAAAAAATATATAATTACATGATACCTAACATGCAAAAAAGTGTATTTTGTATGCTCTAGAGCTAGAAAATATTTCTATAAACACATATTTATAATAAATAAATATAATGCCCACTTACTTCTCAAGACCATCTTATTCTACATCCCAAATTGTACCACAATAACTGTCTGCAGTTACTTCCCTTTATAAATACTCAACCATGCCTCTGTTTGAACTATATATATATTGTTCAGTTTTGCCTACATACAATATAAGAGATTTTGTAAAATATAATCCTACTATTTACACATTGCATTTAAGCCTGTCAGCATATTTTTTCAGGATTCAATTTTTTTTTAAAAAAATTATAGCCAGGTAAATACAATATATAAACAATTTATAGTTTATTACTTATATAATGGGTGGATGGATGACTACAATAGAAAACAAAGCAATATTTTAAGCTTTATATATTGAATAAATATATAGGAACAAAAAAAATATCTAACATATCTCCTACAGTGTTTTACAATGTAATAAAATAGTTTAATTAATTATTACTAGAAAGTAGAATATGTTAACTTTTACTGCACAATACATAAAAATTAAGACATTTGGTTTGTTAAATGCAATATTAAAAATTATATACTTACATTTATTTTCTACAGTGACTTTGTGTCCAAAAGTGAACCACAGTAACTAATATCCTATAAGCACTGTGCAAAAACTTATATGGAACTAAAATACTGTGTCCTGCAGCTTTTTTAAAAGACTGACAGAAAAAAACATATTTATTTTACCTTTTATAGACTAATTTGTATTGATAAGCACTAGGGTCTCTTACAATAAACTGATAGATTGCACATTTGTATTATAGTTTTACTTATGATACAGTAAAAATTTGTAAATAAAAATCTTTCTGCACGACATTATATATATATATATATATATATATATATATATATATATATATATATATATATATATATATATATAAGGCATGAGAATGACAAATATGAAATTGTGAGTACTTACGTTTTATCTCTATGGTGGTTTTTTGGCCAAAAGTGAACCACAGTAAATACTTTTCCTACACTCAATGTACAAAAACCTTGACTGAAGTGAACTAAGTATCATGATATGATCTCTTATAATAATCTAAATGAAGGCCATTTAATTTAAAACAAAATCTTATGGTAATATAAAAAACATATTGCTAAACGATATGTTGCTAAAGTGGCATATATACCTATAAAGTACATAAAATGAGAAAGACAATTTTGAAATAATATGTACTTACGTTTAATCTCTACGGTGGTCTTTTGGCCAAAAGTGTACCACAGTACCTACTTCCCTATAATCACTGTGCAAAAACCTACATGGAATTATAACACTGTTTTGCAGCCTTTGAAAGACTGATAGGAATAAATATATTTACATTCTCTCTTATAGACTTATTTGTATTGTATGATAAGTATCATATTTTCTTATAATATACTGATGGACGACAAATTTTATTATAATTATTATATTAATATTTCTAATGATAAAGTAAAAAAAATGCTTATTTAAATAGTGTGTGTGGAATATATACATATAAAATACAAAAAATGTGATAGACAATTATGAAATAATATGTACTTACGTTTGATCTCTACGGTGGTTTTTTGGCCAAAAGTGTACCACAGTACCTACTTCCCCTATGCTCATTGTACAAAAACCTTCACTGTAGAGAACTAAGTATCATGTTCTCCTATTATAATCTAAAGGAAGGATAATTCAATCTTTTTTTTCCTTAAGGTAATGTAAAAAATATATGCTAAATAAAATGTTGCTAAAGTGTCAGATACACATGTAAAGTATATAAAATAAGAAAGACAATTTTGCAATAATATGTACTCCGTTTAATCTCTACGGTGGTTTTTTGGCCAAAAGTATACACAAGTACCTACTTCTCTATAAGTACTGTGCAAAACCCTATATGGAATTATAAAACTGTGTCTTGCAGCTTTTTAAAAGATTGATTGAAATCAATATATTTACATTTTCTCTTATAGACTTATTTGTATTCTATGATATGTATTATGATTTTTTACAATAAACTGATGGATAGCACTTATTTATATATCTTATCATACAGTAAAAAATGCTAAATTAAATCATTTTATTATAATTATTATATTAATATTTCTAATGATAAAGTAAAAAATGCATTTTTAAATAGCGTGTGTGGAATATATACATATAAAATACAAAAAAATGTTAAAGACAATTATGAAATAATATGTACTTACGTTTGATCTCTACGGTGGTTTTTTGGCCAAAAGTGTACCACAGTAGATACTTCCCCTATACTCATTGTACAAAAACTTTCACTGTAGAGAACTAAGTATCATGTTCTACTATTATAATCTAAAGGAAGGCCAATTAGAATGTAAAAAAAATCTTATGGTAATGTAAAAATCATAATGCTAAATGAGGTGTTGCTAAAGTGGCTAATTCACTATAAGCACTATACAAAGACCTGTCACAAATTAAACTATTGTGTCTTGCAGTCTTGGAAAAGACAGATTGAAATAAATATCTTTGTATTATCTCTTATACTAATTTTTATTGTATGTTTTCTTACACTAAGTTGGTGGAGAACAATTTGCACTATCAATTTTTCCTTTTTGATAAAGTAAAAAAATGTTGTATTGCAGTTATATGCGACGTGCATGTCTAATACTTAAAGTGTAAAATATAATACATAGAATGATAAAGACAATTGTTAAATAATATGTACTTACGTTTAATCTCAACGGTGGTTTTTTGGCCAAAAGTGAACCACAGTAGATACTTCTCCTATACTCACTGTACAAAAACCTCTACTATAGAGAACTAAGTTTCAGGTTCTCTTACTATAATCTAAAGGAAAGCCATTTAATCTAAGAAAAAATCTTATGATAATGTAAAAAACATAATGCTAAATGAGATGTTGCTAATGTGGCATATATACCTATAACGTACATGAAATGAGAATGACAATTATGTGTTTTTTTGCCCAAAAGTGTACCACAGTACCTACTTTCCTATAATCATAGTGCAAAAACCTATATGGAATTATAACATTGTGCCCTGCAGCTTTTTAAAAGACTGATTGAAATAAATATATTTACATCCTCCCGTATAGACTAATTTGTAGTTGTATTATGATTTCTTACAATAAACTGATGGATGGATAATTTTTCTTATAGTTTTTTTCTTATGATACTGTAAAAAAATGCTAAATTTAATCATGTATGTAACATATATACATATTACATACATAAATTGAAAAAGACAGTTATGAAATAATAATATGTACTTACGTTTGATCTCTACGGTGGTTTTTTGGCCAAAAGTGTACCACAGTACCCACTTCCCCTATACTCATTGTACAAAAACCTTCACTGTAGAGAACTAAGTATCATGTTCTCCTATTATAATCTAAAGGAAGGCATTTTAATTTAAAACAACTACGTTATGGTAGTTTAAAAATAATTTTATACGAGTTGTTGCAAAAGTGGGACGTATACATGTAAAGTACATCAAATGAAAAAGACAGTTATGAAATAATAAGTACTTACATTTAATCTCTATGGTGTTTTTTTGTCATCAAAAGTGTACCACAATACCCAGTTCACTATAAGCACTATGCAAAGACCTGTCATGAATTAAACTATTGTGTCTTGCAGTCTTGGAAAAGACAGATTGAAATAAATATCTTTGCATTATCTCTTATACTTATTTTTATTGTATGGTACATACCATGTTTTCTTTTAGTAAAGTGGACGACAATCCTTGTTTTTTATTATGTACTTACGTTTAATTTCCAGTGATTTTTATGGGCAAAATTGAACCACAATACCTACTGTCCTAAAAACACCATATAAAAACCTACATGGCAGTAAGTAAATATATAATCTACTACAATAAGCTAATGGAAGGATTTTTTTTCCATATGTTAAATGCAAAACTGGTCAGTCAAATATTGTTGAAGGAATATGTACAGGTAAGATAAGTACAAATGAAAAATGCAATCATATGATAAAGACGTTGCAAAATAGTATGTACTTTTAATCTTTACAGTGGTATTTTTGGCTATAAGTTAACCACAGTAGATATTGTACAAAAAGTTATACTGCTGTAAGTGTTAATATTTAATATTCCATCATCTACTGGTAACTATCATGTTTTCTTACACTAAGTTGGTGGAGAGCAATTTGCACTATCAATTTTTCCTTTTGATAAAGTAAAAAATGTTGTATTACAGTTATATGCGGCATGTATGCCTAATACATAAAGTGTAAAATATAACACATAAAATGAGAAAGACAATTGTTAAATAGTATGTACTTACGTTTAATCTCAACGGTGGTTTTTTGGCCAAAAGTGAACCACAGTAGATACTTCCCCTATACTCACTGTACCAAAACCTTCACTACTGTGAGCAATGTGTTAAATTATTCGCTGATGGCAAACAACCTTATTTTTGCTTTCCTTGGAAGATTTTTTATTATTTGTTATCAAACATGTTTTCCTAAATACTATAAGATCCACTCAAAATCTTGACAACAATCAAACTGCATATTTTATATTCACTGTTAGTTTACTTGAGTTAAAAAGATTAAAATAGAAATACAAATTATTAATAACAAACTAAGAACTGCAAAATGCACTTACAAATTTCTGACAAAACCTAGTCCCTGTTTGTGCCCCATTTCTTCATTTGATAAGCTTCTTACAAAACTACATGAACAACTGTATGGGAAACTAATTTAGTGATATAAATGCAGAAACATTATTTACATTCTTGAAACAGAGTCAGTGTTTTAAGCAAGCCAGGCATTTCTTGTTTCACCAATAATACAAGATAATAAAACTGCAAACTCAACAAAAACAAGCAACAAAAACAAGTACAAGGGAAGAAGAGGTAAATCAATATGTGAGAACACATAAAACTTGCTTTTAAACATGTACTTACGTTTAATTTCTACTTTGGTTCCAGCACTGAAAGTCCACCACAGTGATGAATTTGTATTATCTGGCTCTACAAAAACATTTCTACAGGTGGAAGATTAGGTATGTTCTGTGTAGCAGTATTAGTTCCGTTTTTGGGTAAGCATGCAGTGCTTCAAAATCAGTCACCCGAGGAGAAGAATATGCTAACTAATTAGCACTGGGGAAATTTCCTGTAAATTAGGACATAGAGAGTTTTTATCAGAAAGGATTAAATTTTTTGTCTTTTTGATCAAAATTATCAAAATTCTTTCTTTATTGTGCCCAGTATACATGTCTATATCAAAGATGTATATCATTCTATATCATTCACAAGTCCTGCTGAAAAAGTTCTTAGTTAAAATTAAGATTCTACTGCTCCAGCAACTTCTACATGCAGGGATGTAGACCGCAATCCCCAAGACCCATAGCAATTGTTTTTGGGTGGGCCCAGAGATGTTTTTCCATGCTTGTCTTATGTTCCCACTCTGCTCTTTTGAGTGTATTACGCCTATACACAGATGCCCTATTTGGGCTTTCAAAAGAGCAGAGTGTGAGCCGGTGTAATGGAGGGAAAAACATTGCTGGATCCTCCCCTTACTGTTGTGCCGCATAGTGGTTGCCATTGCCACATGGCCAGAATGCAGAGGAGGTATAGTTGACAGGTTGGGAGTGAATTGAAGTGGAGCGTCTCCAGATGAATTGCCAAGTGGAACAGCGCCATTGCAAACTCTGCAGGTAAATTAGGCAGTGCCCCTCCCTCGGGTTTGCGACCCCCACCTCTGCTGCTTATTGCCATATCAGGTGAAAGGTGAGGTCGGCAATCTATGCTCCTCAGACTGTGAGTGAGGCTTGTGGCTCTTGGCTGTGACATCAAAGCTCAAAACCTCACTCCTTGCATATCACTGACATTGAGGAGCAGCAGCCAACAAGCGACGTTTGTGCTAGCTTCTGACTCCTGGATCTGATCTCTGTGTCTGCTCCAGTCTCCCATTTCCTGGGTGTTTCTCTGATTGACTACTGTGCACCAAACCTCTGCCTGCTGACTATTCTCCAGAGTGACTTCTGTGTACCAAACCTCTGCCTGCTGACCATCCTCCTGATTGATCTTACCGTGTACCGATCTTGGCGTTCATCTGACACTGCTTGTACCTGGTTTTTGTCCGCACATGTACTGTTTGGCTTGAGTGACCCAGCTTTTGCACCAAAGTATCCTGTGTTCGCTAGTGCCTCTCTTATTACCTTTTCTCCGCAGTACTACACCCTGAGGCAACCCAGAGGACAGTGACCTGCGAGTTCTCGGCAGCAAAGTCAATCCTGCCTTGAAGTGGTTGTTGATGAATAACGTGGAATCCATTATACTCCGCACCTCTGGGCCTGCCAGCGTCAATCAGGGTTAGTACCTGAGTTCTATATTCTCCAGGTAACGTGACAACATTATGTTACTCATTCAGTGTTTTATGTGCCCCCTAAACATTGGCGCCCTAGGCAACCACCTAATTGTGGGACCAGCCTGAATCTAGAGATCCGCCTCCTTCTGACTCTGTAATGCAGCAGCAGTGGTTCCACTGGTGCCCCACATAACAGTCTTTGCTACACAGGTTTTATTCATATAATAATACTAGCTGAAGTACCCTGCATTTCCCGGGTTTAAATCTTCAAGTTATTAAGTTTTGAGTTGGATGTAACTGTCAACATTGTATAAATAATTAGCAGCTTAGCAGCTCTTCTAACACACTTATGAGGTGGCTACTCAGTGTTGTTTTTGTTTTTATATTAAATGTCATCCAAATCTATCCAGTGCAAGACCCAGAACAGGCTCCCTGGGTCAAAACTCTGCCCAGCATACACCAATGGGAGGTCCAACAAGGTCCCTAACCCCCTAAAACCTGGCCAGGATCCAACTCGACCACTTCATATTGGTTTCATCCCAATCGGTGCAGGGTTGTCCGAATGCATAACCAGACGGATAAACAAACCAAATCCATCGAGTGGAAGGCAAAAACCAAACTCCTTCAGTAGAAGACCCAGAACAAGATCTGGCCAGCGCACACCAACAGGAGGTACGACTATGAACTCAACCCCCTAGTATGTCTTCTGGGATCCAATGGTACCAGTCTGTGTAGTTTTTCTCCAAATCCATCCAGTAGAAGGCTCAGAACAGGCTGACTGGGTCAAAGTTCTGCCCAGCGAACACCAACGGGAGGTCCCTAACCCATTTAAAAGCTGGCCAGGATCCAACTGGACCAGCTCACATTTTTTAATCCCAGCCAATGCAGGAGTGTTGAAGACATTCACCAACAAAAATAAAAAACAAATAAACTTCTTTTATATATATATATATATATATATATATATATATATATATATATAGATGATGACATATGACTGACAGTTTTAATGACTGACTATCTATTGTGTGTTATTTCTTTCACACTTTCTTTTTCTCCCTCTTTAATATTCTTCCCTCTCACTTTCTTACCTTCTGTCTCCTATCATTCCTTTTCCCCTTCTTATTGCTCTCTGTATCTTGTACCCAGCTAAGGAAATCAATATCCCTTGGTTCTATACACTTCTCCCTCCTCTCTGCGCAAGCCCCTCTCTGCCATTTGTCAGCCCAAGTGGAGTGTCCCAATTGCTGCAGTATTGCAGATAGCTGCCTATGGTACTTTAGTAAGTCCCTCCCAAGTATTATTTATACAGAGTGCTATGTGAAGGGGAAATTATGGTTTAAGTAATTATACCAGCCCTTGCTCCCCAAAGCACATCTGCAGTCTGGATCACATGTTTTACTTGTTCCACTCATGTTATGCTCCTGTATGTATTTTTCAATCTATCGCATATTAAATTGTCTGTCTATTTACTGATGTGTTCTTAATTAACTATTCTCAAATTCCCAACAAGGACACTTTGTTTTATGAGACAGAGATCAATACATTCTCATGACATGGCATCCTGCTACAAATCTTGGATCTGTAGCATTCTCTGCCACCACTCCTATATGTAACACGCCTTTAAACAAAAATCTCTAACCTGTACCAGTGTTAGAAACCCGGGGCTGGTTTCTAGTTTTCCCTATAACAGGGAGACTGTGGGCATAGAGTGAAAACCATTCCCAGACTGGTCAGTGCAGGGCTGCTTCCTGAGTTTTGAATGGTACTCCCCAAAAAGCTTGACCCCATCCCAGAGGCAACGAACCTTGAGTTTTATAGCACTGGGGCTATTCATAAACCTGATTGTGCCATCTCCAGTGGAGATGGGGTAGAACAAAAACGTTGTTGGTTTTCAGAAAAGATTAAGGTTGAGTGACCTGCTGCAACTTCCCAGGCATATGGGAAGGTGTAGCTGACCTTTGTATTCACCTACAAGAGGGTGGAGTGGTTGCAGTCAATATATGTTATACTGTGACTTTCATACTGCGATTTATTTGGGCCTATGCAGGTAGGTTAATTTGCGCTCCCTATGAGTTCTAAGTTAAGAGAATATGGAAGGTGCCTCTACTATAGTGAACCAGACATTTGGCAATGTTAGTGTATCAGGGTGCCCTGGTAGTAGCTGTGAGGAATTGCGAATGCTTACTGGAGCAGGACACATGTCTAGGGAGCAAAGAGGCCATCTGTCCTCCTAACATGGAATGCCACTTCTCCCTCCCCATCATCCTTGAATATTGAAACTCGACAGTAGCCACCAAGGTTCTTCTGTTAAATAAGCTGCTGATAATTTTAGTGGCTTAAAGTTCACTGCCAGGATCAGTCTTCCACTGTTTGTGAAGATTTGACTGATTACTGTGTTGGTCTTTGATGGCAGGCCACTGCCCCAACCTCTGATACACATGAGACCATCCATGTACTGATGAAGAACCAACACTGGGAACTCATCACCTTTAATGCTATCAACACCCCTAAGTATCGCTTAATCCGGGAGCGCAAATGGTTCTATATTCAAAACACAACAAAAGACAAGTAGATGCACTCCCTCCCACACTGAGAATGGAACTGCCCAATAAACTAGAGCCATGTTCCAAAGATGCGAGAAGAACCTTCTTTTTGAGACAGAGACCAGTCATACACACACGGGAGAATCTCAAGAAGGGCTTCATCACAGAATCCTGGTCACCACTTCCTCTTTGTTGCAAAGAATGATGTAATCTGAGACCCAACTCCTGTAATCTGAGACCCAACTCCTGGGGTCTAAATGAGTTCACAATGAAAAACATCTACACTCTCCCCATCATCTCAGACCTCTTTGAGAGGCTACGCAATTCAATCATCTTTAGAAAGTTTGATCTCTGTGGGCTGTATAGCCTAACCTGCATCCGAATTGGAGAGGAGTAGGATACAACTTTCAACATGAAGAATGGCATTATGAATAATGAGTAATGTCCTTTGATTTATTCAGTGCCCTGAGCTTCTTCCAAGTCTACATGAACTTTCTTTTGAGGATCACAAGGAGACCACCTTTATTATATACCAGGATGACATACTCATACTCTAACACCCTGAAGGAGCATATTAGCTTTGTTACAAAAGCACTGCAAAGATTAGTGTACTGTGATCTTTACACCAAAAAAGCGAAGTGTTCATTCTACCATTACATCTTCAAGTGGCACATGGGGCTTCCTTGAATCGGTTATATGACAAGAATGACCTTAAGCTTGACTTTTTTCTCCAAATGATTCCCATTCTCCAAGTTCATCCATGACATGGGAACCTGTGGAAAATTAAATGGTGCCATCTCCTGGAAAGCACCTGATGTACCATCCTCGGAAACCTGGGAGGCAAGAGACTGAGTGAACTCATAACAGGCCCAGTGGATGCTGTTCCTTGCATGCTTTTATTTGTCATCACCTACTGCCTTGGGGCAAACATTGTCAAGGCCAATGCATTTCTCAGCAGTTCACACCTACATCTTTTTTCTTTGAGCTTTCATCATGTTCAAGCTCCTGGATTCAGTCCAAGCTGAGAATGAGAACAGTACTTGAGACTTCCAAGTGCAAAACCTATATTTCCCCTTCCTGCCAACTACAATTTCTCCAATAGAAACACTCCAAGCTGGCAGGGCACTCCGGCATTCAGAAATCCATAGACCTCATTGTGTCAAAGTGTGTTGGCCAACCCTATAGAAGGTGTGCTATTTCTATGGCTGCCTTTGTATTCTTCTGTACAACCTGTGCCCACACTAAGATGACCTGCACACAGGTTTCCAGCCTACTTATCCCACTACAGAATCCCCACACACAGTGAGTTTACCTGTTGATGGACTTTATTACCAAGCTCTCTAGGCTACAGGGAAACATCACCATCCAGTTGGTCATGGATCACTTCTTCAGGAAAGCTCACTTCAGAGCCCTGGAAAAAGTAACAACTACCCTTCAGCTCTCCATCATATTCACAAAGGAGATATTCCAACTGCAAGGACTCCTTCTGAAAATTGTCTTAGACTGGAGAACCCAATTTGTGACAAAGTTTTTTAGGACCTTCTGCAATGGGCTAATGATCTCTCTTTGCAGTTCCTTGTATCACACTCAATTCAATGGTTAAATAGAGCTTCATTGCTGATATCCAGGATGACTGCTCCCTACTACTCTTGTAGGCAGAATTCTTATGGAACTATCTGGTTCAAGAATGGTTCCCCCACCACTCTTGATCATCCTTTTGGTTCCCCAAGTGCCAGCATGCTCTGGCAGCCATGGATATACTTGTGCTTGTAGTACTAAAAGCACACTAAAAGCACCAGCATGCTCAAATTGTTAATTGCAGTCTGGGCTTGCGGGGACCTGTAGTGCACCAAGCCAAAATGGTGTGTTTACTATAAAATAGATTCCTGAATGTATGAAACTTCCTGGTAAGGCATGTGACCAATCTGACCCTTGGTGCGAATAATCATAGAGCGAAACTAGCGTTGTACGAATAGTTTTGGGCATCCTTAATGAACTTGGACGGTTTTTAAAGATGTGTATATCTTCATCTTCTTAATATAGTGCCACAGAATCTGCAGCGCTGCACAATCATCAAAAAATAAACAGAAAAAAAATAGATAGTAAGAGACAACAGAAACAATAGAATCAGTATAAATCAATACAATGTACTATAGAGAAAGCATCTACATAAGAAAATACAAATAGAACAATGGAAATATTACAAATGAGGATATAGGAGGCAGAGAGGGCCAAACTTGTAAGAGTTAACATTAAGAGGATTAGGGTAGTAAACAGAGACAATTGAGGTAAAGTGAAAGGAGCAGGTGGAGCGAGAGGAGGGAATTGTCTTATTTGAAAGATTCGAGGTTGGGGGCAAGTCTGATTGGGCCAGGCAAGGAGGAGTAGCACGATGTATATGGAATGGGTTAAATCTGATGTTTCTGACATGAGAACTGACTTGTCGACTGATGAGTGGATCGGACAGGAACTTCTAGCTGCACGTACCAGAGTGGCAAGTGTTAAGTTTAAATCAATGTTACCTGAGGTACCAGAGCTGTCTACTGTGAGTGAAGCACCATTTCGGGAGACTTTTCATCGCATGGAAGAGAGCAGTGTTGGTTTGCTGATGATTCTGACACACTGAAGGACAAGTGTGTTCTGCTACAGCTATGCAACTAACGTCACAGACTGTCATACATCAGACAAGAAGAGGGAGACTCCAGCCAGTTTGCTGACTTTATGGCTGTTGTCATTGAAAAGATTACAGGCCCTCTAAAGCTGGGTACACACTACAAGTTTTTCACCCTAGTATCATGCCAACCACACGATAAATGACCTCTAGGTCCAATATCGCATTAGTGTGCACACTCCCGCAATCATGTTTTATCACTCCAAAGCACATTGTATCATTTAATTGGATTTTATAACTAAAAGTCTCTATAAACGATGGAACGATGTCGGGCAAATTCTGAAGTGTGTACGCACTCACAACCAGCAGTGTAGGCAGATCTCCATAGAGTTTACAGAGTCACGATCTTTTCAGCAGATGGTTATGACAGATGAAGAGCATAGATCTGAAGGGAAATCTTGTAAGACTATAGTGTGTGTAAACAGGAATCGGCACGCTGATCGGGACATTCAGTTGTTGGTGAAATCATAACAGATATCCCATCGGGAGAAATCTTCTGTCGTGTGTACCCAGCTTTATTCTTTACATTGATAGCTGGGCTTTGTTTGAAGGATTGACAGTTTGAATGTTCTCCTAGGAATGTGACTATGCGACAATTAACAACAAACCCACTTACAGAGAAACTAATAAGTGGGAGAAGATGTAGACCGCTGTCCATAAGCGTAAAAAAGTGAGTGAGACAACTAAATGCACATAATGAGAAAGCAGGTGAATGGACTATAGTATTCAGCGAGTACGTTACACCTGATGAAGAAGCACTGATGGTGCTAGGGTGCTAGGTACATGAGATATCAGGCTATAGGCCACAGAGGAGCTGAAGCTAACTTCCAGTAAGCAATGTAACTTCATCGGTGAAAAAGGCCGCTATATTGTGCAGCTGCAGTGCATACTGGTGTACTAGTGGGATGCTGTCTCAATCAATTTTTTTTAATGCAATTCCAGAGACTACCCTGAAATTACAAAGATTTGTTTTACATCATGGGATGCCTATAAACATTCAAACAGATAATGGCATCCAGAAAGAGCAACAAGCACATGAAAATGGAGTACACTTACACTTACATATTTCTTACCATCCACAAATTGTCAGGTTGATTGAGTGAATGAATGTTTGTTAGACTTACACCTGGGTAAAAGTGTTACTAGCTGACCCTTTTCACAGACGTACTCCAACAATTACAACATAGGGCACATATAATGGCATTGTAACAGGTATAGGTGACAAACCTACTATAGACATGCAGAATCATTTTGATTGGGAATAACAGGTTTATACTAGAGATGCTCAGGCTCGGTTTCTCGAGAACCGAACACACCTGAACTTAGGGGATCCAAGTACCGAGCCGAGGACTTGGCTCGGTACTTTCGCGTTTTTTTGGAATCGAAAACGAGGCAAAACGTCATCATTATGTCGTCGGATCTCAGATCTCGGGAGTTTTTAAATCTATAAATACCGCCCTCCACGGCGATCTAGCGCCATTTGAAAGAGAGTCACAGAAGGGGTAGCACACTGTGTAGAGCAGTTGGTCAGCTACGTAGATAGAATTGAAAGAGGAGGGGGTAGCAGTGTTCAAGAAAGTCTACAGTGACATTTAGGAGAGCTCCATTGCTAATTCTCATTACAGAAAAATACAAATACTAGTGCTGTCAGGGTTGTTGTAATTCTGCAGTCAAATTCTACTGCGTTATATAGGTAACACACAAGAAGGAGAGCTCCATTGGTAATGGTCACTGAGGAAATACAAATACTAGTCCTTGCAGGCTTTTCTTCTTAATTTGCAGTCAAAGTGCACAGTGTTATATACACCCAAAGAGAATAGCTCCATTGCTAATTGTCATTGTTGAAATTCAAATACTAGGCCTTGCAGGCTTTTCTTCTAAATTTGCAGTCAAAGTGTACAGTGTTATAAACACCCAAAGAGAAGAGCTCCATTGCTCCTTTGCTAATTGTCATTGCTGAAATTCAAATACTAGGCATTGCAGGCTTTTCTTCTGAATTTGCAGTCAAATTGTACAGTGTTATATACACCCAAAGAGAAGAGCTCCATTGCTCCATTGCTAATTGTCATTGCTGAAATACAAATACTAGGCCTTGCAGGCTTTTCTTCTGAATTTGCAGTCAAAGTGTACGGTGTTATCAAAATGGATTCACAGCAGTACACAGAAGAGCAGGAGCACCAAGCAGCTGCTTCCACCAGTCATGATGATAGTAATCCCTGTACGTCATCTGGTAAAGCCTATGTGAAAGTATATAGTGTGTTTAGGTCAGGCAAAAAAAATGTAAAAAAACACCTTTTACCCTGGTCAAGAAAAAAAGAGCTGTAATCCAGGCAAAGTTATCTGCAGAAAAAAATAAAATTGCCAACATGCCATTCTACACATGCAGTGGCAAAGAAAGAATGAGGCATTCGCCTTTCTCTATGAGCGCGAGATCTGAAAATGTTACTGAGGCATCTTATTGTAAGGTCAGTCGTGACCAAGCAAGACCTTGTCATTCGGACTCCAAAAGTGGTGCCCAAATATTTTTATGTGTAAAAGTCGTGCTGGAAAAAAACAGTAAGGCATTAGAGGAAAATGTATGTTCAGATTCAAAAATGACACCAAATCCCTGTGGAGAGTCCATCCATGAGTGCTATGTATAATCGTGACCAATCTGATAGTGTACCGATAAAGAAGGCCCCTTTCAGCATTTCTGCAGATGTGTGAATGAACAGCCCAAGTGTAGCTGGTGATACACCAATTGAGGATGCCACTTTGAAATTGCAAAAGGATGAGGGCGATATTTGTGTAGCCGACGAAGGCGTTGATAAGGATGATGTTGTTTGTGCAAATCCTGCACCTGGTGGGAGCAGTTCTGTCATGTGATAAGAAGAAGGCCATTGTCATGTCTGGACATAAGACCGAAAAATCCACTTCTTATGTGTGGAATTATTTTTACCCAATTCCTGACAACAGTTGTCTAGCCATTTGTAGTGTATGTAAAGCCACAGTCAGTCGAGGGAGGGACCTTAACCATCTTGGAACCTCATCCATGTTACACCATTTGACGCGAGTTCATGGCAAGGTGTTGGGAAAATCTGAAATTTATGGCAAAAAAATAACAACAAGCAGTCCATAATCAGCTAGGACCCTTCTCTCACCTACATCCCGATGCCTGCAATCTACACCCACAACACCATCCTCGCAATATCCTCAGTAGCGATCGGAGTTAGTCCTGCATCCAAATTGCTAAGACTAGATGATTCCTTCACTATCCTTGATTCCTCTGAAGAATTCTTGAGCGTTAGTCCCACTGCTGCTGCTGGGGCTGAATCTTCATCCCAAAAGCAGACCAAGAAGAAGACTACTAATAGTTTACAACAATTGACTGTTAAACAATCCTTTGCAAGAGGAAGCAAGTATGAAAGCTGTCACCCAGTGGCAAAGATCACAGATGCCATGGCAACTATGCTAGTATTAGATCTGCTTTCAATGTCCACTATTAATGCAGCTGGTTTTAGACAGTTACTTGAGGTCTTGTATCCCCGGTACCAAATTCCATCACGACACCATTTCAGTAGAAAAGCTATTCCTCACCTCTACCAGAAGGTTCGTAAAAATGTTATTTTTGGGCTGCAAAATGCCATTATACCCACTGTACACTTAACCACAGATATGTGGAACTGGGCAAACTAAAGATTATATGACTGTGACAGCCCACTGGGTTGATGATTCGCCTTCACAAGCAGGAACAGCAGCAGCATGTACCCAAGTACGTCATATTTGTCAGAGACAGGCTACTCTGTGTATCACTGGCTTCACTAAGAGACATACAGCTGACAATCTGTTACAAAACTAAAGGATGACATTGCAACATGGCTTATCCCGCTTGGACTCCTCAGGAGATGTCATTTCTGATAACACCACCAATATTGTGAGAGCACTACAGCTGGGTGAATTCCATCACATTCCCTGTCCCTCACACAATAAACTTGGTGGTGCAGAGCTTTTTAAACAATGACAGGGACATGCAGGAGATGCTGTCTGTGGCCCGTAAAATATCTGGACATTTCAGGCATTCGGCAACAGCGTGTAGGAGATTGCAGCAGCAGCAAGAGCAATTTAATTTGCCCTGCCACCAACTGAAGCAAGAGGTGGTGACAAGGTGGAATTTCCCCCTGTATATGCTTCTGCGGATGGAGGAACGGCGAAAAGCCATCCACGCTTACTCCATAAGCCATTACATTGGCAATGGAGGGGAGATGGATTTTAGTCAAGCGCAGTGGAGAAAACTTTCTATGTTGTACAAGGTGCTGAAACCATTTGAAGTAGTCACCTGTGAAGTAAGTTCAGACAGTGCTAGCTTGATTCAAGTAATTCCCTTAATTAGACTTTTGGAAAAGCAGCTTGAGAAACTGAAAGAGGAACAAAGCAATTACGCTAAGTATGTAGGACTTGTAGATTGAGTACTTTATTCGCTTCGCCAAGATCCAAGAGTTATCAAAATATTGAAATCGGATCACTACATTTTGGCGACTGTGTTGGATCCTCGGTTTAAGAGCTATGTCTTCTCTTTGTTTCCAACTGACCCAGATCTGAAGAGATGCAAGGAGCTCCTGGTGAGCAAGATGACAGCTCAAGTGTTACGTGACAGGCTGGCGTCTCCTCCTGCAGTTTCTCACTCAACTGCTATTAGGAAAAAACTTTGCTTTCCCAAGACACCCAGGGATGATGCAGATGACTCTGCCCCAAATTTTGACATCTGGTCTGGTCTAAAAGAATTGACCAAAAAACGTGACACCTCTGCCGTAACTCCACCTGATCCTACTATCAGCATCCAAAGGATGGTGAAGGATTATTCTCACGACAGCATAGAAATACACACATCAGACAGTCCCTTTACATACTGGGAGGAAAAAAAGGGAATTTGGAGACCCATGTACCAACTCGCTTGCACTGCTTAAGCTGTCCACAATCCAGTGTGTACTCTGAAAGAGTTTTCAGCACAGCTGGGAACCTTGTCAGTGATTGGCGTAGGAGGCTGCTTCCTCAAAATGTGGAAAAGATGATGTTCATAAAAATGAACTTCAAGTTCCACGAGGAAGGCCTTTCCAGCCAATTACATGAAAATACTGAGACTTCTGTAATGGTGGATTACAGCGGTGATGAATTAATAATGCGTGAGGATGATATACACACTGATGAGGGTGATGATAAGGCTGAGGATGCCACACCTCTTGCCACAGTAGAGTTAATTAACAGCACTGTTACCTTAGGTGGCTTAAGGTCATTGTTACCTTGTTTTGTGGGGGCCCAAACAAACCAAGCACTTCAGCCACAAGGAGTGACACTTTTGTGGCTGAAGTGCTTGTTTTTGTTAAAGTGTGCATGTTCTATTTAAGATCCAGCATAAGGGTTGGTGGGAGGGCCCAAGGACAATTCCATCTTTCACCTCTTTTCTTCTCTGCCACTGCTGTGTGCCAATGTGTCCTAGATGTGCTAGCAACTGCCGTGTGTTTGAGTCATTGCTCTGTCGCTTACCATCCAGCCAGGTTGGTGCAGTATTTATCCGAAAGTGTATGAAAATATTAATGTGACCTGTGAGGTGGTCAATATTCACTGCAAATGACTTGAAATTAGTGGTAGTGAGGTTCACAATAATATAGGATCAAAAAAAGAGCAAAATGATGTGATTTTAGCATATTTTAGCAATTTTCCTAAAAAAAAAAAAAATACAGATCCAAAACCAAAACACTAAGCTAATCCAAATCCAAAACCACTTCACGGGGTTCAATGAGCATCTCTAGTTTATACAAATGATATAGTAAAATATTGTGTTTAATTAACCCCATAATGTGATACTACACTTACAGTAGATGCCATCATTGTACAAGTATAGCTCAGTTCTCATAAAATTCAGTTTTTGTGGGAAATATTTATAGCACATGCAGCCAAGAAAAGCCTGAATAATAATGTTGATACTGTTTAACATGTTGATCATGATGCTGACATCAGAGTCTCCTTTTTTATCGATTAATACTTCTACTGTCATGTTTTTCCTGTTGACATTGTTGATCTTAGTGCTGGTGGTAGCCAAAAATGTTTCACCCAGGCCTAAATCACTTATAGATAGAGTTGATGACTGCAGCAAACAGCACATCATTCTGTTCCGACCAGTCATGTTAGTGGGATTTGCTTGCACAACATGTTTCATGCAATCCCTGTTTCTTCTGAACTTCTGAGAGAAGAAAACTGACTGTTCTCAACAATATGAGAACAAAAAGAAAAAGAAAGTGACTGGAAGGGGCACTCCAGGATGTATGGGTTGAAAATAGATTACTAAATAAAATAATTAAACTTTATTGTTATTCGTTAAAAAAAATGAATAATCCTATTAACGAAAAGCTAAGCGAAATATAAAAACAGGACATAGACAGTGAGTATAAAAAATTGCAGATCAACTGCAATATAACTCTGTGGTCAAGGTCTTAGAAAGTTGAAAAGCCATTATGGGGCATATTCAATTCTCGGCGGTTTCCGCAGCGGAAAAACTATTACCGGTATAACGGTAATAGTAAGCCGGATTTCAGCTCGCGGGAGCCGCGAGCTGAAATCCAGCGAGAAAAGTACCGTAACACCGGTATTTACGCGCTCTTTTACCGTAATGACAGTAATAGTGCACGCGGCGCGTTAATTTTGACTATAAGGCCAACGATTGAATATGCCCCTATGTCAGATAAACAGATCGCAATTGTGTAGAAATAGTCATGAAACTTGTATCATGAACTAAGGAGAGTTGAGATAGAATATGGAATTGATATCTTAAATACAAATAGTTTGGAATACAGAGATTATGTTGAATATAAGTTAGTTATCCAACCGCTACTCTATTAATACATAGTGTAAGGTATACGTTCTCAGAGCTATTAAGGGTTAATAAACTATCCACTGTTCCTTGGTAAATAGTGGATTAACAGAAAACCTCTATTCTGAATCCAATTTAGGTAATCATTCCAAGATACTGCATTGATTCAAATCCTACTATATAAAGGTGCTGGCTGCTGGTATGTACATATCACCACTAAATGAATTGAAAGCAAATAAATGTTCTTGTCTAAGATAGGGGAAGCAAGAAGCAGAGCACTGCCTATATAATACTAGACAGGTCTAAGATCTATCCACTATTCCAATAAAGAGGGAATTTAACAGAGGAGCTCTAATCTAACTTCATTATAGGTAATGATTCCCACATATTATGTTTCCTCAAGTCCCCCAATGTAAGAGTGCTAGTCGCTTGTATATTATCATCACTATTTATTTATATAGCACCACTAATTCCGCAGCGCTGTACAGAGAACTCACTCACATCAGTCCCTGCCCCATTGGGGCTTACAATCTAAATTCCTTAACACACACACACACAGAGACACAGACTAGGGTCAATTTGTTAGCAGCCAATTAACCTACTAGTATGTTTTTGGAGTGTGAGAGGAAAACGGAGCACCCGGAGGAAACCCACACAAACACGGGCAGGGGCGCACTGAGGATTTTTCAGGAGGGGTTTCCTCCACCCCCAAAAAAAAAAAAATCCTAGAGACCTGCCGCGGTGCCACGGACGCTTCTTAGACAGTACCGCGGCTGCTGTATACTACAGTGCCAATATCTAGGGCACTTTTTAGCGGAGGGGGGGGGGGTTTCTGGAGACCCCTGCGTGCGCCACTGACAGGGAGAACATACAAACTCCTCACAGATAAGGAGTTGGGAATTGAACTCATGACCCCAGTGCTGTAAGGCAGAGGTGCTAACCACTTAGCCATCGTGCTGCCCAATGGAGTATATTCAATGTCTCCACTAATAAATTGATGAGATAACATGGTAGTATATCTTAAAATAAAAGGAGAGAGAATCAGAGCGCTATCTACATAATTGTGGACTTTGACAGACAGAGCGAGAACGCCAACGCGCGTTTCGATTGAGCGGCTTTTTCAAGGCTTTTTTTTGCCTTGAAAAAAGCTCTGTGTTTTTGGTTTTGTGGGAGCAAAATGTGCAGTTTGTATATGATTGATATCTCCTTACTTTGAGACACCTGGACATTTGGGATTAGTGTAATAGCACACTGCAAGACAAATATTTGTAAATATATGTGGAGACGCACCCTCCATCTTGTTTGAGAATCACATTAGACTATTAATGATTGACAGATATTTGACCTTATAAGCTTTAGTCCCATGGTGCTCCTTCTGTTTTGTTTTATTTCTTGCATATGTTTTAGGATTGGCACGCCTTAGAGTGGATGTGACATGGGATTGTTTTGAATTTTTAAGTTTTACCCTTAAAGCAGGAGCGACACAAGAGTTTTGTTGTTTAGAACAGTGGTTCCCAAACTTTTGCAGTTCGCAGCACCCTTAGAGTCTCCATAATTATTTCAAGGCACCCCTTCAAAATAATTATCGACCATTCCCATTTTATAAGTAGTCAAAAAAACATAAAAAGTATTTAGGTCAGGACAGAAATACTTATTTAGATGTACGCAAAAATAATGCACATAAATCCAAGGGAAAAGAATATTTTTATATATATTTTTTTCAATTATATTTCTGTCAAAGAATAATTTACAGCTAACACACACTGTGCCCCCTGCATCCACACACTCTGTGCCCCCTGCATCCACACACTCTGTACCCCCTCTGCATCCACACGCTCTGTGCCCCCTCTGCATCCACATGCTCTGTGCCCCCTCTGCATCCGCGCTCTGCCCCCTCAGTATCCGCTCTCTGCCCCCTCAGTATCTGCTCTCTGCCCCCTCTGCATCCACTCTCTGCCCCTTCTGCATCCGCTCTATGCCCCCTCGCTGTGCCCCCTCTGCATCCACGCTGTGCCCTCTGCATCCGTGCTCTGCTCCCTCTCTGTGCCCCCCCTGCATCTGCACTCTGCCCCCTCTGCAACCGTGCTCTGCCCCCTCGCTGTAACCCCTCTGTATCCCGCCGTGGACAGGAAGAAGAAAAAAAAGAAGAAAAAAAAAAGAAAAACTTACCAATCCAGCGGCGCCCGGAACCCAGCATCCTCCTCTCTCCTGCCGCTTCTCACTGAATATGCCGGGCATGATGACGTCTCACCTGGCATTCAGTGAGAATCGAGTAGGGAGGAGGATGCTGGGTCCCCGGGCGCCACCGGATTGGTAAATTTTTCTTTTTTTTTTACTCTGCTTTTTTTTCTTCTTCTTCATCCTGTCCACGGCACCACTGTGACAGCGCCGCGGCACCCCTGGGAGCCGTGGCGCACAGATTGGGAACCTAGGGTTTAGAATATGATTCATCCCCATGTCTGATACATATTTCTTACAGAAAGAGGGAGGAGGTTTTTTGTACGGCTCTGTATCACTGTGTGAGAGGGAAACTATTATACTGCTGACAGCAATAATCTGCCTCATCTTCTGTACTCACTCCATTAATTGTTAATTTGTGTTCAGTAGTTCCATATCCAAATTCACTGAAACGGGGATGGGACTCCTGTATTTCGGCTGATTGCCCAATTGATAAGAAGCTTTGGAGGTTGCCCTGATTTATGTTGGTACCAGGCTAAGTGATTATACATGTCTCTACTTGATGTACATGAGAATATCAGTCTGTCCCTGATGTGTTTCCTGGAGAGAAGTGGCTTCTTTGCTGGCTTTCTTGACACCAGGCCATCCTATAAAAGTCTTCGCCTCACTGTGCATGAAGATGCACTCAGACCTGCCTGCTGCCATTCCTGAGCAAGCTCTGCACTGGTGGTGCCCTGATCCCGCAGCTGAATCAACTCTAGGAGACAGTTCTGGCGCTTGCTGGATGTTCATGGGCACCCTGAAGCCTTCTTCACAACTATTGAACCTCTCTCCTTGAAGTTCTTGATGATCCGATAAATGGTTGATATAGGTGCAATCTTACTAGCAGCAATAGCCTTGTCTGTGAAGCCCTTTTTGTGCAAAGCAATGATGACTGCACGTGTTCTTTGCAGATAACCATACTTAATTGAGGAAGAACAATGATTTCAAGCACCACCCTCCTTTTAAAGTTTCCAGTCTGTTATTCTAACTTAATCAGCATGACAGAGTGATCTCCAGTCTTGTCCTTGTCAACACTCTTACCTGTGTTAGTGACTGACCTGATGTCAGCTGGTCCTTTTTTGGCAGTGCTGAATTGCAATGGAAATGTTTTTTTGGAATAAAGGTCATTGTCATGGCAAAGAGGGATTTGTAAATTAATTGCAAATAATCTGATCACTCTTCATGACATTCTGGAGTATATGCAAATTGCCATCATAAACGCAGTCAGCAGACTTTGTGAAAAATAATATGTGTGTCATTCTTAAAAACTTTGGCTATTATTATTATTATTATTATCATCATTTATTTCTTAGGCGCCACAAGGTATCCGCAGCGCCGCACACAGTACTAACAGTAGACTATACAGGGTGAAACCATACAGAACAATGAACAAAAAGTACCAATACTTCAGAAACTCCGGCTAGTCATATGCAGTAAAGACGGAGCGGAAGAAGAGGTATGGAGACAGGAGGGGAGGGGGCCCTGCTCATACGAGCTTACATCCAAAGGGAGGGGAAACAGACCAGGCACAAGAGGAGCCAGTTGAGGCAAGAGGAGAGAAGGGAGGACGAGCAAAGGGAGGAGATGGGGGTTAAGTAGATGGTTGGTAGGCTTTGAGGAAGAGGTGAGTTTTGAGTGCACATTTGAAGGAGCACAGAGTAGGAGAGAGACGGATGGAACGAGGGAGGTCGTTCCAGAGAAGGGGGGCTGCACGGGAGAAGTCTTGGATTATGGAGTGGGAAGAGGTGATAAGGGTGGAGGAGAGGCAGCCGTCGTTGGCCGAGCGCAGGGAGCAGGCAGGAGTGTGAATGGAGAGGAGGTTAGAGATATATGGGGCAGTAGAGTTGGAGAGAGCCTTGTAAGTGGTGGTGAGGAGTTTGAAATGGATTCTGTAGGGGAAGGGAAGCCAGTGTAAGGCAAGGCAGAGAGGGGAGGCAGAGTAGGAGCGGCGTGAGAGGAAGAGGAGTCTTACGGCCGCATTGAGTATAGAGCGGAGGGGGGAGAGACGGGAGTGGGGGAGGCCAGTGAGGAGTAGGTTACAATAATCAAGGCGGGAGAGGATGAGTGCGTGGATGATAGTTTTGGTGGCATCCTGAGAGAGAAAAGGACGGATGTGGGCGATGTTGCGTAGTTGTAAGCGACAGGCTTGGGCAAGGGAATGAATGTGGGGGGCAAAAGAGAGAGAGGAGTGAAGGGTGACACCCAGGCAGCGAAGTTGGGTGACAAAGGAGATGGTGGTGTTGTTGACGACAATAGAGAGGTCATCGTGGGATGGGAGTTTGGGCGGAGGAAAGATAATGAGTTCAGTTTTAGAGATATTGATTTTGAGAAAGCGCTCGGACATCCAGGAGGAGATGGCAGAGAGGCAGTTGAATACCCGAGCGAGGAGGGTGGAGGAAAGATCAGGAGAGGAGATATAGAGTTGAATGTCATCAGCATAAAGGTGATACTGAAGACCGAAGGAGGAGATGAGAGCACCAAGGGAGGAAGTATAGAGCGAAAAGAGTAGAGGGCCAAGAACAGAGCCCTGCGGGACTCCTACGGGGAGAGAGTAGGGGGAGGAGGAAGAACCAGACGTGGAAACAGAGAAGGAGTGATTAGCGAGGTATGAGGCGAACCAGGCATGGACAGAACCAGAGAGGCCGAGAGAGAGAAGAGTTTGCAGCAGGAGGGGGTGGTCCACGCTGTCAAAGGCTGCAGAGAGGTCAAGGAGGATGAGTACGGAGCAGTGACCCTTGGATTTGGCTAATAGGAGATCATTAGTAACCTTGGCCAGGGCAGTTTCGGTAGAATGGAGGGGGCGGTAGCCAGATTGGAGAGGGTCAAGGAGGGAATTGTCCACGAGGTGCCTGGTTAGGCGGCTGCAGACAATCCACTCAAGTAATTTGGAGGCATAGGGGAGAAGAGAGATAGGGCGATAATTAGCAAGACAGGTGGGGTCAAAATTGGGTTTTTTGAGGATAGGAGAGATAAGAGCGTGTTTAAAAGAGGAGGGTACTACACCAGAGGAGAGTGATAGGTTGAAAAGGTGTGCTAGGTAAGAGCAGGCCGTTGGAGAGAGAGAGCGAAGGAGGTGGGAGGGGATGGGATCGAGAGGGCAGGTAGAGGGGGAAGAGGAAAGAATAAGGGAGCGAACTTCTGCACCGGTTGTAGGGCTGAAGGAGCACCAGAGTTGATTGATGGGGGGAGGTGAAGCGATGGGGGTGGCGGGAGAAGGGGAGGAGGAGATGTTCAGTCTGATGGCCTCAATTTTGGAAGAGAAGAAAGTGGCGAAGTCAGAAGCGGAGAGGGAAGGCGGGACAGAGGGGGAGGGTGGGGGAGAGGAGGGAGGTGAAGGTGGCAAAGAGGCGGCGGGGATTGGAGGACTGAGAAGAAATGAGGGACTTAAAGAAGGATTGTTTAGCGAGGGAGAGGGCAGAGGAGAAAGAAAAGAGTATGAATTTAAAGTGGAGGAAGTCAGCCAGGGAGCGAGATTTCCTCCAGAGGCGTTCAGCAGTGCAAGAGCATCTTTGGAGGAAGCGGGTGAGTTTTGAGTGCCAGGGTTGGGGAATAATGCGGCGTCGGCGGATAGAAGAGGCCGGGGCTACAGCGACCAGGGCAGTGGTGAGGGAGTGATTGTAGAGAGTGGAGGCCTGGTCGGGACAGGCCAGGGAGGGAAGAGGTGAAAGAAGAGTTTCGAGAGAGGAGGAGAAGGAGGTGGGGTCAATAGCATCCAGGTTACATCTAGTGAGGGTGGCTTTGGGCAGGAGCAGGGGAGGAGGATAGAGTGAAGGAGAGAAGGTGGTGGTCAGATAGTGGGAAGGGACAGTTGGAGAAGTCAGAGAGATCACAAAGATGAGAGAAGACAAGGTCAAGGGAGTTACCAAGACAGTGGGTGGGGGAAGAGGTCCACTGAGTAAGGCCTAGGGAGGAGGAAAGGGCGAGAAGTTTAATGGTGGCTGGGTCAGAACAGTTGTCAATAGGGATGTTAAAGTCGCCAAGTATGATGGAGGGAAGGTCAGAGGAAAGGTAGTGGGGGAGCCAGGCAGCGAAGTTGTCAAGGAAAAGGGAGGAGGGGCCTGGGGGACGGTGGATGACTGAGACACGGAGGTGGATGGGGGAGAAGAGACGGATGGAGTGTACTTCAAAGGAGGAGAAGGAGAGGGAAGGTAAAGTAGGAATGACACGAAAAGTGCAGTTAGGGGATAGGAGGAGGCCCACTCCGCCTCCTGGATGCTCGTCTGGTCTGGTGGAGTGGGTGAAGGAGAGACCCTCATAGGAGAGATCTGCGGGTGAAACGGTATCAGAAGAAGTAAGCCAGGTTTCAGTGATGGCAAGAAGATTAAAAGAGTTGGAGATGAAGAGGTCATGGATGGAGGAAAGTTTGTTGCAGATGGACCTGGAGTTCCAGAAGGCACAAGAGAAAGGGAGGGAGGGAAGAGGGGAGATGCGGATGAGATTATCAGGGTTGATGGAGCGAGGGGGAGGGGGAGGGTGAGGGGTGGGGCAGTGAGAGTTGGGCGAGAGAAAGGGGCTAGGGGAGAGGATGGGTATAGGAAAGGAGCGGGGCGGCATGGTGAGAGACAGGGGGGACTGGGAATGAGAGAAGGGGCAAGAAGAGGGTAAGGGAAATTAGCACCGAGGTGAAGGCAGCAACGGGGGCCAGAAGTGGGCCAGAGTGGTCGAGTTAGATATGGGCTGACAAAGCAGAGTAAGACAAGAACAAAGCAAGGACTGCAGAGAACAATGAAGTGGAGCAGGAACAAAAGGCAGTGGCAAGCACAGTTTAAAGTGCCGTAAAGATAAAATAAAATGGAGATAAATTAATTAAAGTGCAAATACAATTAAGGTAAAATACACTAAAGATCTTCCTCTCACTAAAGATAAAATAAAATGGAGATAAATGAATTAAAGTGCAAATACAATTAAGGTAAAATACAGATAAAATAAAATGGAGATAAATGAATTAAAGTGCAAATACAATTAAGGTAGAATACACTACAATAAGATAAAATTAAATTGAAGTAAAATAAGTTAAAAGAACTAAGGTAAATTTTAAAATGAAAAATAAGGTAAAATACACTACAATAAGATAAAATTAAATTTAAGTAAAATAAGTTAAAAGAACTAAGGTAAATTTCAAATGAAAAATAAGGTAAAATACACTACAATAATATAAAATTAAATTGAAGAAAAATAAGTTAAAAGAACTTAAGGTAAATTTTAAAAGGAAAAACACATGGTAGTAAATGTAATGGATGGCCGCAGAGAGCCTATACCAGGAGGAACAGGAGAGTCCAGGAAGTCCAGAGATCAGGGTAGTCCACAGGTAGTCGCGGGAGCAGACCGGAGGGACCAGAGTTCAGGAACAGGTGTGGAGTTACGGTGGGTCACGGAGACAGTCCCAGGAACAGGTTCAGATCAGGAACAAGTGAGGCAGGAGTTCCTGAGGGTTGCAGGGGAGGCCCAGGGTCCAGGTGGGAGTCGGCAGCAGATGTCCAGGGAAGCAGACCAGACGGCAGGAGTCCGGGCTGCGGGAGACCAGAGGCAGGAGATCAGGCGGCTGGAGACCAGGCAGCAGATGTCCCGAGGAGAAGGCAGATGGGAGACAGGCAGCAGGGGACACCAGGAGACCGTCCCGAGGAGATGGCAGGCGGAAGACAGGCAGCGGGAGTCCCGAAGAGATGACAGGTGGGAGACCAGGCAGCAGAGGACACCAGGAGACCGTCCCGAGGAGATGGCAGGCGGAAGACAGGCAGCAGGCATCCCGAGGAGATGGCAGGCTGGAGACCAGGCAGCAGAGGTCACCAGGAGACCGTCCCGAGGAGATGAGGTCGTGAGGAAATGTCAGGCAGAAGGAGCCCTCCGGGAGTGGTTAGAACCAGGACAAGAGATGCTGGAGACCGAGGCCAGAGCCAGGGGGCTCGAGTAGAAGATAATTACCGGAGAGATCGCTGGAGGGAGCACAGCTGGATGCGAGGCTGCTGGAGGCAGCGGTGAGCAGAGGCAGGTAAGTGGAGGCAGGGAAATGGAGCAGTGCTGGGGCTACACCATTAGAATCAGGAGCCTAGGTTAAGCCCCAGTGGAGAGCCCAAACGGCACGTCCATGCAGCATGGAAGCAGGAAGCAGGAATTCCAGGCTATGACAGCATATATTCATATAAATCCTGATCTGATTATTTATGTTACAATGTATAGATTTCTCTACACAGAATGATGTAATGACCCCAATCTCTCACCCTGAATATAAATAAATATCACAGCCAGCAGATAACTGTGAAAAACCATCTTGATGTTTCTGGACTGTCACATAGAAACTATAAGACGTCCCCTGTACAATGAAATATATACAGAGAGTGACAGGTGAGATGTGACATCCCCCAGAGACTGTGTATGGAAATAAGATGGAAATTCTGTGGTGTCAGTGTGACAATTACTGGTGTGTACTAGAGACAGGATCCTCTGAGGTGTCAGTCACTGTACTACCTGATACAGCCGGGTCTTCTGTGTAATAGACAATATATTATATTACATCATGTGTGTTACATATACATAGTGAAAACTCTTCTTAATTTAAATTCTGTGATTTTAGCATGACATTTTCGGTTTTACTCTGGAAGACATTTTATTATCAAAATTAAGTGTGATTAGATTTATAGTTTTCCATTTCTTTTAAGGTTGCACAGTTAGGGCCTGATTGAGATTTTACGTATAAGCAAAGATGCATCTACACACTTTAATAATATTATTATTATTATTATTATTATTAATAATATTAAATCTTATTCCTCTTTGCTGGATGTCCTGCTCTCTCCTACCAATTCTTGCAGATTTCACCTGTGACTGCTAGTGTCTTAGTCTCAGTTGCGGCATATCTGGATCCTGGAATGTTGGTGCCCTATTTGAAAAAAAGACAGGTACATGAAATATAGAAAGCCCCAACAATCCCCGGTGTTAAATCAATAACACCCATGTTTAAAAATTAGGCCTCCCTCCCTGAAACCAGTGTCAACTATTTAATAAAATAAAAGGAATAGTATTCACACTAAATAAATAGACCTAATTCCCTCCAACCAGCCCCAAAACTAAATTAATAATTTTCCCATTTAATAAATAAATCAGTTTACCTCCCTCAAAACATCCCTGGTAATTTATTATTAGTAGCATTTACATTTAATAATCATGACTGAATGAGTTCTTTGCACAGTGCTGCGGAATTAGTGAACCATATAAATAAATAGATGATGATGATGATGATGATGATGATTGTTTCCCACAGCCATCCTCAACATTAAATAATTCATATTCACATTTAATAAAGAAATTGTTTACCGTGGATGCCCATCTTCCCCTTTATAAAACACCTTTATCAACTAGCTTATCTAAAATAAAGACACAGACATTGTACAGTGGCTAAATAGGTCACAGTTATTAATTAAATTTGGTGGTGGAGAAAGAGCACTGCTGGACAGCTGACTAAACTAATTACCCAAACCAAGCGTGGAAATAGCAAGACTGCCGTTTATCCACTTAACAAAGCGAGCTAATCCCTAAATGCTCGTCCGGCACTAAACCTGACGTCAGAGTGACCACGCCCCTTCTAAATTCACAATGCCGAACCCTCCCTGAGCTGGACAAAGGATCCTCCTCACTGAAGGACCAAGAGCTACCGTTGCCTTGTAGGGGGCTGTGACCTACACCCAATAAGCGATAGCGCCTTATGTAATCAGCCGCTGATCACAGTACCTTCCTACCATGCTGGCGGCCTTAGGGGACTGAGAGCCATATAGGCCACCATATAGGCTGAGAAAAGCCCCAAGCACCGCCCTCCAGCGCCGTTTCACAGAGGGACACAGAAGGGGTAGCACAGTTCTTGGCGGTCTCTGTGCTCCATTGCTAATTGTCATTGCTGAAATATAAATAATAGGGCTGGCAGGCTTGATCTTCTAAATCTGCAGTCACATTGTACTGTGTTTTATAGGTAACATACAAAGAGGAGAGCTCCATTGCTAATTGTCATTGCTGAAATAGAAATAATAGGTCTGGCAGGTTTGGTCTTCTAAATCTGCAGTCACATTGTACTGTGATATGTAGGTGAAACACAAAGAGGAGAGCTTCATTGCTCCATTGTTAATTGTCATTGCTGAAATACAAATAATAGGTCTGCCAGGTTTGGTCTTCTAAATCTGCAGTCACATTGTACTGTGATATATAGGTAAAACACAAAGAGGAGAGCTTCATTGCTCCATTGTTAATTGTCATTGCTGAAATACAAATAATTGGGCTGGCAGGCTTGGTCTTCTAAATCTGCAGTCACATTGTTCTGTGTTATATAGGTAAAACACAAAGAGGAGCGCTCCATTGCTTCATTGCTAATTGTCATTGCTGAAAAAGAAATAATAGGGCTGGCAGTCTTGGTCTAAATCTGCAATTACATTTTTACTATATCATAGCTCACTCAGAAGCAGGAGAGGTGGCAGGTTTCAGTGCTGAAACAGAAATTGTAATAATAGGGCTGTCAGTGTTCTTAAAAGTCTCCAGTGACATTCTACTGTGCCATAGCTCATACAGAAACAGGAGGGGTGGCATTGTTCTTGTCACTCTCCAGTCTCAGTCATAATGATACTACCTCATGTGCTAAAGTCTATGTTCAAGTGCATAGTGGTTTTAAGTCAGGGAAACAAAGATGCAAATAAAAAGCTTGTACCTTTGTAAAGTAAAAAAACACCTCTCTAATAATGGTGAAAGTGTACTGTAGAAAAACATAAAATTGCCAACATGCCATTCTACCCAAAATATTAACAAGCATGCCAGCATCAGCTAGCTCCCTTCTCTCAGCTAGATCTCAGCACCTGCAATCTACACTGTCATCATATTCACATTCATCAGTGTGTACGTCATACTCAAACAATACTAATTCATCCCCACTGGAATCCACCATCACATCACAGAATGGCCTTCCTCATGGAATTTGTAGTTCATTTTATGGAAGAACTGTCACGATTTTTGGGCAATTCTTTTAGGCCAGACCAAATGTCAAAATGTTGTGCAGACTCATCTGCATCACTACTGGGTGTATAGGGAAAGCTAAGTTTTTTCCTAGCAGCAATTTCCAGAGAAACTGAAGCAGGAGACGCCATTGTGTCATGTACCACTTGAGCTGTCAGCTTGCTGACCAGGAGCTCATTGCATCTCTTGAGATCTGGGTCAGTTGGAAAGAAAGAAAAGTCATAGCTCTTACACCTGGGATCAAGTACAGTTGCCAAAATGTAATAATCCGATTTCAAGATGTTGATAACTCTTGGATCCTGGGGAAGTGAATAAAGTACTTAAATTACAAGTCCAGCATAATTAGTGGAACTGCTTTGTTTCATTTCCTCCTTCAATTTCTCTGGCTGCTTTTCAAAAAGTCTAATTAGGCGAATCACTTGACTGAAGCTATCAGTGTCTGCACTCTCTTCACAGGTGACTACTTCGAGTTTTTTCAGCACCTTGCACAACATTGAAAGAATTCTCCACTGTGCTGGACTAAAGTACATTCTCCCCTAATTCTATTATTCTTGCAGCTACTGCATTCTCCTACATGCTGTTGCAGAATCCCGAAAATTACCCTAAATATTTCGGGACACAGACAGCATCTCCTGAATGTCATTGTCATTTTTTTTAAAAAAGTTCTGTACAACCAAGTTGATTGTGTTTGCAAAACAGGGAATGTGATGAATTCACCCTGCAGTAATGTTCTAACAGTTTTGGTGGCATTATCAGAAATCACATATCCTCAGGAGAGTCCAAGCAGGATAAGCCATGTTGCAATGACATCCCTTAGTTTTTGTAACAGATTGTCAGCGGTATTACCTCTGACCTGTGCCTTGTCTCGTCTCTGATAACCACCTCTCGCTCCCGCCTTCAAGACTTCTCCTGTGCTGGTCCACACTTATGGAATTCTCTACCACACTCAATCAGACTTTTCCACAACCTTCAAATCTTTAGATGCTCTTTGAAAACCCATTTCTTTTTTAAAGGTGACCTTATCATCGATAACACTTTTCACACTAATGCACCCTCACAACTATCCCAATCTCCACTCTGAGCCACACTCACTCCTTTTGTTTCAGCTGTTCCCTCTACCCTTTAGAATGTAAGCTCTCTAATGAGCAGGGTCCTTCATACCCTTTGTTTTCATGTCTCCATTCATTTTGTCTGTCTTGTCTGTCCTTGTTTTACGTATGTCTTGTTTTATGTATGTTCTTGTCTTCCCTATTGTACGGCACTGTGGAGCACTGGGCTGGGGATTCGCCTTCACCAGCAGGGACAGCAGCAACATGTACCCAAGTACGTCACATTTTTCAGAAGAAAGGCTACTCTGTATATCATCTGCTTCACTAAGAGGCATATTATTATTATTATTATTATTATTATTATTGTAGATTTGTAAGGCACCACAGTGCTGGGCTGTCACAATCATATAATCTTTAGTTTGCCCAGTTCCGCTTGTCCACATATCTGTGGTTAAGTGTACAGTGGGTAGAATGGCATTTTTTAGCCCAATAATTACATTTTTATGAACCTTCTGGTAGAAGTGAGGAATAGATTTTCTAGTAAAATGGTGTCGTGATGGAATTTGGTAATGGGGACAGAAAACCTCAAGTAACTGCCTAAAACCAGCTGCATTAATAGTGGATATTGGACGCAGATCTAATACTAGCATAGTCGCAATGACGTCTGTGATCCGCTTTGCGACTGGGTGACAGCTTTCATACTTGCTTTCTCTTGCAAAGGATTGTTTAACAGTCAATTGTTGTAAACTACTAGTAGTTTTCTTCTTGGTCTACTTCTGGGTTGAAGATCCACCCCCAGCAGCAGGAGCATCAGCAGTGGGACTAACGCTCAAGGAATCTTCTGAGGAGTCCTTGATAGGGGAGGAGTCATCTCGCCTTAGAAACTTGGATGCAGGTCAACCTCCAATCACTTGTGAGGATATTGATGATGAAGGTGTTGGGGGTATAGATTACAGGTGCTGGCATCTAGCTGAGAGATGGGAGGTAGCTGATGCTGGACTGCTTGTTATTTTTTAGCATAGGTTTCTTTTATTCACAAAAGCTTTCCATGAACTCGCTTCAAATAGCGTGAACATGGATGAGGTTCCTAGATGGTTAAAGTCCCTACCTCTACTGAATGTGGTTTTACAACGCTACAAATGCCTAGAAAGCTGTTGTCAGGATTTGGGTAAAAGTTATTCCACGCATAAAAGGTGGATTTTTGGTCTTATGCCCAGGCATGACAATGACCTTCTTCTTATCACTGGCAAGAACTGCTGCAGTCTTTGTTTGAAAGTGTATGCAAATAATATTGTGATCTGTGAGGTGGTCAAAATTAACTGCAAATGACTTGAAATTAGTGTTTCTGAGGTTAATAATAATGTACAGGGAAAAAAGCAAAAATATGTGATTTTAGCAAAATAAAGGGATTTTAGAAAAAAAAAAAAATCGAGATCCAAAACCAAAATCAAAACCAAAGCACACAAGGGCGGTTTTGTCAAAATCAAAACACGAAGTTAATAGAAATCCAAAACCAAAATCAAAACCAGAACACGGGGCTCAGTGAATATCTATAGAATTAACACAGACCAGCCTAAGGCTATGGTCAGCCATTGGGACCTGATATAATGTAAATCTTCTCTAGTCCATATTATCAAGGCTTATGATTTACCTTTTCCTAAATCGTTCCCTCCTAGGTGAATTATTAATATATTGGGGGAACCCAAATGCTCTATCAGGTGGGTCAGCCAAGGAAGGAGGTCGTGCCAGCAGAGACCCCTTCTACCCATCCAGTGGATCTCGACTGGGGGCTGTAAATTTGACCGTGATTGAGCCATCTCGTGTCTGGACGCCCAAAACAAGTACGAGTGACCAACAATCCATATGCATTTTGTTTGCAAGGGGAGACCTGTGGGCAGAAAATATTTTGTGTTATCAAGCAAGCAATGAATGTTAATCCATACCCACGACAAGAGCTGGAGCCCTTGGTAACTGAGATGGGGGAGTGGGAGTGCATCATTCACTGATTCACAGGCCGGATAAGACAAGGGTTGGATTAATCTGAATTTTCCTTCCATTTTCTTAGGGACCACCCTTATTGGGGATAATACTAGGTTGGGAAGAGGGGTGGTAAAAGAAAGGGCTTAACATGCGACCTAACCTTACTTTTTTGTCATTTTTTCATCAAGAATTTCCGGGAATACTTGTGCGGATTTCAAATTGCGAGGTATGGTAAGCCTTAAGGACCTTTGAACTGGAATTTGTAAGACAATGTGAAAGCCGTTTTTCAAAATGGTTGCTGAATTTTTTTCCAGGTAGAGTTTAAGCCGTTTATCCAGCTCTAGGAGATTGATTGGTGACTGGGCCTTGGCATGAAGCTGACTGTATAGCACCATGTCCTCTACCTGCGCTCGAGTTGGATTTGTGGCCCTTTGCTGGTGGAACAAGCAGGTTTGTATTTGCAGGTTGAGCCTCTTTGGTAATGACCGGAATTAAAGGCATAACATTTGCCTTTGAAGGGGAGGGATGGCTGTGCCCTCCCCGACCCATGAAACCGTTTTGGGGCTATTGATACTGAAACCTGACTACTAGGATGCATCAAATCCATCCATGTGTCTATGTCTTTAAAACCAAGCGGAATGCTGGTTTGCCCGCTCATTTTCCTTCTAAAGAGTTCATCTTTAGAAGGAAAATGAGCCCGCCAAATCGTTGGCTCTTCTTTGATGAGCATGTCACTAATTAATTGTAAATAGCGCCAGACTTTTGTGTGTTTGTCTGGCCTATACTTTATGTAAATGGTTGCATAGATGCAGTACCCATTCACCCACATAGGGAGGGAACCGTAACTTTCTTCGCCTATATCATTCCTCTAACAGGCGTCGGCTAGATTTTTTTCTGTCCATGTCGGCCACAGTGAGCATGTCTATGTATATTCCTTTTTTTATTTTATCTATACCACTGGGCCTAATGCCGCACATGAAGGCTGCATACTCTACCCGTCCCATGTCTCCTGTGTGAATTCCTAGGCTAGGTCCTAGTGCTTGTTCAGGCTTGCTTGCCTGTTTCCATAGCAGTTTGGACTGTAGAATATTTATGAGCTTGTACCTCAACGGTCCCTGGTTGGTGTCAGGGGAGTCCTCACTAGTGGTAGATATCAGTGGGCTAGTGTTGCATGGCTTATGTGTAATAGCAAGAGGGTTCTCACCGGTAAAAAGGGAAGCTGATGTGACGTTTGCAGCTCCTGTCACTGGGCGTCCCGTTGCCTGCTGTTCACCAACGTTTGCTGTCTGTATTAGCGGGGGAGTTGACGGGCATCGGCAGGGTGTTGGGATCGTCGTGGAACTGTAAGTTGCTCTTGATTCTGTGGATCTTCAAGAATAGACACATTAGTGTCCGGTCATCCATAGCTGGTCTCAGACGGTAATGGTGTTATGGAGTGCTCTGTGAGGGAGGGGATACCGGTGGAGGTGGCTACGGGCCTGGCGTGGGGGGTAGGGAAGGGTAGGGCTCGTATCTGTCAGGGATTCAGAGGGAGCATCTGTGTCTGATGGGGGTGGAGGGAATGAAAGATTGGGAGTAGACAGATAGAATGGTAGAATGTGGAAGGTCACAAAAATCTGCGGGTGGAAAAGGCCATTGTGATGGGTTGTCTAAGCTGGTGTGGTGATAATCCACTATTAAGTCTCTTGTCGAACAGTATGGGGGCCTATTATGGGTCTTTTGAATAGCTGCTGAGGTAGAGGGTAAGGGCTGGGAACCCCAAGTCCTAGCTGTGTCCGGCGCTAATCTGTCGGTAACTTGAGAAAACAAAAGAGGGGATGGATCACGTTAGTGAAAATAACTGTGGCTAGTACAGGTTCCATTGGGCGGGGAGATTAGTGGTAGAGGGATAGCTGGGAAAATGCCTCACCAAAAAGTCCCTTTGAGAAAAATGTTTGATTAGTGTCGGCGAGCGGCCAAAGGCCTGTTGCCGATGCAGGGGAGTCCGAATCCTACCGGATGGAGCAGCCAGGTCTGGATTATTGAGGGGCTTATAAAGTGATCTGCGTGCTAGTGGGGGGTCCCTGTAAACTGGGCTCCCCAAGCAGAACCTCTGGTATTATTGGAAAGAAATGGGCTAGGGGGAAAATAGTCATATAACAGCGCTGAGTGAAATTTCGGAAATGTCTCTGTTAATATCAAACGACATGGATTGATGCAAAAATATCAATTTATTTGACTAGTGCATACAAATGAATGTATAATACATAAAATTAAAAATAAAAAATGACCAGCTGATCACATTAAAATATAACAAATGATATCGATGTTCCAAAGTGTTCTTTTAGGGAGTATAAAGATAGTCAATGACCACTAGGTAACTCCTCCATTGCCTCTAAGCAGTTAGTAGCTCCAGCGTTCACCGGGCTGAAAATAAATGGAACTTGTACTTAGGGAAATCTGTAAAGCAGGTGTGTCTGCTAGATCGAAAATACTTGTGGCACTAGTTCCGTGAAACCTCTGAATGAGCCATAAATTCTAATCAATCAGACAAGTAGTAAATAGTCTCCAAAATGAGTATCTACGAGCAGAAATAGTGATACAATTCATCCAGTTATGCATACACCGGTAAATGGAGACAATCGAGTCTCTAAACACTAACTGTTGAATCTCCAAATGACATAAATAAATCAGTCTCTCAATGTGGAGAGATAATGGCACTTCATCCCGTATAACCAGCAGGTGGAACAAATACCGTTATAAGATGAATCCACGAGATCAATCCTGATCAGTCAGTCCGGCAAACAGTTATCCACCGGATGGTCTGGACTCAGAGCTCCCAATGACTCCCGATAACGGGCCGCTTCTCAAATAAGTAATTGTCCTAAAACCGGATAGTAAGATGATGATTGTAGCTAGCAGCACACCACTCGATCTCCACTTCGAAAATGTATCAGTTCAACTGGTCACGTGACCTGACGCGTTTCATCACCAATTGGTGATTTCATCAGAGGTACTAAGTGGTTCTCCATGGGTTGTTCTTAAATACCATCTCGTTCATTGTTTAATCACCTAGTGATCAGAAGTGCAGATGTAAATACTGCAGATCCAATAGCAGTAGCACATTCTGGCTACAAAAAAAAAAAGAATTTATAATTCTATGTTAAAAGCAGTACTAACAATCATATCTATATCAAATTCAATTTAATCAATAAAATAAAATATAGACCCAGTTTCAATAAAATTTCATATATAAAAAAATTATTATACAAACTTGTAAGTACAAATAAAAACAACCAAAATTACCCTTAATCTGATTACCAATTTAACCACTAAACACAAACATATAAATGCACATATATAGTTAATATTTTATAAGAACATGTATATACACATATATATATACACACAAGCTACTGCATATATATATATATATACATACATATATTAACACATCAATATCCATGCATATAATGAACCCATATATATATATAAACTTTTGATTTAGAAAGAGACTACATAGGAGGCACAAATAAAGTGTCTGTCATGTTTATCCATGTTAATATTTTTACATGTATATAGAAAACTTATTTCTCTTACACTAACATTAGGAAATAAGTAATCCATAAAACATATCCCGCTCAAAAAGTGGGATAATAAAGCCCTAGCAAATGTCGAGACTAACCCTTGTGGGTAAAGATGTGTCCTTCTATATAGGATGGGGCTGTCCCTTAGGAATAATTTATGGAACCTAAAAACAATGAATCTATAAAGTAGTATATAAAATAAAATATAAATATATATATAAATAAATATTTGTTATAATAGGGACCACATAACCACAAACCACAAATAGTTATTATGACAGAACATCATTTAATTCTAAAACTTCATTCAATCCCACAGGACTTAAGGCATTCAACTGATGTATCCAAAAATCCTCTTGTGTGCATAGCCGTTTATACCGGTCACCCCCTCTTGCGGTTTGTGTTATATGCTCAATCCCACAAACCGTAAGACCATCATCCTTGCCATTATGTACAAGATCAAAATGGCGTGAGACGCTGTGATTATATTTACGATTCAGAATGTTTCTCCGATGTTCCATGAATCTCACTTTGAGGGCTCTAGTAGTTCTGCCCACATAAATTAGGTCACAGCTGCATTTGAGGATATATATGACAAAACATGTGGTACAGTTTATCAAACCTCTAACCTTATATCTTTTGTCCCCACAGCTGAATTCTGTCAGTTTGTTACTCATAAATGTCAGACGCCGTCTCCGTGCTCTGTCTGCCGCACAGAGACGGACATCTGCTTCTGTTACAGTGCGCTCGGTTGCCAGGCAACTGGGCGTACTTCCGGGTCAGCGGTCGCGCGTTCCGTTGCTAGGCAACGGAACGCTTCCCAGTAACTCCGGCGGTGGTGTTTAGCGTCACCACCGCCAATGATTGGACTGCAGCTGTATAAATCCTTCGTTAATGAGATCTTCCAAGACTGTTTATATCACTTCGTCGTTGTCTATTTGGACAACATCCTAATGTTTTCCCAAGACATTGCCTCCCATCGACACCACGTTAAGGAAGTCTTACTCCGATTACGAGCTAACCAACTCTTCTGCAAATTAGAAAAGTGTATCTTTGAAGTGGAACAAATCTCTTTCCTCGGGTACATTGTTTCCGGAGTAGGATTAAGCATGGACCCACAAAAGGTGTCTGCCATTACTAACTGGCCTCTTCCCCAGGGCACCAAGGCCATCCAAAGGTTTATTGGATTCGCCAATTATTACAGACAATTTGTTAAAGGGTTCTCTTCCATTATTACACCAATAACTGCGCTGAGACGAAAAACAGCCAACCCCAGGAATTGGTCTTCGGACGCCCTAAAGGCATTTAATCTCCTGAAACAGGCCTTTTCATCCGCTCCAGCCCTTTCTCAACCGGATCAATCTGAACCCTTTTTTCTAGAAGTTGACGCCTCTGCTATAGGTGTTGGGGCAGTACTCTTCCAAAAATCCAAAAACGGTTCTCATCTACCTTGCGGGTTCTTTTCCAAATTTTTTTTATCTCACGAGAAGAATTATGGAATTGGTGACAAAGAGTTACTAGCAATCAAGGCTGCCCTAGAGGAGTGGCAACACTTACTTGAAGGTTCACGTCATCCAGTAACAGTTCTTACCGATCATAAGAACCTGCTTTATATCAGCGAGGCTCGATGCCTCAATCCACGCCAAGCTCGATGGGCATCGTTCTTCGCACGCTTTAACATCATCCTGACCTACCACCCAGGATCCAAGAACATCCGAGCTGATGCTCTATCTCGATCTTTTGACAACATGGATCTCTGTACTCCCCTGGAACCCCTACCCATTCTAAATCTGACCAGGGTTATCGCCCTTACCAAAACCACGGCCAAGACACCCCCGAGTGGCTGTTCCTTTTTAGAGCCTAATTTACGAATCAAAGCTAGGCAACGGAACGCTTCCCAGTAACTCCGGCTGTGGTGTTTAGCGTCACCACCGCCAATGATTGGACTGCAGCTGTATAAAAGCCTCACTCTGGCACATGGAGAGTGCCAGAGTATTTGGTCTCACCCTAGCTCCAGCGTTCCTGTGTACCGTTCCCAGCGCTTCCTGTGTATTACCCGGCTTGTTACTTACTACTCCAGTTCTGTGCTCCCTGTGAACTTGACTTCGGCTTGATATTTGATTCTTCCTCCTGTGCTTCTGACCCCGACCCGGCTACCCTGACTACGGCTTTGAAACTTTCCTTTGGACATATCCTGAATTCACGGTTTGGACCCGGCCTGTACGACACCGCTTTCATCTACTGCTTCACTGATTACTCCCTTGGAGGACCGCGACCTGCGTGTTCCCGCAGCTAAGACCACACTTCCTTGCGGGGGTCCCTGGTGAAGACCAGGAACACGTTAGACTCCGCGCCTCTTTGGTGAGTAGTGCAAAAACCAGTAAGCAAATACCCTAAATCTGTGACAATAAATAGACATGTAGTACACTTCCTTAACCCACATTTATAGCAACCCTCTAAACGTGTTGGCATCCAGTTGGAAATACTTGTCAATTGTGCAATATTTTTATTATTATTTGTACCCTTGATGAAACTCGGTGCAAGAATATTTTTCAAATTAATATTTCTTTTGAAAATCACTGTGGGGTTGCTAGGTAATAATCTCCTAAGTGAACTGTCTTGTTGCAAAATACCATAATTTTTCTTGATAATTCTTTTAATTGCTCCCGATTGGTTGTTATATTTTGAAATAAAAGCAACAAAAGGTGATGAATCCTCTTGTTTAATCTCACAACTAGCTTGTTGATTACGGGGCAGGGCGAGACAGCGCACAACTGTCCATAAAAAATGCTGGCGTGGAAGGGGTTAATGGCAATACTTTCCCTGTGCAGGAAGTGGGTGGTTAACTATCTACCCTTGCTGGCAATGAGTGAGACTGTGAAGTTGTACTGTTGGCGGAGTGTAGGGGGTGTAGGGAGCATTTATTATTGTGCTTTGTGCTTGCAATCTGAGAGTGGAAACACATTTGTTTAATTGTATTAGGATGCGCCCTGGAGCTGTGCTCTGAACAGGGGCCCGCGATCTGCGCATGTGCGCGGTCATCAGTGGTTCGGTGAGAACCGCCAGGTGGCACGAGGAAGCAGAGCAGCGCCTGCTACGTCTGCTGACAGGTAAGAGGGGGAGAACATGAGGTGGGGTGAGTGAGCAGAGAGCTGGCAGTCAGCACTGGCCATACCACTGTCAGTGGGAGGCAATTGGACATGGAGCATTAAATTTTGGGAAAACAGATGGCCACCATGGGAAGGGTAGGGGGAATGACCAATGGGCAGCAATCGGGAGGTGGTACTTTTAGAATGGGACATAATTGGGAACAAGGAAATGATCAAAGAGGTAAAAAAAGATGGAGAAAATAAAGAGGGAAAAGGAAAAAAAGGGGGAAGGAATGGTTAAAACAGGATGAGAAAAGGGAGAGGGGTGGAAACAAAAGGGTCACTGGGTGAAGTTGAAAAGGAGAGTACACGCAGGTAAACAAAGGATATGGTTTACAGTATACAGGTGAGGAATAAGCTGGATAGAAGAAAGGGAGCTCCAAACAAGAAAAATAGATTTGCAGATACAAATTCTTAACTCTCCCTGTAGTCTTCCCTCTGGATCTTGTAAAGAAGAATGAGCCAACCAGGAAGTGAGAGGACATATATAGAAATCCAGGCGCAAAATAGAATGAATCTCCGTTCCCACACTGTTCAACATACAATAAACATTGGAATGTTCAAATACTGAAAGTGCAACAAATGTCCAGAATCTTGAATCCAATATAACCAGATACAATAAAAAGTTTTTATATGTATTTCTTGAGTCCTTCAAAAATTAAACAAAAAAATAATTTTGCAGAGACTTCTCCCATGTTGTTCACGAGTGCGGTCATAGGAGGAAAGAAAAATGTATTTGTAGCAACTCTCAAGACACTGTTACAAAGAGCTGCTACAAATACATTTTTCTTTTTTCTGTACTCCTTGTTTTGTTTTTTGAAGGACTCAAGAAATATATATATAAAAATACTTTTTTATTTTATCTGGCTATATTGAATTCAAGATTCTGGACATTTGGGACTGCACCTGTCATGTGGTGCGCATTCCATGTGACTTATCAGTCACAGACACACTCAGGGAGGGCAGGGATGGGATGGATGCAAACACACATAGTTAGGGTAGAAGGGAAACGGACACAGACACACTTAAGGAGGGCAGGGAGGTGTTACGAGATGCCACTGTGGCTCGAATGAAGTAGTCTTGGGCTGCATCCTGGCTGTTGCCCTGGCAGCCTGGGACGTCACTTCAGCCCATATGTATCGGCCATTGCCAGAGGTAGCGGGACACTCCTCGCTGCCACCCATTAGCATCAGCTGGGGCTTGTTTCTGAACCCTGACTGAACACTGATTGCCCTGACCTTTACTTTGTTGCCGGAATTACCCTGCTCACTACCAGCCCCAACCTTTTGGCTGTTCACAGATAATTATCCTGCTTGCCTCTGACCCTCGACCCTCAGCTTGTCCATGGTTATCCATGTGCCGTGTCGCTGGTTCATGGCCTCCTACCTCCACACTACAGTAACGGTATATAAGCTTTTACTAAACTAAAGTTAAGTCCTAGGGGCATCCAAGTACCTATGAGTACAACTAACTCTATGGGAAAGGTGGCTGCTAAAGGCGAAGACCTCTATCATCAGTTCTGTTCTAAAAACTAATGACCATTGCAGTAACATTATAACCGGCCAAAAGCAAGATATGTTGGAGGATTCCGCCCTGATGGACCCCAGTCAGACCAGTCCAAGTCCAGCCCAGGTCCTGGCCAGTGGTCGGTACACGAGTAGTAGATGCTGGTTATCAGGAACAGCAGCAGGAGCAGAAGCTAGATCACAGGCGCAGAGCACAATAATCAGGCACTGGAGACAGGAACTGGCCAGGCTTTTATAGGAAGTCAAGGGGTGGAGCTAAGGCATGCTGGAACATCAGGAGATCACTGGAACTGATCTAGAACACAGAATATAGGCAAGGAACTGTCCAGCAGCAAGAATAGCTCAGTCAGTAGAGCAGCAGTCCACATAGGCAGAAGCCCTGGGTTCGAATCCTGACAGATATGGGATGGCGCTATTGTTATTGTCTTCCTGACATTTTCTCTCAATCAAGTAAGACCGGACATTGCTTTCCTACTAGCTTGAGAAGAAAAGTCTGATGCATACCAGTATGCTCTTACCAGCTTGCACATACCTTCTTTATCCAGCTAAGTCAGACCAGGTGCTGCTTTAGCTAGGCCTGGAAGATACACTCTGGGAGCCACAGACACAGGCACACATAGGGAGGTTATCGGTTATCGCAGGGGTTTCGCCCGGGACACTCCATGCTGAGTGATACAACATCACGCTCACTGATTTTCGGAAAGGGGTAAGAGGCCACCTATCCTCGTTGTAGGAGCTTGGTTTTTAGCAAGACTATATGTGAGGAGTCATTTGTTTATGACGGCCTCGTTTTTATATGTTCACAATAAAGTGTCTGAGGATTTTACACTATGGAGCATTGCTCTTTTCTTTTATTTTTTTAAACGGACAAGTACAATCGGATGGTTTATATCGGGATCAGAAAGGAAGATCTAGATACTTCGTGATGTGCCTGATTATCATTTGGTTCTAATGAGTGTATACCCTTAAGGGGCAAAAGAAAAGTTGTTCTTTTATTTCTCTACACGAGGTGTCTACAGTGTATTATTAGACCACAAGGGCATACAAGGAAATATGATGTCTGTTGTGATCTTTCTGCTGTAAAAATTACTTGTTTTAGTAAGTGTACACCCTTAAGGGGATTTTTAGGAATTCTTCTCCACGAGGTGTTTTGATTATTATATCTACACACGGGCCTTAAAGGAGAGTATTATTCCTTTAATAATTATATGGAAAAAACAGGTTGCACTATGTTTGTTTTATATTTGTTTTACATATTCCTTTGATGAGTGAATACAGAGAAGCACACTGAATAAAGAGGACTGGATACACCAAGGATATGAAAATTACCAGAAATTGAAAATATATGGACATTTAATTCCATTTATAATAGTATCTGGATTGTTCACCAATAGCGCCATTTCTGTTCACAATTTTGTTTAGAACACATAGGGAGGCACACATAATTTCACTTACAATTGACCATACAATTTCCAGCAGGGATGAAATTTCCCAAACCGTCTTATTGTAAAGGTGGCATCCTATCACAGTACCACGCTTGAAGTCACTGAGCTCTTCAGAATGACCCATTTTGTATCACAAATGTTTATGAATGGAAACTGCATGGCTAGGTGCTTGATTTATATACCTCTGGCAACGGGTGTGATTGAAACACCTAAATTCAATATTTAACAGGTGTGGCAAAATACTTCTGTCCATATAGTGTATGTATTACGCCGCCACCCTGTGGAGAAAATCTATAATTACAGACAATGTGTGAGCCACATACAAACTGAATGGATATGAATGAGTGACATACAACTGCACAGAGAGTGTTAATACACTTTTTTATGTCTGTACACAGTAAATATAAATTACATCGCCACCCTGTGGAGAAAATCTATAATTACAGACAATGGACACTGTGTGGTGCCGCGATTTTCGCGAGGAGGGGGGAGGGGTGAGAGCCAAAGGAGAAGGGGTGCTGTGAGAGGGGATGAGAGAGGCAAAGGGGAAGGGGTGCTGTGAAAGGGGGTGAGAGAGCCAAAGGGGAAGGGGTGCTGTGAGAGGGGGTGAGAGAGCCAAAGGGGAAGGGGTGCTGTGAGAGGGGATGAGAGAGCCAAAGGGGAAGGGGTGCTGTGAGAGGGGGTGAGAGAGCCAAAGGGGAAGAGGTGCTGTGAGAGGGGGTGAGAGAGCCAGGGTGGTAGAGGGTGCAGGGAGAGGGATGAGAGAGCCAGGGGGAAGAGGGTGCTGGGAGAGGGGTGAGAGAGCTAGGGGGAAGGGGGCGCTGGGAGAGGGGGTGAGAGAGCCAAAGGGGAAGGGGTGCTGTGAGAGGGGGTGAGAGAGCCAAAGGGGAAGGGGTGCTGTGAGAAGGGATGAGAGAGCCAGGGTGGTATAAGGTGCAGGGAGAGGGGTGAGAGAGCCGGGGGGGGGGGGTAGGGGGTGCTGGGAGAGGGGGTGAGAGAGCCAGGGGGTAGGAGGTGCTGGGAGAGGGGTGAGAGAGCCAGGGAGAAGGGGGTGCTGGGAGAGGGGTGAGAGAGCTAGGGGGAAGGGGGCACTGGGAGAGGGGGTGAGAGAGACAGGGTGGTGGGGGGTGCAGGAAGAGGGGTGAGAGAGCCAGGGTGGTAGGGGGTGCAAGAAGAGGGGTGAGAGAGCCAGAGTGGTAGGGGGTGCAGGAAGAGGGGTGAGAGAGCCAGGAGGAAGGGGGTGCTGGGAGAGGGGTGAGAGAGCCAGGGGGAAGGGGGCGCTGGGAGAGGGGGTTAGAGAGCCTGGGGGGGTAGAGGGTGCAGGAAGAGGGGTGAGGGAGCCAGGGGGGTAGAGGGTGCAGGAAGATGTGTGAGTGCCAGGGGGGTAGATGGTGCAGGAAGACGTGTGAGAGAGACAGGGGAGTATGTGGTGCAGGAAGATGTGTGAGAGCCAGCGGAGAAGGTGGTGCAGGGGGTTAAGTGAGAGGGACAAAGGAGAAGATGGTGCAAGGGCATAGGTAAAAGAAAGTGTAAAGGGAGAGACATCTTAAGAATGGGAATGTCAGGGAAGCAAGCCTTCATACTCCATTCACTTATATTTTCCATACACCCACTTCTAAATTTCTGCTTTGAACACTGCCCTTTGTTCCTGCTCCCGACTGCCTGTGTGGGCTGACAGCTGCTGATCCCTCCTCGCCCAGCGCGCCCAGTACAGAGGCGAACGCAGGATTTAGAAGGGGGGGTTTCCGCCCCCCCCGGGGGAAAAAAAATAGAGCGAGCCAGCAGCTCCATTTCAGCGAGTCTGAATTCTACAGCAGCCGCGGCGCTGTCAAGAAGCATCCGCGGCAGTGCTGTATTATACTGCCGCGGACGCTTCTTTGACAGCGCCGTGGCTGCTGTGGAGTACCGTTGGTTCCTGGAGGGGAGGGGTTTCTGGGGAACCAGAAACCCCCCCTGCGTGCGCCACTGCAGTAGGAGAACAGAACACAGGATGCCATAATCAGGTAAGTTCATATATTTTCTCGTGTGCAATGTGTTTTTAACCATCCTTTCTTGAACTGGGGGCACTACACCGTATCCAATAACATTTAAAACACTATTGCTCATTTTTTTGTTGCATATTTATCTGTACAGAGATTTTTAATTAAGCTGAAAAAACACTGCTTGTCATAAATTTTATCTGTGATTGTGTCAATATATCTATTTTTGTTTGCATTGTAAATGGTGTATTAAGCTGCTCTTGGGACTCACACTCAGTATCTGATATGCTGTACCAATTTTTATTTGCGAATGAGTTTTTGTCTGGGCACTACTAATGTTATTTGGGGGCACTATTGTGGCATAATATGATTTGGAGGCAATGTTGTGACATAATATGATTTGGGGGCACTTCTGCATGACCAAATATGAATTGAGGGTAATACGATGTGGCATAATATGACCTTGGGGCACTACGATGTGGCATATTATGAACTGGGCGCACTACGGTGTGGCATCATATGAACTTCTGCCAAAGGCAAGTCTTTCATTGTTGAATATGATGGGAGCCCAAAGAAGTTGCTGTATCGGGGGTAGACGTCTCCAAGTAAATAATCTAAATGTTTCCTATCTAATCAAACTGATGGATCACATCCAATTATCTCTCACCCACCTCCTCTATCCCCCTTAATTTATATACTGTGTTATTTAAAAGGAATAGAAAAGACGCATATCCAGTTACTGTAGTAAAAAAAAATATTTTTCTCTGACATTTTGCTGTAGATGGAAATACTTTTAATGCGGCCGTGTAGGTTCAAATGATCATTCAATAGTTATCTTTTTTTTTAGATATATGATAGAGTTTTATTTCATTTATTCATGAAAATTCTGCCATTACTATTTAATTGAGGGAAAAGGGTACCTGTTACCTATATGTGTGTAAGTATTCTGTTCGTTGTTGCTATTTTGTGGGAGATTTGAAAAAAGCAAAACATTGTTTCCTACAGTGGCGTCTGTATAATTGGTGGTATTGCTGTAGTATGGGGTGGTGTGGTGGTGGCAATGTTGTAGTGTGTTTGGGGCTTAGTATTGTTAATAAGTAGAAGAGGGTATTGATATAATGTTGAAGGTGATGCCGGATGCTGTAATGTGGGGGGTAATGCTGGTTGCTGTAATGTGGGGGGTGATGCCGGTTGCTGTAATGTGGGGGGTGATGCCGGTTGCTGTAATGTGGGTGGGTATTGATGTAGTATGAGTGTGTGTGTGGGGTTATTTATTGCTGTGATTTTGGTACTAATAATGTATTGTCATGGTATTTATTGATGTAATTGGGGTGCTAACAATGTAATTTTGAGGGTCATTAGGAGAAATAAATGCCCCCCACACACACTCATACTACATCATGTTGTACTGCACCAGCAACATGCACTGCGCCAGCATCAGTGTGCAACAATATAGTGCATGGAGCCCGCAACACGTGGGCCTGTGTGCTTTAAATGCAAGGGCTGATTTTTTGTCCCAGTCCGGCCCTGATTACAGAGAATGCACACTGTGATGAGTTACATAAAAATTGAATGAAGATGAATGAGTAACATACAACTGCACAGAGCATTTTGCTATACCGTTACCAGCAATTACTGTGTAATGATGTAAAAATACACTATATAGACAAATGTATTAGGACACTTGATCATTACACCAATAGAAACTGTAATGACATTGTATTCAAATCCATCATGATCATCATCAATATTTATTCATTTAGCGCCAACATATTCCGTAACTCTTTTCAATTGTATAATAAATACATATACTTTAATATAGAGTTGCTTCCCCTAATTCAGCGATAACAGCTTCCCCTCTTCTTGGAAGGCTTTCCACAAGATGTTGGAGTGTTTCTGTGGGAATTTGTGTCCATTCATTCTGTAGAGCATTTATGAGGTCAGGCACTGATGTTGGACGAGAATACCTGGATCGTAATCTCCATTCCAGTTCATCCCAAAGGTGTTTGATGGGGTTGAGGTCAGCGCTCTGTGCGGTCCAGTCATGTTCTTCCACACTGAACTCATCAAACCATGTCTTTGTAGTCCTTGCTTTGTGCACTGGGGCACAGTCATGTTGGAATAAAAAAGGATCTTCCCCAAACTGCTGCCACAAAGTTGGAAGCATAGCATTGTCCAAAATTACTTGGTATGCTGAAGGATTAAGATTTCCCTTCACTGGAGATAAACGGTCTAGCCCAAACCTTTAAAAACAGTTTCATACCATTATCCCTCCTCCACCAAACTTCACATTTGGCATAATGCAGTCAGGCAGGTAACATTCTCCTGGTCAAACCCAGACTCGCCCATCTGACTGCCAAACTGAGAAGCGTGATTCATCTCTCCACCAAACTCGTTTCCACTGCTCCACAGTCCAGTGTCGGTGTGCTTTACACAACTCTATCCGACGCTTGGCAATGGTCTTGGTGATGTGAGGCTTGCATGCAGCTGCTCAGCCATAGAAACCGATTCCATTAAGCTCCTACTGCACAGTTTTTGTGCTTACATTAATGCCAGTGCAAGTTTGAAACTCTTCAGCTATGGAATCAACAAAGCGGGGGCAAAAGTTGTGATTTAACGTGGTCTACTGCTTCGTGGCTGACTTGCTGTTGTTCCTAAACGCTTCCACTTTCTAATAATATCACTTACAGTTGACCGTACAATATCCAGCAGGGATGAAATTTCCTGAACCGTCTTATTGCAAAGGTGGCATCCTATCACAGTGCCCAGCTTGAAGTCACTGGGCTCTTCAGAATGACCCCTTTTGTATCATAAATGTTTGCAAATGGAAAGTGCATGCAAGATTTTATACACCTCTGGCAATGGGTCTGATTGAAACACCTGAATTCAATAATTAAAAGGTGTGGCCAAATACTTTTGTCCATGTAGTGTATGTATTACACCGCCACCCTATGGAGAAAATCTATCATTACAGAAAATACACACTGTTTGGTGAGTAACATAAAATTGATTAGAGATGAAGGAGTGACATACAACTGCATAGAGAATTTTACTACACTGTTACTAGCAATTACTGTGTAATGATTTAAAAATATGTATTATACCGGGGGGTGGCTTATCATCCATACTGGCAGGATGCATTTCTGCTCAGCTCTGTCCTGGATTTATCTAAATCCTACTCCATCAGTCGGATTTGTGACACTCAGCACCCCAAACGGGTAGCTGGGGGAACCTAATACCACCAACGGGAGTCCCTGTCACTTCATTAAGCCTGGTTTGTTGACCTATAATCGAACTGAGGCCTTTTCCTCTCTGCGATTGGGGACTAGAGTTCTGCGGTTTCTGAGCCATCAGGGGACCCTAGCGGGTCTCTGAGCAACCACTCCACCTGCTGTCGCCTACTGCTCGTCTCCCACAATTACTGAAGGTAACCAGTGCTCTGGTCTCCTATTAACAAGGCCGTATGACTTGGACTGCAACACCCGGGCCAAGTGTGAGGAGTCCCTTTATATAAAATAGACCACAGGTGACTTACCTTACTGTGTTTGCGCTGCAGTCCCTCGAAGTGGCTCCCATCTACTCTTGCAAGGCCTGGCTTGCAGTTGCGCCGCCGACGGTGCTGGATCGCTGGACCAGAAGTGCCTGTGCCGCCATTTCAGCTTCTCTTCCGACGCTGCCAAATAGCACTACTCTATTGACCACTGACAGCCAAAGTACCGAGGGGTAGTCAAGTGAGAGCACAAATAAGTGCGGAACAGCTCAGCACCACAGCTACCAGGAGCACTCAGCTGGCAGGGGACCAGATCCTCGGTACCTGGGCTTGCCACCCTCTGTGGAATTACTCCTTTACAGGTCAGTATTTTGGATTGTGCCCTGATCACCACCTGCACTTTGTACTCCCCTATTTGCTTGTTTGGAGGTGTCTGCTGTTTTGGTCACAACAGTACATCTTACCGATACTGGCTGTTACAGAATTTTACAGCTGACGCAATACTGCCACCTGGTGGACAAAAAGTAAAGTAAAAAAAGTAAACCTGTAGCTGAGTACCTGTATAAGTTACCATGGCTCCCAAAAAATGATGTAATTCCACTACGTGGATTCTGGACCCTGTGGACCATCTGATCAATCCGAAACCTCAGACTCCCCATCCCCGGCAGACCTGAAGCTTGATCCACAGTTACATGCGCTTATGACTAACCTACTTGAAGGGGTCAAAACCACCTTCCATCAGGAACTCACCAAAGCGTGTCCGAAATTATGTCCCTAGGCAATAGTACAGACACCCTTGAATCCAAAACAATCTGTGTCACTCTCATGACGTTCTCACTAGCGAAATGTCCCGCCTTCACAGTGAACTATAGGTCATAAAAGAAAAACAGGAGGACTCTGAAAACCGCTATTGATGGAATAATATGTGTCCGCAATCTTTCAGAAGACATTTATTTGTCTGAACTTCCGACATTTCTTAAAGATCTATTTGTCCATATTCTTCCAGACCTCTCAGATGCGGATTGCCTGATGGACCAAGCTCACAGAGCTCTTAGAGCTCGACCTTCCACTTACTAACCTCCACATGATATCATCGTTCGCCTCCACTATTTCCGTACCAGGGAGAGGATCCTCATGGCTACCAGAGATGGCTCTACCATTGTCTTCTGTGAAATGAACATACAGTTGTTACAGGACCTGGCGCCCTCCACCATTCGGAAATGTAGAGACCTGCAACCAGTCACTAGACTTCTTCGTCAATGCAGCATTAGATACCGTTGGGGCTTTCCCTTCCAATTGCAGGTCTTCGCTGCTAATTCCTCACACAACGTCAAAACTCTATTACTGTAACTTTATTTAGATACATTGAGAAACTGCCACAGAGACACCTGATAATATGTGGAGACTTTAATGTAGTAACAAATCTTCTCCTCCTTCTCTAAAATTGAACCCCTCCTCCTTTAAAGACTCAAGGACCCTAGCATCCTTGCTCAAACACCACAATCTGCAGGACTCCTGGCGCCTCAAAAATTCCACAGCTAGAAACTAGACTCATTTTTCAGCTCCTCATCAGACATACTCCCACATTGATATGCTTCATGTTTCTCACTCTCTTACGGCCCATACAACCAAAGCTGGTATCGCTCCATTTTCATGGACTGATTATGCGGGAGTATATATCTTGCTGGATGCTATCCACCAACCTACTCGCTCTCGGCGATGGCATTTAAACGATTCAATTTTACTGAATGTCTCTGCACCAGTATCTATCCATACATCTATCACTAAATACTTTTTAAAGAATTCGTCCTCATCTATAGCGCCAGGAGTCGTCTGGGGAGCCCACAAAGCCACTATTCGTGGACATCTAATTAGCACAACCTCTGCAGCCAGAAAGAAAGTTGCTGCAGAGATCTCCTCTCTTGATCAACAATTTTCCGCCTTGTTCACCCAGCACAAGCTTTCGCCCTGATTCTAGCTTGTTGACTCTATGTCACGGGCACTAGGAGTCTTTACCCAGGAATCACCAGGTGGTAAGCTTACCAGAGCAATGTAGATGGTAATAGTGTGCTCTGGTAGCAGGGTGATCACGGAACAGGCAATAGTAGATGATGAGATGCTCAGGAAAGTCTATGACTAGCAGCACTGGTAATATGGAGGTAATAATACACGAGGAACTGTATGGACAAGGGCAAGTGGAGGTAGTCAGTGGTCTGCGATAGCAAGTTGTACCACTGCTATAGTGAGGAGGAATGTCCAACAGAAACGAGGAGGTGATGAGAGTCAGCGGTCTGCGGATAGCAAGTGGTACCGCTGTCTGAGTGAAGGAATGGAATCCAAGTGGAGGTATCCGGGAAGTCAGTGGTCTGCGGTAGCAAGTTGTACCACTGCTATGTGAGAGGAATGGAACAGGTGATACCGGAACAGGAATCAGTGGTCTGCCTTCAGCAAGTTGTACCACTGAATATATATGTGAGGAGGTGTACGGGGAGGGACTGCAACACAGGATGTACACGGGCACATTAAACACGATCCACAGTAATATGCACAATATATATAAATGACTGAACAGGTCTGCAAATGTAGGAAGTCTCTGAAGTAATCCAGCACAAGGTAACACAGTCAATGATGGCAAAAGACTCAGCGGATTGCAGACTCCAGAGGAGAACCAACACAGTCCAGCAAGATATGCAATACACCAGCACAGTCAATGAGAAGTATGCATACCGTGGTTCAGAAGGCAGTCAGATAGGAGTGCAGTGATACCTGGGCGGCAGGAGGCCGACAGGATGAGAAGTCCCTGGATGTAAGAGGCAGGGGTCTAGTAGGTGCAGCGCACAGGTAAGTAGACCAACAGGGACACGAATCCACAGGAATCAGTAACACATGGAACTGGACTCATGGAGCACCCAGGAGAATGGAGATGATCTAGCAGAGGAGTAGCTGATGAGATACGAATCCAATGCTGACAGGAGGGTAGAGACCAGCGGGAAACAGGAAGGCGTGGAGAGCGGATCAGCAGTAGATGGACGATAGCGCTGGCAGCGGCAGCAGGACTCTGCGGACCCACGGGAGAGATGAGATGAGGCTGATGTGCACAGGAGCAGCGGATAGGAATCAGCTAGCAGTCACGATGATGAACACAGGCGAGTTGCCAGCTGGAGACTGTAGTGCACGGAAGCAGCGGATAGGAATCAGCTCACAGTCACGATGATGAACACAGGCGAGTTGCCAGCTGGAGACTGTAGTGCACGGAGGCAGTGGATAGGAATCAGCTCACAGTCACGATGATGAACACAGGCGAGTTGCAAGCTGGAGACTGCAGTGCACGGAGGCAGCGGCTAGGAATCAGCTCACAGACTTGATGATGCACAGGTGAGTGGATAAGGAGAGAAGGCTGTAGTGCACGGAGGCAGCGGATAGGAATCAGCAAACAGTCACTATGGAATATAATAGCGTTGAAGTGGTATAGGAGACTGTAGTGCACGGAGGCAGCGGATAGGAATCAGCGAACAGTCACTATGGAATATAATAGCGTTGAAGTGGTATAGGAGACTGTAGTGCACGGAGGCAGCGGATAGGAATCAGCAAACAGTCACAATGGAATATAATAGCGTTGAAGTGGTATAGAAGACTGTAGTGCATGGAGGCAGCGGATAGGAATCAGCTCACAGTCACGATGATACAGTTGATGGTAGAAGTGGTATGGAACCACAGTAGTAGAAGTGGTTTGGAAACCACAGAGGTAGAAGTGGTTTGGAAACCACAGGAATCAGCAGCGCTGAATACACGAGGAAACACAGGAACACCTTCAGAGACTCATGAGGAATGAGACTCCAAGATCAGGCAACGTGGTGTTGACCACAGGTGCTTAATATAGGGAGTGTTGCCTGATCTGCCAATTGAGTTAAAGGAACATACACTGAAGTATAGGAAAGGGCTGCGCATGCGCAGACCCTCAGGATGGAGGACGGCCACGGTTCCTAAATGTCCGGGAAGAGGCACTCACGGTCCGGTGAGTGACAGTACCCCCCCTTTTAAAGGTGGGCACAGAACGCCTGGAACCGGGCTTGTCCGGATTTTTGGAATAAAACTTCTTCAAAAGGGCAGGAGCATTAAGATCTTCAGCTTTGATCCAAGAGCGCTCCTCAGGACCAAAGCCCTTCCAATGAACGAGGAAACGGAGTACTCCTCGCGAAATTTTTGCGTCTAGTACCTCAGTAATTTCGAAATCCTCCTCCTGATGAACTTGAACTGGCTGCGGAGTTGAGGGAGGTTTTGAAAAACGGTTGATAATAAGAGGCTTGAGTAAGGACACATGGAAGGCATTAGAAATCCGAAGATTCTTAGGAAGAAGAAGTTTCACACATACTGGATTGATTACTTGAATGATCCTATATGGATCAATAAAACGAGGGGCGAATTTCATAGATGGGACCTTCAAACGAATGTTTTTAGTAGATAACCAGACACGATCTCCAATTTTTAGTGGTGGAATAGCCCGCCTCTTCTTATCTGCGAAAGATTTATATTTGATAGATGTTTTCTTCAAACAGGTTTTGACCTGAGACCAGATATTTTTAAAGGTCTGACAGGCAGTCTCCACCGCTGGAACTTGGGTGGGCGGGAGGGCAGGAAATTCCGGAAAAGACGGATGGTGACCGTAGACCACAAAAAATGGAGTTTTGGATGATGACTCATGGTACATGTTGTTATGGGCGAATTCGGCCCAAGGAAGCAACTCTACCCAGTTGTCTTGATTGGCTGAAGAGAACATCCTTATAAAAGTCTCAAGATCTTGATTGACACGCTCAGTCTGTCCGTTAGATTGCGGATGGTAAGAAGATGAGAGTGCTAATCGTATGCCCAAGGTTTTACAAAGGGCTCGCCAGAATCTGGAAACGAATTGTACTCCTCTATCTGACACAATCTCAGACGGACATCCATGGATGCGGAAGATCTCTTTAATGAAATGTTCAGCCAGGATAGACGAGGAAGGCAAACCAGACAGAGGGACGAAATGAGCCATCTTCGAAAATCTGTCCACCACCACCCAAATAGTGTTATGATTCTTACTAGGTGGTAAGTCAGTAACGAAATCCATACTAATATGGGTCCACGGCTTGGACGGAATGGGTAGTGGTCGCAGCAACCCTGCTGGAGTTCTGCGGGAGGATTTGAACTGGGAACATAATTCACAGGAAGCAATGAACTCTTTGACGTCTCTCCTCATTGAAGGCCACCAGTAACTTCGAGAGAGCATCTCAAAGGTCTTGTGTTCACCGGCGTGTCCAGAAAAACGAGAGGCATGGAACCACGAAAGGATTTTCCTCCTTAGAGTAGGAGGCACGAGAGTCTTCCCAAATGGTAGCGTTTTGGTGGATGAGGCAGCCAGTGAGATACATTTGGGGTCTAGAATGGTATGGTTGGAAACCTCTTCTATATCAGAGGACGTCACAAAAGCTCTAGATAAAGCGTCAGCTTTTTTGCTCTTGGCGGCTGGTTTGAAGGTTATTATTAATTCGAAACGGGAAAAGAAAAGAGACCATCTTGCTTGGCGAGGGTTCAAGCATTGAGCAGACTGAAGATATGACAAGTTCTTATGATCCGTGAAGATCGTCACCGGATGGCGAGCTCCTTCCAATAGGTATCTCCACTCCTCTAATGCAGCTTTGATAGCCAGTAACTCCTTGTCCCCGATAGTATAATTCTTCTCTGCGGGCAGAAGACCCCGAGAATAGAAGGCACAAGGATGGAATTTTTTCTGTTCAGAGCGTTGGGATAGAATAGCTCCCAAGCCCACATTAGAGGCATCTACTTCTAGAAAGAAGGGGAGTGTCACATCAGGCTGTCGAAGGATTGGAGCCGAAGAGAAGGACTCTTTGAGTGTTTGAAAGGCTTGAAGAGCCTCAGGCGACTATTGCTTAGGATTAGCCCCTTTTCGAGTCAGGGCCACAATAGGAGATGCAATGGAAGAAAAGTCTTGAATGAAGCGTCTATAGTAATTGGCAAAACCTAAAAAACGCTGAATAGCACGAAGAGTAGTTGGCTGGGGCCAATGTAGTACAGCATTCACCTTGTCTGGATCCATCTTCAGGCCAACTCCGGAAACTATATACCCCAAGAATGGAATCTGGGGCAATTCGAATGAACATTTTTCTAATTTACAGAACAATGAATTTTTTCGTAGCCTGGAGAGGACTTCTGCCACGTGTTGGTGGTGAGAAGGCAGGTCCTGGGAAAAGATCAATATGTCGTCCAGGTAGACGACGACACATTCATATAATAAGTCCCGAAAGATCTCATTGATGAAGCCTTGAAAAACAGCGGGGGCATTACACAGCCCGAAAGGCATTACCAGATATTCGTAATGCCCGTCTCTGGTGTTAAACGCTGTCTTCCATTCGTCACCGGAACGGATTCTGATTAAATTGTAGGCACCACGAAGATCCAACTTAGTAAAGATACGGGCTCCCTTGATGCGATCGAATAGCTCAGTGATCAGCGGAATGGGATACCGATTCTTGATAGTAATGGCATTGAGTCCACGAAAATCTATGCAAGGGCCTAATGATCCATCCTTCTTTTTGACGAAGAAGAACCAAGCTCCAGCGGGAGAGGTGGAAGGTCGAATAAACCCATGCTGGAGGTTCTCCTGTATATACTCAGATGTAGCTTGAGTCTCAGGTAACGAGAGTGGATAGACCCGGCCCCTGGGGGGAGTCTTGCCAGGTAGAAGGTCGATCGGACAATCCCAAGAACGATGAGGAGGAAGACGTTCAGACTGAGCTTTATCAAACACATCGGTAAATGAAGCATATTGAGGAGGGAGTCCCGGTGAGGTAGATGAGATGGAAGATTGCTGTACTTTGAGAGGAATAACTTGGGAAAGGCAGCGATGGTGACATTCAGGCCCCCAAGACGTGACTTGAGGGGTGCGCCAGTCAATCTGGGGAGAGTGACACTGAAGCCATGGAAGGCCTAAGACAATCGGACTTGTCGTAACAGGAAGGATTAAAAACGATATTACTTCATGATGCAGGGCACCAATCTGAAGTGTTACTGGAGACGTACTATGAGTGATGAGAGCGTTGATGAGACGTGATCCATCTATAGCCGTCACAGTAATGGGTGTTTTTAAGGTAATCACTGGTAGAGACCATTGATTTACTAATGATTTGGAAATAAAATTTCCTGCTGCTCCGGAATCAATTAATGCCTGTGACTCAAAGGTTTTGGTAGCCGAGGAAATCGTAACATCAAAAGCGCAGACTTTAGATTTCATGGAAGATGGAGAGGACTCCAGGGACCCTAACTTCACCTCTCCGGAACTAGTTAGGGCCTGGCATTTCCCGATCTCTTAGGGCAGGAGCTGAGAATATGAGTGGAATCAGCACAATAGATACAGAGTCTATTCTTTACTCTTCGTTTTCTCTCCTCGGAAGATAATTTGGAACGTCCTATCTCCATGGGAATCACAGAGGGTGAACCTGGACGAAATTGAGGGTTAGAACGAAGAGGTGCTTTAGCAGAAGTTGTTTTCTCAGCCTCCCTTTCACGAAATCTCATATCAACACGATGGCATAGAGAGATCAAATCTTCAAGTGACGAAGGAAGCTCTTGAGTAGTCAGTGCATCTTTAATTTTATCGGAGAGCCCCTGCCAGAAGGCGGCAACTAGGGCTTCAGTGTTCCACTGAAGTTCAGAGGCTAAGATCCTAAATTGAATGACGTACTGGCCTACTGTATGAGGTCCTTGTCGCAGGCGGAGGATGCTGGAAGCAGCGGAGGTCACACGACCTGGTTCATCGAACACACTTCGAAATGTAGGAATGAATTTGGCACTATCTTGCAATATAGGATCATTTCTCTCCCACAGAGGGGAGGCCCAAGCCAGGGCTTGTCCTGAAAACAAAGAGATAAGATAGGCCACTCTGGAACGATGGGTAGAAAAATTTTGAGGTTGGAGCTCAAAATGGACTGAACATTGGTTAAGGAAACCCCTACAAGTTTTGGGGTCTCCATCGTACTTTGACGGAGTAGGCAGGTGAAGCGTGGAAGCTGTAGACACCTGGGATGGCACTGGGGAAACGGAGGAAAGCACAGAAGCCTCAGGAATAGCTGTCACAGTCTGTCCAGATGTTCCTTGGGAGGTTAATGACTGATAACACTGAAGTAACAGCTGTTGGCGGGCATCCTGTTGCTCCACACGGCTGACCAGATGCTGCAGCATCTCTTTGGCGGTAGGTTCCGTATCTGGGTCTGTCATGGCCTGATCTTACTGTCACGGGCACTAGGAGTCTTTACCCAGGAATCACCAGGTGGTAAGCTTACCAGAGCAATGTAGATGGTAATAGTGTGCTCTGGTAGCAGGGTGATCACGGAACAGGCAATAGTAGATGATGAGATGCTCAGGAAAGTCTATGACTAGCAGCACTGGTAATATGGAGGTAATAATACACGAGGAACTGTATGGACAAGGGCAAGTGGAGGTAGTCAGTGGTCTGCGATAGCAAGTTGTACCACTGCTATAGTGAGGAGGAATGTCCAACAGAAACGAGGAGGTGATGAGAGTCAGCGGTCTGCGGATAGCAAGTGGTACCGCTGTCTGAGTGAAGGAATGGAATCCAAGTGGAGGTATCCGGGAAGTCAGTGGTCTGCGGTAGCAAGTTGTACCACTGCTATGTGAGAGGAATGGAACAGGTGATACCGGAACAGGAATCAGTGGTCTGCCTTCAGCAAGTTGTACCACTGAATATATATGTGAGGAGGTGTACGGGGAGGGACTGCAACACAGGATGTACACGGGCACATTAAACACGATCCACAGTAATATGCACAATATATATAAATGACTGAACAGGTCTGCAAATGTAGGAAGTCTCTGAAGTAATCCAGCACAAGGTAACACAGTCAATGATGGCAAAAGACTCAGCGGATTGCAGACTCCAGAGGAGAACCAACACAGTCCAGCAAGATATGCAATACACCAGCACAGTCAATGAGAAGTATGCATACCGTGGTTCAGAAGGCAGTCAGATAGGAGTGCAGTGATACCTGGGCGGCAGGAGGCCGACAGGATGAGAAGTCCCTGGATGTAAGAGGCAGGGGTCTAGTAGGTGCAGCGCACAGGTAAGTAGACCAACAGGGACACGAATCCACAGGAATCAGTAACACATGGAACTGGACTCATGGAGCACCCAGGAGAATGGAGATGATCTAGCAGAGGAGTAGCTGATGAGATACGAATCCAATGCTGACAGGAGGGTAGAGACCAGCGGGAAACAGGAAGGCGTGGAGAGCGGATCAGCAGTAGATGGACGATAGCGCTGGCAGCGGCAGCAGGACTCTGCGGACCCACGGGAGAGATGAGATGAGGCTGACGTGCACAGGAGCAGCGGATAGGAATCAGCTAGCAGTCACGATAATGAACACAGGCGAGTTGCCAGCTGGAGACTGTAGTGCACGGAAGCAGCGGATAGGAATCAGCTCACAGTCACGATGATGAACACAGGCGAGTTGCCAGCTGGAGACTGTAGTGCACGGAGGCAGTGGATAGGAATCAGCTCACAGTCACGATGATGAACACAGGCGAGTTGCAAGCTGGAGACTGCAGTGCACGGAGGCAGCGGCTAGGAATCAGCTCACAGACTTGATGATGCACAGGTGAGTGGATAAGGAGAGAAGGCTGTAGTGCACGGAGGCAGCGGATAGGAATCAGCAAACAGTCACTATGGAATATAATAGCGTTGAAGTGGTATAGGAGACTGTAGTGCACGGAGGCAGCGGATAGGAATCAGCAAACAGTCACAATGGAATATAATAGCGTTGAAGTGGTATAGAAGACTGTAGTGCACGGAGGCAGCGGATAGGAATCAGCTCACAGTCACGATGATACAGTTGATGGTAGAAGTGGTATGGAACCACAGTAGTAGAAGTGGTTTGGAAACCACAGAGGTAGAAGTGGTTTGGAAACCACAGGAATCAGCAGCGCTGAATACACGAGGAAACACAGGAACACCTTCAGAGACTCATGAGGAATGAGACTCCAAGATCAGGCAACGTGGTGTTGACCACAGGTGCTTAATATAGGGAGTGTTGCCTGATCTGCCAATTGAGTTAAAGGAACATACACTGAAGTATAGGAAAGGGCTGCGCATGCGCAGACCCTCAGGATGGAGGATGGCCACGGTTCCTAAATGTCCGGGAAGAGGCACTCACGGTCCGGTGAGTGACACTCTAGGAGACTCCTTGAAAGGCCAATTAAACATCCTTCTCTGCCGGAAAGCGGCTTCTATAATGCAAAACCCCCAGCAACGCTATTATGATAATGCCGATAAAGCTGACTCTGTGCTGGCTGGGAAACTGCGGGAAAAATACCCCCTAGGCTTTATCGATAGACTTCGTAAGAAAGCCCACGACTCTATTACATACGACACCTCCGCTGTGGTTCATATTCTTTGGGAATACTACTCTCTTTATAACCTACCTGTCCCTCCACCACGTGGGGACCTGTCCTGAACGGAATTTGAGTACATATCTAAACAACACTGCCCCTCCCAAGCTTACTCCAGCTCAGCTCTCGCTCTTGAAATCTGCTATCACACAAGACGAAGTCCTCAGCCCCAGGGCCTGACGGTTTTACAGCACAATAATATAAAAAGTTTGAGGGGATTCTAGATCCCCACTTAACCACCTTTTTTAACCAGATTCTAGAAGGTGCCTCCTTTGATCCTGCTACCCCCCGAGCTAACATCGTGGTGATCTCAAAACCTGGGAAGGACTATAACCTATGTGCCAGCTACAGACCAATATCGCTTCTTAACGTAGATCTGAAGCTTCACACAAAAATACTAGCCAATAGATTGAACCCGCCCTACAGTCCCATATTCCTCTCCACCAGGTTGGTTTCATTCCAGGTAGACAGGCTCCAGATAACACCAGGAGGACCATCGACTTAATACATTCTATCCACACTGTTAAAATCGCCTCCCTGATTATGGCGTTAGATGCTAAAAAAAGCGTTCAACCGCATCTCTTTGTCATTTTTGGGTTGAGTCCTTGAGTCGATGGGCTTGTCTGGCAGATTTCTGAATTGCATATTGGCCTTATATAGATCTCCATCGGCCACGGTCTCCGTTAGTGGCATTACGTCAGTGCCCGTTTGGGATTTCAAATGTCACGCGACAGGGGTGCCCCCTTTCACCACTAATTTTTTCCCATAGGGTATAGTCTTTGGCTGCCAGGATTCGTACAAACCAAGAGATCTCCGACATTCAAGTATGTTCTATGGAGCACAAACTGGCGCTCCATGCCGATGATGTTTTACTCACCTTGGCCAATCCAATTACTTCTGGCCCCTCCCTTCTGGTCGAACTTGATTCATATAACTTTGTTTCCAGCTATAGGATCAACCCGAACAAAATGGAGTCCTGGACTTTTACATATCTGGACCAGATAATTCTTGCCTAGAACAAATCTTCCCCTTTACTTGGCGACTTCTTAGAATCTACATTACCAAATGATATTACCAACTTTTTCAAGCCAATTTTTCCCACCAACTCTCCCAAATTAAATCCGATCTAACCATATGGTCCCGATGTCTCATCTCCTGGATAGGTTGCATTAACACAATCAAAATGAACATTCTCCCTAGGCTCCTCTATCTATTTCAGACCATCCCTGTTTTTGTCCCTGCCTATGAGTTTAAATTTCTCCAATTCACAATCTCCCGATTTATCTGGTCAGGTAAACATCCTCAAGTTCACCAAAAGATTCTACAGCGGCTCCCACGGGGCGGAGGTCTAGGCACCCCCTATTTTAAAAGCTACTAACTTTCTGCTTACCTTGCCCAGTGTGTCCTGTGTTGTTGCTCTAATTCCCCTAGAACGTTTATCTACATTGAGGCTGAAGCTTGGGGTTTATTGTCTCCTGCATCTCTCCTGTGGCTCCCAAGGACTCGCCACCCGAAACGGGTTCTACTCCATCCTATTGTTTCCCATTACTTGACAATTTGGGACTCGGTCTCTCAGAATATGCCCTGTCTCCTCAACCCTCTCTTCAATTCCCCAGACTTCCCCCCAGGCCTCACGCCCGCTGTGTTCGCAGCATGGCATTCTCAAGGTTTCAGATTTTTTAATGACCTCACCCTTACTGACCTCTTCCCTCAATTCTCTGATACCCAGACGCCATTGCAGTCCCTACCAAATTCTTTTACCAATATTTACAAATTTTCAATTTTCACAATACAACCAAACACCAACTCTCTGCCCATCCACTCCCCTCTTTTGAATCCCTCTGTCTTCATCAATCCTCTATGGCAGGTTTAATATCAACCCTCTACTCAGAACTCTCCCTGACCATGCAGGACCAGAAGGACCCTCATGAACTAGCCTGGGAAAGAGACATTGTGGAGGCCCTTGATGCTGAAGAGTGGTGTGAGATTCATGAGAGTTCTGCTTCTAGTTCCATATGTGTGAAAATTAAAGAAAATGTTTACAAAATTTTATATCGTTGGTATTACGTGCCTACTCGTTTAAAAAAAAATGCTACCCACTGCTTCGGACCGATGTTGGAGAGACTGTACCCTTGAAGGGACGTTCCTCCACATATGATGGAGCTGTCCAAAACTGTCTGCTTCTGGTCTGAACTGACTAACTTGATAACTGCTATCTTACAGATCACTGTCCCCATGGAACCTAAATATTTTCTACTCCCATTAGGAATACCTTGGGCTACACGTCACCAAAACAAACAATTTTGACACATTCTCACGGCAGCCCCATGCCAACTCGCTGCTAATTGGAAGCAGCAGAACCCATCTTCCATCCAATCTATAATTAATCAGGTTTGGCACATTCAGCGTATGGAATTTATAGCCAGCCTTCTCAATAAGTCCTCTAAATCTTTTAATAAAATGTGGTTCCCTGTAGTTATCTTTCTTTAACTTACGCTCTCCCTTCATCTGACCTAAGATAAGTCCATCTCTTTCCACCGATGTGTTTATAGACGCGGAACTTTGAGTTGAAATCCTTCCTCTCCCACTTCTCTTTTCTCTCTCCAAGGCTCTAGCCACGTCGTCCCTCCTCTTTCCTCTGCCCTACCCTAACTCCTTACATAAAATATCAGAGCTATCCGATACTTATATGTTAATGATGATGTCCTTTTGTTTTGGTTTTTCTTGTTTTTTTTATTAAGACATTCTATATATCTTGTATTGTTGAATTGATATGCGGCATTGTTATATCAGATTCCTAATGTTTTGTATCGTTTAACTCTTTAAAAATAAAATGTTTAAAAAAATAATAAAAAATTATGCATTATACCGTCCACCCTGTAGATAAAATCTAAAATTACAGACAATGCACACTGTGTGGTGAGCCACATACAAATTGGATGGATATATATGAGCAGGGGTGTAGGAACCAGGGGGCAGAGGGATCAGTTGCCCACCCCCATGATTTCTGCTGAGTTTTGCCCCCCATGAACTTCTACACAAAAGCCTTCATGCTACTTTCTGAAGCCATGGTATCTGTTCTAAACCTGTGAAACTTTTTAAATTATAGATTGTCTTAGTATAACTACTAAGTATTCTTTAATATAGATTGCCTTAGTATAAATGTAATACAGATTGGTTGTTTTGCTTATTTAAAAAAACTCTAAGTGATCCATTCATAAACATTTAATAAATAACCTTATTGATGATGAACAACTATTCACTTTGCTTTTATCCTGAATTTCGTGTGGTGCATCAAGTAACAAACATGAGATATAGCAATTTGAATGTATAGCACATATCATAACCAGTGAGGCAGTGACTATAGATTTAAAAATACTCCCAATCAAATGAGATTAGGCTGTCAAAGAAATCTGAATAATAACTAGGTTAATGACTTTGAAAAAGGTAAAAATTTTAAGATGAATAATTGAGTTTATCTTTCTAATATCTATTGTATTATTTGGCAGTTAATAATTGGGGTTTGCCAACCCCTAAAAACACTGACAAAAGCTAACATAGTATTGGGAGACTTTGTATATCTACATTCACTGTTACAACTGTCGTAAAATGAGATAGCAAATGCGAGAAACAGAGGCTCCAAGCCCTATAGTAGTCCTTGGCCTTTTGCCCACCCATGAAAATCTTCATTCCTATGCCCCTGTGTATGAGTGACATACAACTGCACAGAGAGTTTTGCTACACCGTTATCAGCAATTACTCTGTAGTGATGTAAAAATATGCATTGTATTGCCACCCTGTGGAGAAAATCTATAATTATAGGCAATATGCACTATGTGGTGAGCCACATAAAAATTGAATGGAGATCAATGAGGGACATACAACTGCACAGGGAGTTTTACTACACCGTTACCAGCAATTACTCTGTAGTGATGTAAAAACATGTATTACACTGCCACCCTGTGGAGAAAATCAATAATTACAGACAATGCACACTGTGTGGTGAGCCACATACAATTCAAATTGATATTTATGAGTGACATACAGCTGCACATGAAGTTTTACTACACTGATATCAGTAATTACTGTGTAAATATGTAAAAATATGATTTACATGGCCACACTGGTTAAAATCTATAATTACAGGCAATGCACACTGTGTGGTGAACCACATTCAAATTGAATGGAGATGAATAAGTGGCATACAACTGTACAGAGAGCTTTTCTAAACCATTAACAGCAATTACTCTGTAATGATGTAAAAAATACACTATATGGACAAATATATTCGGACGCTTGACCATTACACCATCAAGGACCGCGATGACATTGTATTCAAATACATATACTTTATTATGGAATTCGTCCCCCTTTTGCAGCGATAACAGCTTCCACTTTTCTTGGAAAGCTTTCCACAAGATGTTGGAGTGTTTCTGTGGGAATTTGTGTCCATTCATTCTGTAGAGCATTTATGAGGTCAGGCACTGATGTTGGACGAGAATGCCTGGCTCGCAATCTCCGTTCCAGTTCATCCCAAAGGTGTCGAGGTCAGTGCTCTGTGCGGGCATCAAACCATCTTTTTGTACTCCTTGCTTTGTGCACTGGGGTACAGTCATGTTGGAATAGAAAAAGCACTTCTCCAAATTGTTTCCACAAAATTGGTAGCATAGCATTGTCCAAAATAACTTAGCATGCTGTAGCATTAAGATTGTTCTTCACTGGAGATAAGGGCCTAGCCCAAACCCTTAAAGATGGCTCATACAATTATCCCTCCTCCACCAAACTTCACATTTGGCATAATGCAGTCAGGCAGGTACCGTTCTTCCGGCATCCGCCAAACCCAGACTCACTCATCTGACTGACAAACAGAGAAGCGTTATTTGTCACTCCACAGAACATGTTTCCACTGCTCTACAGTCCAGTGTCTGTGTGTTTTATACCACTCCATTCGAATGTGGAAGTCAAATAATTGGATGAAGTCGGTTAAATTAAGTAATATAGGTTTACTGTGCAATTGTGATTAGTAGAGATGAGCGGGCTCGGATTCCGCTAATCCGAGCCCACCCGAACAGTGCGGATCCGAACGGGATCCGTGCACTGTTCGGATATTTCCGGCGGGCAAAAAATTGAAAACGAGGCTCTATCGTCCAAGTCTCGCGTCGAATCTCGCGAGGGGTGGGAGGGAGGGCCCAGAACAATTCCATCTTGTACCTCTTTTTTTGGCATTATGTGCTCAAGCTACCTCGGTGCAACCTTTTGGCCTAAAAACAATATTGTGAGGTGTTCAGAATAGACTGGAAATTAGTGGAAATGATTGTTATTGAATGTTATTGAGGTTAATAATAGCGTAGGAGTGAGAAAAAAACCACAAAGCTGGTTTTTAGCACTTTTTATGCTTTGTTAAAAATAAATCAGAACCAAAACCTTTCGTCGGATGTTTTGGCAAAACAAATCAGAACCCAAAACCTCAAGCTAATCAGAACCCAAAACCCAAAACCCAAAACCCTAAAAGTGGCCAGTGCACACCCTTAGTGATTAGTACTCCACTTGTAATGACGCAATCGCACGGATTAATAACACACACACTTACATTCACACTTATACTTGTAAATAGTGCACATTTATTAAGCTTCCAATCCACAATGCTTTATTAATAAATGTATTAGAGATTATTTATTCATAGATAATACTACAGTAAAGGCATTTATGGTTCAGGTCCACAGAAATGTTTGGTGTTTGGTCTCTTATTAATCTATATTTTACTAGCTGAAATCCGGTGTCAATAAGGAAACGATCGTATATTGAGATTACAAGTTATGAATGGTATGAGATTAATACTCAAAAACATTTTGTTTAATGGTCAGTTTAAACTGGTTTATTGGTGGGAAGACACATATGCAACAGTTGTAGTACCTGCCCCCACCTTTGGAGAAAGATCAAATGAACTGACCTATGACCGGAAGTCTACTGGAACATCGTTAATCCTAGACCAATGAAGACCTTTCTAAGTGTTATCTGTTTATATTCGTGACATCAACACTCTTTATGTAAATTCAAGCTGCTTATAAGAAAGCTCCTGGGCCATTGTAAATCTCTCTCTCTTCCTGACTGCAGACTATATGACTGGATATGGACCTGGGCCCAGGGAAGCGCTTGTGTAATGTATTTGGTTTGTTTCCTGTCTATTGTTATATTTTATTTATTTTATTGTTTCTGCATCATCATGGTTTGCTGTTATCTTGCTAACCTTTCCTATTAAATCTCTTTGTGTGTTAGTACCACAATAATTGCAGTGGACAAAACGAACATTACACTTCGCTTGGCATTGGTCTTGGAGATGTGATGCTTGCATGCAGCTGCTTGGCCGTGGAAACCCATTCCATTAAGCTCCTGCTGCACAGTTTTTGTGCTTACATTAATGCCAGTGGAAGTTTGGAACTCTTCAGCTATGGAATCAGCAGAGCATGAGCAACTTTTGCGCACCATGTGCCTTAGCAGTCATTGACCCCGCACTGTGATTTTGCCTAGTCTTCTGCTTCGTGGTTGAGTTACTTCCACTTTCAAATAATATCAATTACAGTTGACCGTGCAATATCCAATGCAAATGGAGACTGCATGGTTAGTCTGCTTGATTTTTTACAACTCGGGCAACAGGTCTGATTGAAAAACCTCAATTCAATAATTAACAGGTGTGGCCCAATACTTTTGTCCATATGGAGTATGTATTACACCACCACCCTCTGGAGAAAATCTATAATTATAGGCATTGTATACTGTGTGGTAAGCCACATACAAATTGAATGGATATGTATGAGTGACATACAACTGCACAGAGAATTTTGCTACACCGTTATCAGTAATTACTGTGTAGTGATGTATAAATATGTATTGCACTGCCACCCTCTGGAGAAAATCTATAATTATAGGCAATGTACACTGTGTGGTGAGCCACATAAAAATTGAAATTGATTCTCAAGTATATGCTAGTGTACTGATGTAATCTCTATCCGAGTAAAGATTCATTCAAATGTTTCTATCATTGCTGTGTCATACTCAGGATTAATGTTAGTAGATATGGTATCTCTAGAGTTGTAAAAAGTGATAGGGTTGCTCATTTTACTGGTAATAACATTTAGATCACGGGAACAACGTATGAGCATTGATAGTAAGTTACATACTCTTTATCGGCTACAAGCCAGTGGGAAAATAGAGTAAACGGTACTATCTAGAACTAATTGAATAGATTGATAGTGGAAACTAGATTGGAGTGGTTGGAAGTTTTACCACTAGTCCTCTCCACCATCAGAACCACTCCTAAACCGTCTCTTAACCTGTTACCTTTTGAAATACTTTTGACAAGCAACCTCATTTGATGGTAGATTCCCGAAATGAGTTCATAATGGAGAGACTGCTCAAAATCTTATAAAGAAAAGGAAATAGTTAGACAGCGACAAAGGATGTTTGAAATACTGTCTCCTGATATGATATACTCAAACTGTCATCATGCTGGACTGGGAGAATATGTTATGGACTGTAATTTTCTACGCGCAAGTTGTTCGACAGATAGGTACCATGTGTTGACAACCAGCACCACATCTCTGGGAGTAGCAGATAGAAGCACATGGACCCATTCTACCCACTGCTGAGGTGTCAACCCGGACAAGGTTCAAATTACAGCCAAAGATGGCACTCGTAAATTTGTACCGGGAGACTTAAAATCGTAGTTAATAACACCTGAGCCAAAGGACTTTGCAAAGACTGTTATCATGGAGTAGCGGCATTTCTGTTTTTCCCTTTCCCGTGTTTCTCTCATACTTATTCTCTTTCCAGGTCATTGAATTCTTTCAATGCTGATCGGTTGATGGAGACTGGTTTTAGGTAGTGATTCTGAGGATGTGGGGATAAAGGAGAAATTGTTAGCACAATTGGTCCAGCCAATTACGCTATTCAAATCGGGGGTAAAGATAAGTTATGCTAACCTTGGAGCTTGGAGACAGTGTGAGAAGCTATTGTCTGAAGAATATTGTATCTGTAAGTACTCTGACCCCATAGTTGAAGAGAAGTACATTCAGCGATGCCAGTCCAGTGATAATTCTAACTTGGGCGGGCATCCATGAAAATGATTAACATTCATTTGTGGATAAGGTGTTAGACCAAACTGAATGCTGGGTGTGCTCTCACGTTCCTTAGAGTCCAAATTATGTTTGACTAGTTCTCTTTCCACAAATTATTTCTGAGGTACTCAAATTATGGGTTCGAGGCCAGTAGAGGGAAGGTATAATACAACCAGGTCCCTTAGTTTGAAGTTTCCCTATACTTGGTAGACCGATCACTCTTTCACATACAAAAAACTCGAGTATTGGAAGACCAACCAGAATGAACAGACAATAGCCTACCACACAAGTATTGATGAAAAATCCATCAATATTAGTAGAGTGCATTTAACTAAAAAAGCTGAAAGATATCATAAATGAGATTATGATAACAGACGTAAAATGGTGTTATTTGTTAAAATGTATTGTTTAAATGTCATATAAGCTAATACATGCCTTGAACAGATGTATATGCTAGGCATGAGGACCCTTACTAAAAATAATATTTATTGTAACATATTTTATTGTACCTTGTATCCTTCCAGAAAAAGTATTACATGGGTTGGGTACTACTTTATGATGCTGGATATCCCGATACTACATACCCCGACAGGATTACAGCGAACACCGAACCCCAACTCACTGGAAACACAGGCAGTTTGAAAGGCAGACTTCACTAAATTGTGGCTGATGAAGGGCCCGACAGCGTCCGATGACGTCAGACTGAAAAGACACACTGTCACCCAAGCTCTTAAGGTACTAATTTAAGGAGGTGCCGCCTGTACAATGTACGTGGCTTAGTAAAGAACCTTGTACAGGCAGTGCGTCCTTAAATTAGTACCTTAAGAGCTCGGATAACGTCATCGGATGCTACCAGACTCTTCATTTGCCACAATTTAGTGAAGTCTGCCTTTCAAGCTGCCTGTGTTTACAGTGAGTTGGGGATGCGGTCTTTGCTGTAATCCTGCCGGGATAATTAGTGTCCGGATATCCAGCATTGTAAAAATGAGTACCACCTGTATTACATATGGGGGTGAAGGGCATACGAAAGGTTATCTCCGAGCTCCAAAGGTATATGTTCCGTTATAAAAAATAAAAAATGTTTTTTAGAATTATGACTCTCTTTTATGCTAACCTGCCTGATATCCACAGACAGTGTGGTGATATTAAGAGGGACAAATATCACACAAAAATTAAATATACTACTGAGATCCTGCAATCAAGTTTTAAGGTGATAGCTTTGTGCACTATCAAAGGGTGGCCTGTGGAATTCAAACAATTGGATGAAGTTGGCTAAATTAATTAATATAGGTGTCACTCACCGGACCGTGAGTGCCTCTACTCTTGTGCGAGGTCCTCCATCTTTTCTCGCTACACCTGTGTGGAATCGTGGCCGCTCGCTATCCTGCCATCTGCGCATGCGCAGGTCTCGCTAGCAGCTTCACCTGTCCATGGAGGTGATTGACAGATCAATCACCTCACCCTATTTGAGGCACCTGCAACCCTAGGTAGGGGCCTGATCTTGAAGTCTCATTCCCAGTGAACTTCGTTAGGTGTGTGCAGATCCCAGACTGCTTCCAGCTTACTCGTTATACAGTTTCCCAAACTGTATGCAGATTGTTCTTACTACAGCTTCCACGCTGCTCCCTGGTTCAACTCGGCGGCGGTTCCCACACCGCTACAACACTATCATCCTACTGATCGTGCCACAGCTTCCACGCTGCTCCTGGCTCCACTCAGCGGCGGTTCCCACACCGCTACAACACTATCATCCCGCTGATCGTGTCACAGCTTCCACGCTGCTCCTGGCTCCACTCAGCAGCGGTTCTCTGACCGTTCCAACGCTGACATCCTGCTGATCGTGTTACAGCTTCCACGCTGCTTCCCTGCTTAACGCAGCGGCGGTTCCCATACCGCTACAACGCTTCATCTCCCAGCTGATTCCGGATCTACACAACTGGGTATGCGTTACTACTATTGACTATTATCTATGCTACTCACATACCAGTTGCATCTGTTATCGTTTATTACGCAGGGTACCCATATAGACTGTGTTTCCGCTTTGCTCCAGTTAGGACTGCTGTCACTCAAGCTCGTTAGCTACTCACGCTACTACTTGGCGTCAGTGTGCATAAACTGCTGTGTTCAGCTTATTCTCACTGCAAGGCACCAACTATATATACAGACTATTCATTTTGCCCACCAAGACATTGCTATACTCGGGCAGTTCCCATACAGCCACAGTTTGTCTTTCAACTTCACTCCCCATGCACCTGGACAAGTCCTCACTCCTTCCACAGCAGTGGTACAACTTGCTGCACGCAGACCACTGACTTCCCTGCTACATACCTGCATCTGGACAAGTCCTCCTATCACAGCGGTGGTACAACTTGCTACTCGCAGACCACTGACTACCCTGCTACCTACCTACACCTGGATCTGTTTCCTCACCATAGCGGTGGTACAACTTGCTGCACACAGACCACCGACTACCCTGCTACCTACCTGCACCAATCCTATTCTTCCCATCAGAGCAGTGGTACAACTTGCTGTACGCAGACCACTGACTCCTCCTCTACTTACCATCACCTATCCACGTTCACTCCTCATGTCTACATTATCTTCAGTCTCCAGTTTACAGCTCCAAGTCGTTGATTGCCTCAGACTATCTCTACTCTCCTGCTGTTGTGTCGCTCCAATCATTCACCTGCCTGCTTTGAGGTGCGTGCCATATCCCCGCCTCTCCAGCAGAGTACCATCTGGTGAAACTCGGGTAGCAACTCCTAGTGCCCGTGACAATAGGTTTACCGTGCGATTGCGATTCGTACGCCACGTGTAATGATGCAACTGCACAAATTTAACACACAAACACTTACATTCACACTTACATTTGTAAATAGTACACATTTATTAAGGTTCAAAATCCACAATCATTTATTAGTAAATGTATTAGAGATTATTTATTCATAGATAATGCTAAAGTAAAGATAATTATTGTTCAGATCCACAGAAATGTGTGGAGTTTGGTCCCAAATTAATCTATATCTTATTAGCTGAAATCCGCTGTCAATAGGGAAACGATCGCATATTGTGATCGCAAGTTATGAATGGTATTAGACTAATACGCAAAAGTACTTTGTTTATGGGTCATTTTAAACTGGTTTATTGGCGGAAAGACACCTAGGCAACAGTTGGAGTTAGTGCCCCCACCTTTGGAGAAAGATCAATGAACTGACCTATGACTAGCAGTCTACTGGAACATCGTTAACCCTGGACCAATGAAGACTTCTCTTAGGGCTAGATTTACTAAAGTGCGGGTTTGAGAAAGTAGAGATACTGCCTGTAGCAACCAATCAGATTTTAGTTATCATTTATCTAGTGCATTCTACAAAATGACAGCTAGAATGTGATTGTTTGCTATAGGCAGCATCTCCACTTTTTCAAACCCGCAGTTCAGCAAATATACCCCTTAGTGTTATCTGTGTATATTCATGACATCATCCCTGTTAATCCTAGACCAATGAAGACCTTTCTAAGTGTTATCTGTTTATATTCGTGACATCATCACTCTTTATGTAAATTCAAGCTGCATATAAGCAAGCCCCTGGGCCAGTGAAAATCTCTCTCTCTTCCTGACTGCAGACTATAAGACTGCATCTGGACCTGGGCCCAGGGAAGCGCTTGTGTAATGTATTCGGTTTGTAATTTCCTGTCTATTGTTATATTTCATTTATTTTATTGTTTCTGCATCATCATGGTTTGCTGTTATCCCGCTATCATTTCCTATTAAATCTCTTTGTGCACTGGAACCACAATAATCGCATTGGACAATGGTTATTAGAAGCGACAAAGCGAACATTACACTACGCTTGGCAGTGGTCTTGGAGATGTGATGCTTGCATGCAGCTGCTTGGCTGTGGAAACCCATTCCATTAAGCTCATACTGCACAGTTTTTGTGCTTACATTAATGCCAGTGGAAGTTCGGAACTATTCAGCTATAGAATCAGCAGAGCGTGAGCAACTTTTGTGCATCATGTGCCTTAGTAGTCGTTGACCCTGCACTGTGATTTTGCCTAGTCTTCTGCTCAGGGAGCTGCGAGCTGAAATCCAGCGAGATATTACCGTATTAACGGTAATATTTTTCAAGCGCGGGATTTTCGGCGATCCCATCGTCAATTGAATATGCCCCTATATGTCTCTTTGATGTAATCGCTTGTGTTGAGGATCACTATTCCCCCACCTCTGTCTGCTGGTTTTATGATAATGTTTTGGAGGCCCTGTAACTGAGCGCTTGCATTTCTGTTTTAGTTAGGTTCACAGTCTGATTCCTATGTGGGGCCATAGTATCAATATCTCCTAATACCATAGCTTCGAATGTTTCTATCAGGTTGCCTTTGACTTGACGTGGATAGAATAATTCTACATCTATATACGGAGAGTATTGATGTTTGGTCTTATGGACGTTTGTGGACATTTCTAAATGGATTATCTTTATTGTGAGCTAACCACGCACCAATTTACACCTCTACAAATCTGGTCTTGGTTTTACACTTATTTCATGTGATTTTAGTTATGTTTAACAACCTTTTTCAACAATTGCACAGATTGAAAGGATTGTTTTTAGTTTTTTATTTTTATTTTTATTATCCTCTGTTACAATTTAATTTATTTTAGGCTGCTCATGTCTAACAGAACAGGTATAAATGCTTATTGTTTTATCCAGTGGGTTCTCCTCCTACATTCACCATTATATTCCAGTAGTTTCGAGTGATTGACCACACATTATATGGTATATATTATATGCCTTTATATAGACATTGATGTTGAGTTAAATATTATATTTAATATTTAGGCCACATTGTTAGTTTCTACTCAATTATTCTTGTAGGCAATTGAGCACACTATATCTGGTTTGTACAGTACTGTAAATTAACTCTACTGTGGCAAGTTATGCACCAGTGGAAGCAGTTATTGCCAGTGATAAGAAGAAGGCCATTGTCATGCCTGGGCATAGGACCAAAAAATCCACCTCTTATGTGTGGAATTAGTTTTACACAAATCCTGACAACAGTTTTCTAGCCATTTGTAGCATTGTAAAGCCACAGTCAGTAGAGGTAGGGACCTTAAACATCTAGAAACCTCATCCATGTTACGCCATTTGAAGCGAGTTCATGGAAAGCTCTTGGCAAAATCAGAAACTTATGCGAAAAAATAACAACAAGCAGTCCAGCATCATCTACCTCCCTTCTCAGCTAGATCCCAGCACCTGAAACCTACACCCCCAAAACCTTCATCATTAATATCCTCACAAGTGATCGGAGTCAGGGCCTTCTCTTCCATTGGGCATGATGGGCAGGTGCCCGGGGGCCCTGCAGGCCCTTGCGGTGACATCAGCGGTGATCCGGCTCCCTCCCTGGTCCCCTCTTCCATGCTGTGCTCGGAGTGAATGCTGGGCGTGATGTCACGCCCAGCATTCACTGCAACCACGGTAACGGAAGAGGGCAGAAGAGACTCAGCGGCGCGGAAAAAAGAAGAGGATCGGACTTAAGGTAAGTTAAGGGGGCCCCTATATATATATATATATATATATATATATATATGTAAAAAAAAAGTGATTATATATATAATCACGTTTTTTTTTACATACATATATATATTTTTTACACACACACACACACTATTTATATATATATATATATATATATATATATATATATACAAGTTAACCCGTGCATGATACTCATGCATTTTTTTGTCAAATAATGTCAGTATACCAGATTTCAGGTCATTCGGATGAGCCCTTTCTGAGTAAATAGTTTTTTCCACAGACACACACACACACTAACACACGCCGCTACACATGCAGGGGCGGATCTAGAAAATGTTTGTTCCCCGGGGGGTATGTTAGGGCGGGGCGATTTAGGCCCCGCCCCCTTTCCGACTTCTGAGGCTGCACAGTATGTGCAAGTCCGCTTGGCAGTGACAGGTAGGGACAGTGTGCTGCCCGGCTGCTCTGATTGTGTTTAAAACACAGCAGCACACTGTCACTGCCAAACGGACCTGCACATACTGTGCATCCGTCGGCAGCAAACCCCTGCTAGGGGGCCCTCAACTCATCAATAATATCAGTATACCAAATTTCAGCCCTTTTTGAGGGTTTTTTTCCACACACACTAAAAATTTAGTAGGTCAGGTAACCTGTGCATGATACTCATGCATTCTAGTCACATCAAGCTACTTAAGGTGTTAAAAACTCCCCTCTGTCACCCCCGGCAACCACCAACCACTCCCAACTGTCACTTCTCCTTCAAGAAATATATAGGTCAGTGTATAACTCTGCCCAGCAGGTGGCGCTGCAGCTTGTTTTTTTTTTTTTCACACACACACAGACAGACTAACACACGCCACTAGACATTTATATTATAGTTATATATATATATATATATATATATATATATATTTTTAGGGGTACACTACATTGCCCGGGGGCCCATAAAGTAGTTAAGGTGGCCCTGATCTGAGTTAGTCCTGCATGCAAGTTGCACATGCGAGATAACTCCTCCGCTATCCAGGACTCCTCAGAAGAATCCTTGAGCGTTAGTCCCTCTACTGCTGCTCCTGCTGCTGGGGGTGGATCTACAACCCAGAAGCAGACCAAGAAGAAGACTACTAGTAATTTACAACAATTGACTATTAAACAATCCTTTGCAAGAGGAAACAAATATGGCAGCTGTCACCCAGTTGCACAGCGGATCACAGGCGCCTTGGCACTATACTAGTATTAGATCTGCGTCCAATATCCACCATTAATCCAGCAGGAATGAGACAGTTAATTGAGGTCCTGTGTCCCTGTTACCAAATTCCATCTCAACACGATTTTACTAGACAAGCAATTCCTTATCTGTTCCAGGAGGTTACAAAAAAAATAATAATTGGGATACAAAATGCCATTCTACCCACTGTACACTTAACCACAGATATAGGGACAAGCGGAACTGGGAAAACTATTATATGACTGTGACAGCCCACTGGGTTGGTAAATCGCCTTCAGCAGCAGGAACAGCAGCAGTGTCTAACAAACAACGGCAGATCTTTCAGAGACAGGCTACTCTGTGTATCATATGCTTCACTAAGAGACATACCGCTGGCAACCTGTTTGAAAAACTAAGGGATGTCATTGGAACTTGGCTTATCCTGCTTTGACTCTCCTGAGGATATGTGATTTCTGATAACGCCACCAATATTGTTAGAGCATTACAGTGGGGGTAATTCCATCACATTCCCTGTGTTGCTCATACAATCAACTTGGTGGTACAGAACGTTTTAAAAAATGACAGGAGATGCTGTCTGTGTCCCAAAATATTTCCTGTCATTTTCACTCTCTAGCTCTAGCATCATGCTGTTGAAGCTATCTATCCATTTCGAAGCGGGTCTAAAACATGCAGCGATTTTTCAGAGTTATTCCTGGTGATGTCGAGCGAGTTTGTCGGCGAGTTTGATTAAACCAACAGTGGGATAGGTGTTTAAAAATCGATACAAATCACCAGAGATTGTATTCTGGAATCTCAAAGTCGCGGATTAATACATATGGCAATTTCACGTATAATTTTGCTGGCAATTTCAAATTGCAGAAAAAAAAATCGCAGTTTGACATGTTTCCTCCATGGAGTCAGAAAAAGCTATGAATAAAGTAATTATTTATTGAATAAAATCAGTATATAAAATTGTGTATTGAATATAATCACTAGATAAATAAACACTCTGCTAGCACTTCCACAATACAATAACATGGTATAAGTGTGGCATCAGGTCCGTAGGTACTCAGTGAAAGGCATAGTTATATCACCAGTCAGTAAAGTCATTCCTTCCAACATTACATGGTTTGTAACCATTTGTGGAGCAACACAAGTTACCAGTTACAGTGAAGCGTCCATCAGTTGTAGTCCTGGCAATGTCCTGAGTTGACTTGGAATCTGTGTCAGCATCTGGTAACGGAAGGATTGTATGTTCTACCTTCTCCATGCTGGTTCTCTTTTCACACCTGGCCATTCAGCTTAGTGGTCTGGACAATGGGCACACAAGACATTTGAGGTGATTGAACTTTCCTACCCATGTAGAAGTGTTTGGAGTAAATAAATATAATGTACTCTGGGTGAGAGCTCAGTAAATGGTAAAGTGCTGCACCAGTGTTTGTGTGAATACTGCTGACATTGCATTTTTAGAGAAAGATCAGCTGTCTCAAGTGGATGGCACTTTATATTGTTTAGTGGGATAATTGGATTAGACACTAATACCCCACCCCTTGCCACCCCTGCAATTTTGCTGTGTCACAGAGCATCCCATTGTCAGAGACACCATTCACATTGCACCTTGGACCCAGGAATTTCCCAGGTAGACCATGTTCACACTGAACACGGGTCTGCCTGCGTCTCTCTAGTGATGAGGATGATTCTTGTTTTTTTAACTTTCAATGGTGTTTGGTGAGACCCCAGGTGAAAACTCGGGTTGCACTGTTCACACTGAAGGCGACCCGGGACTCACACGGAAATAACCCAATCCGGGAATTTTCACTGACACCTTTGATACTGAGTCTCGATGCGGGTAGTTGGGGCTTGCCCCAGTATAAACCTGGGTCTTTGAGTCAGTGTGAATGGGATATTAGAGATACTTTACATAGCACAAAGTGTCTGCAGGTACTTTACAATATTGTGGAATAGATAGAGAAGACAATACAGGGTGCTGTACATTACATTGTTGTTTCTGTAACCATAAAAAACCTTCATTCTGACACAAGAAAATATGACAATGTTGAGACTGAGAAGATTAGTACTACAGCAAGAGATGTCCATCCTGTACCAGTCATTCAGACATGGGTGCAATGCTCTGCTGGTCACATGAGCAGGCGGTGTGTAGAGCTCTTCCAAGGGACCAAACAAAACCTGATGCCCTATTCCTATGAGACCCATACAGTAAGTGCTGATTCTCTGTAGTGCTCTGTGATACATAACACCAGTGTGGTTCTACTGCAAACTAATAACTGTGTTTTCTTTAATTCATTTACAGAGAAGTCAGGTACCTGGTGGACGCAGTAAGAGATTTCCAGAACCAGTACACCCAGCATAAGACGCTAACTCGTAAGCACAATGCACATTTATACATCAGTTACATTTTTACCAATATCAAATTGTTAAATGTTAAAACTCCAGAATCTTCCTCTTGATACGAGATGTGAATAAAGAGAAAAGTGTAATAAAACCAGAGAAGATATAAGCCTGCACACACATACGTGGTGTTAAAGAAAAGCACCTACAACAACTGTAATTTTGTTTTATAAAGAGAAAAGTGTAGTCCAGACCTGTGCTTGGGTTTACAGTAGGAATAATCCAATGGTGTAATATTCACAGATGAAATATCTGTGGAATAGTATCCATCTGTTCATCAAACCAAGGAGAAAGGGAATTTCTAGTTAGGTCTTCGGGTTGAGAGAGCATATGATATTCTTATACAAGGAGGTCATCTATAAGAATATACCCCTTTCTATCGTGTATCACTGATATAGCTCTACCAGTAAACAAAACCGCTGCTGCCATAATTTCTGTTTAGTAGACATCCACTCCAAGTGTCACACATTGCTTTTGTAACTGATAGTATTTTTGCTATATAGGGTCTGCGTTATGATTTATTCCCCAAATGTGATTTACTGTTTAACTTGCCCTTGTAAGTTATTTTACGTTGGTATGATGAGCAGACCAATGAAAAGGAGAATTTTGGAACATGTGGGCAACATCAAAAGGGCTAAAAGGGATAATGATAACTTGAAGCTATTGACCTCTGTGGCTAAACATTTCATGAGATGTCATAATTTTAACCCATATCTGCTTGTGACCTTTGCTATGGACCAAATCAAGATGGGCCTGAGAGGGGGGATTTAAATGTAGAACTTTTAAAGAGGGTATCCAAGTGGATTTTCCCTTATGGATAGCATAGCTCCACACGGTCTTAACAACTATAACAATGTCATGGTTTTTCAGACTACCTAATTGGGTTATTAATATAAATTATTGCTTACAAAGTGGCATAACCTAATAACTTTTTTATACAGGTGGTCAATAATCCCTGGATATAAAAGTCTGTGTGGATGACAAAGGTAGATTTATTATTCTACTAGAAAATTCAGTATGTTTTGATACTATCCATGAACACTGTATATTTTGTTTGCACCATACGAATTTTAAGAAACAACCCATTTTGTAGTTTTTAATTGTTTTAATTATATTATTTTACACTCTTAATAAAGATTGTCTTTTGTTTATAATAAAGCATTGTACGGCACATTATATGTATGTTTGTTTCCAATGTTGTTTATGTTATGTTGGTAATCTTGTTAGGTTTAGGTAGGGATCTCTTACCTGTATATATTTATTTTCACTTACTTCACATTTATATATCACAATTTTTCATTTTTATTATACACATTTTTCTAAGTGATTTATAATAGAAGAATATAAATAACAAGATTTTATGTAATAGGGAGTCATGTTTTAAGATATTTTATTATGTGTTATTTTCTTGTTCTTAATGAGTATGGGTCCGTCATATTGTAATATATAATCCATAGGATGACCATATCCATATATAAGGGTTATTTGGTATTTATGCTGAGACAAATAATTAGGTCTCATCACACATTTATCAAATGTCGATATTAAATGGGCTTGCATCTCCCCTAGTTTTATATGTTTCTGCCTATGAACTTTTACAACTTTGATATTATTGGGTTCTGGAATTATCATAGACCATTGTTACTTACCTTGCTCCAAACTGATAATATACCATTTTTTGGATGGTCTGTATCTGTATTTGGCCACATTATATATAATGTGCCCAAAAATATGATAATTCAGTGATATCTAACAATAGAATTTCTGTATGTACAGTTTTTCTCCTTGCCGTGTAATTGAAACCGATGACGAGTGGATCTATCTCTTCTATTGGTCCTTAGATATGTCAATCATGTCTCATGAGAAATGGTTGCCCCCAAACTTTGCAAAGTGTGATGTAAAAAGCAGGGGTGGACCTACCACTATAAAGGACCAATAGGAAGGCTGGATCAGGTTGCCTCGACAAAGACATTAGCGAAACGAGTGTTGGCGAGACCACACGCGCCGCTTGCTCTTAACTATTCTTATATATTTTTTAGGCAGGGAATGATTATTTGAGAGGGCTTACTGGGTAAAATCATGACTCAGACCCTATATAGCAAAGATACTATTAGTTACAAAATCAATGTGTGTATGAGACACTTGGAGTGGATGTCACGTAAACAGAAATTATGGCAGCAGCGCTTTTGTTTACTGGTAGAGCTATATCAGTGATACACAATATAAAGGGGCATATTATTATAGATGACCTCCTTGTATAAGAATATCATATGCTCTCTGAACCTGAAGACCTAAGTAGAAATTCCCTTTACTGTCAATCAAGACAGCTCAGTTCTCATTGTTAAGTAACGTGATAAAGGAATAGATATCTGAGGAATGGGAAGGTATAAACTATTTCAGCCGGAGTTAGAGGGGTGCGCATTAGCAGCTGATAGCTGCTATCTTAACAGTAAATTAACACCAGTCAAAGTTTGAATTCATTTTAGTTTTTTAATATTTTGCTAATATTTTATTTTAACATTTTGAACGAAATTAACATGATTTTAATGTATACCAATAAAGTTTTATATATATTTTTAATATGTTTTATAGAAAATAGACCTCTGAGTGCCCAGTTAGACACATTTCTTCTTTACCCCTTTTTCTGGTTACTAGTATTATTTAGCTGTCAATTCAAATGTAGACAGTATTATATGGTTAGGGTTTGGGATATTTTTGTCGACCTAATAATACTGTCTATAATCGAATTGTCATCTTAATAATAGTTTCTAAATTCGAATTGTTGACCTAACAATACTGTTGACCATGTGAATTGTTTGTTGATGTCATTATTGTCAACTTTCTAACCGTGACTATATTATGGTGTCAAACATATAAGCATCTGTTGAATATATGTATCACACCCTTGAATTGAGGAGTTTACCAATAATTAAACAAATTGTGCATTTCTCATACAGGTGGATTATTTCAAGAGATATACATAGCAATTTATAAAAACTATGATTTTAATTTGATATCAACAGTGCCAGAATTTACAAACTAATTTCTGAGCCCCAGAATATGATGAAAATGTTTCAATTCCTTCCATCTAACAGATTTCGACAACTTTACTTAATGTATTTTGAAGTGCGTTGGCTTCATATTATATTGTACAGTCTCTCAGCATTTTATTAAACGACAAGATATAATAATGTGAATCATTTGCATATTTCCTGTTTTACATACTCGGCATCTAAACTTATTTCCCTATAGATTTCATGTGATATAAACAGTCTGTCTTGTAACACAATGATCTGTGTCTGTGACAGTCCAGAGACATAAAGATGTTTTCTCTGACATATCTGTTCTGTGCCTTTTATCTTTATATCCAAGGTATGGTAATATTTTATACTAATTAGATTATATATTAATACATATAACCAATACAATATTAATGCAGCAATATTAGGATGATAGCATGTAATTTATATTACCTGTTGTCACCACTGATTATATGTTGTCTTTGTGTTACCAGCTTCATGTGGACAGATTGTGATGACTCAGACTCCAGATTATATCTCTGTGTCACCAGGAGGTAAAGTCACCCTCTCATGTACATCCAGTTCCAGCCTCTATTACAGTGGAAATTCCAAAGATCTCTTAGCCTGGTACCAACAGAAACCAGGACAACTCCCAAAATGTCTTATCTCTTTGGCAAATACTCGTCAATCTGGGATCCCAGATCGGTTCATTGGATCTGGATCAGGAACTGATTTCACTCTTACAATTACTAGAGTGAGTGCAGAAGATGAGGCAGCTTATTACTGTCAGCAGGGTAGGAGTTTCCCTCTCACACAGTGATACAGAGCTGTACAAAAACCTCCTTCCTCTTTCTCTACTCGTCCTTGCTGAGCTGTTGAACACACAGATACTGATAGGATTTACCAAATATATTGTAGTTTGCACTGGGTTTTTTTTTCTAAGCAAGGAGTTATATGTTGTCCTTTTTTACATTAAATATAACAGAAAAATAACTGTACTGCATTAGGTTTCAGTAAATATTCTTTAAATAATCACTGCTTTCATATAGAATACATGGTGTTTTCATAGAAGATGAGAGAGGTCTGAGGGAAAGGAAAGAGTTAAATGATGATGTGACAGAAGTGAAGAACATGAGAGAAGTATTATAGTAAATGCTATGAGTTAATGGACTGGATTCATTAAGGCAAGCAAAGCCAGAGAAAGGAGTAAATTTGCTCCTGGACAAACCATGTTACAATGCCAGGGATGCAAATTAGTTTATTATTTTGCACAAAAGTAAAATACTGGCTGATTTTTCATGTAGCACACACATGCTTGATAGCTTTATTTTTACACTGGAATTTAAAGGTAATCTAGGGCATGATTTACCCCAACTATAAATCTGTCCTCACATATTAAATTGTCCTCCCCTTCATACAACATGGTTTCGCCAAGGTGCAAATTTACTCCTTTTTTTTGCTTTGCATGCCTTAATGACTCAGACCCAAAACAGTTTTAAGTGTATTATACAATAAAAACAGGGAACACATGTAAAACACCTTTAGATGCATCTTTCCATAGTTTGTTTTCAAAATTAGTATGACTATAAAATGTTACCCACCCCATTAAATCTCCCCAAATCTACTAGCTACATAGGGAATGATGAACCTATATGGCCTATAAGTAAAAGTATAATTTTATAAATGTGTTTTAATTTATTGACATAGGAGCTTGTAACTGGGGACATTTACTGTCAGTATTGATAGACTTGAGTCTAACAGCAGCTGAAACACCAGTCACTGTTACATGCAGGTTACTCTGTACCTTTCAGTGCTCAGAGACAACTGCAGCATCCTGGTCTTTCGGGAGATCGCAGACTCTTCCGCAACTTCCGAGAAAGCTGCAAGTTGTATTTCAAATCAAGGCCACTTTCGTCTGGATCACCATAACAGAGAGTGGGAATAATTATCTCACTACTACAAAGTGATCCTCAATCTTGGGCTTTCAGTTTGGATTCCAATAGTCCTCAACTACAATCAGTGGACGCATTCTTTGAGGCCCTAGGTTTGATTTACGATGACCCGGACCGAGTGGCTTCTGCGGAAGCACAGCTGCGATCTTTAACGGAAGGACGACGTTCCGCTGAAGAATATTGCTCCAACTTCAGGCGTTGGTCCTCGGACTGTGAGTGGAATGACCCAGCTCTCTGTAGCCAGTTCCGGTTGGGTCTCTCTGAACAAATTAAAGATTCCCTTGTCCAGTATCAAACTGCAGGATCTCTCGAGGAGCTCATGCAACTAGCAATTCGGATCGACCAAAGGTTCAGACAAAGGAAAGCTGAGAAAGAAAATCCTTCGCCTTTTTTCCGGTGTCTTCTCAAACCTCTCCCATTGATCAAGTTGAACCAATGCAACTGGGAGCATATCGGTTGTCTTCTGAAGAATGTACCCGGAGACGTAATCTGGGCCTCTGCTTATACTGTGGAGAGAAGGGCCATTTGCTCCGTACCTGCCCCGTCAAACCGGGAAAAGACCAGGCCAAGTAAACAGGGAGAGAGTATACTTAGGCCTACAGGGTATCTCTCTGAAGGATTCGCTTCTAATACCTGCCCAGCTCATGTACGGTGGAGAAGTAATTTCTGTTCCTGCATTTTTGGATAGTGGAGCCGCTGGAAACTTTTTAGACTTGACTCTTGCCCGGTCCCTGGGTTTCTCAGTTGTTCCTCTTGAAACCGTAATCGCTGTGTGTGGGCTGGATGAGAATCGCCTGAACAGTGGTGAGATCCATCATCGCTCACCTTCTTTACAATTGAAGATGGGTGCCCTTCACTCCGAGACTATCTCTCTGTACTTAATTTATTGTCCCTCGGTACCTCTTATCCTGGGATATCCTTGGCTGGTCCTCCATAATCCCAGTATCGATTGGTCTAAAGGTGAGATAACCCAGTGGAGCTCTCCATGCTCTTCCTCTTGTTTATCAATGTCTATTCCGGAGATACTAGCCATGGAATCGTATGTAGAGGAGAATCTGCAGAAAGGCTTTATAAGGCCTTCCAAGTCACCTGCAGGAGCAGGCTTCTTCTTTGTGGCCAAGAAGGATGGCAGCCTGAGGCCCTGTATTGACTACCGAGGATTGAATAAGATAACTATAAATAATACATACCCTTTGCCACTAATTTCGGTCATCTTGGATCAGCTTAAAGGAGCTAGGATCTTCGTGGAACATACAACTTGATTCGTATCCGTAAAGGCGAAGAATGGAAAATGGCCTTCAATACCCAAACAGGCCACTACGAATACTTCGTCATGCCTTTCGGCCTCAGTAACGCTCCAGCCGTCTTTCAAGACTTGATTAATGATGTCCTTTGTGAATTCCTAGGCTCCTTTGTAGTAGTCTACTTAGATGACTTCCTGATCTACTCCCACTCACTAAAACAACATCGCGAACATGTACAACAAGTTCTTCTAAAACTCCGCCATCACCCCCTCTACACTAAGTTAGAAAAGTGGGAGTTCGAAATTTCCACAGTCACATTTTTGGAGTATGTCATTTCCTCTGAAGGTTTCACCATGGACCCCGAAAAGGTACAGGCCATTCTCGACTGGGTACGACCCTCGAATCTCAAAGCAATACAAAGGTTCTTGGGGTTCAGTTCCTTTTCTACTCTTGTTGCTCCTATTACAGCCTTGACCCGCAAGGGAGCTGACGCAAAAATCTGGTCTGCAGTCGCTATTTCTGCCTTCGAAGCCTTGAAATGTGCCTTTGTGTTAGCACCTGTTCTGAGACATCCAAATCCAGACCTTCCATTCATCATAGAAGTGGATGCCTCAGATGTAGGTGTGGGAGCAGTGCTATCTCAAAAAGACTTGGAAGACCATCGCCTTCAACCCTGTGCCTACTTATCTCGAAGATTTTCTTCTGCCGAGGAACATTACGATGTTGGCAATCGGAAGTTGTTGGCCATCAAGTGGGCATTGGAAGAATGGCGCCACTAGCTTGAAGGTGCAAAACATGTAATCACAGTATACACCGACCACAAGAACTTGTCCTACATAGAATCAGCTAAAAGATTCAATTCTAGGCAAGCGCGGTGGTCCCTCTTGTTTTCCCATTTTCGCTTCATCATCACCTAGCGGCCTGGCTCAAAGAACCTCAGGGTTGATGCGTTGTCTCGTAGTTTTATCTCTTCTCAAACTTCAGTCTCTGAACCCTGTTCCATTGTTCCCGCTTCTTCTATTTTGATTGCCTTCATGCAGGAACTAGGTAAAACCCTTCAACAATTCCAGCCACAGGCACCTCCTGAAACTCCAGTGGACAAACTCTTCGCGCCTGTGGAAATCTCTCCTCTCAGAGTGTCATGACAACAAGACTTCTGGACATCCTGGTGTTGCAAAGACCATCGAAATCATCTCTTGTGTTGTCTGGTGGCCATCATTGTCTGCGGATGTTAGAGAATATGTATTGTCCTGTAATCTGTGATCCAAGAATAAGATTTCTCGAAATTCCCCTTCTGGGTTTCTACTGCCGTTACCAGCCCTGGTCAGACCTTGGACCCATTTGTCCATGGACTTCATTGTCGATTTACCCCATCTTCCGGGTGCAACACCATCTGGGTAACTGTGGATCGATTCAGTAAAATGGCCCATTTTATCCCTTTGGTCAAATTAACCTCAGCGCGCTCTCTGGCCGCCTTGTTTATTAAACATGTGTTTCGTTATCATGGTCTGCCGGAGGATATAGTGTTTGATCGGGGTTCACAGTTTATTACAGCTTTCTGGAAGGCCTTTTACTCCCTCTTAGATATTAGTCTCAGCCTATCATCTGCCTACCATCCACAGTCAAACAGGCAAACCGAAAGGGTAAACCAATCCCTGGAGCAATATCTACGGTTGTATATATCCAATAATCACGACGACTGGGTTGAACTTCTTCCATGGGCCGAATTTGCGTACAACGCATGCCACACTTCTTCCCAGTACTCTCCCTTTTTTTGCACCCTTGGGTACCTTCCCAGAGTCAACTCATTGTCCTCTCTTTCTACCGATAGGCCACCTGAAACCAGGGCCACGGCCACCCGGCTTAGGAAGATCTGGAAATCAGTTCATCAGTCCTTACTCCGAGCTTCTTTTAGGGCTAAAGTCTTTGCCGATCTACAACGCTCTGCCTGTTCCTTTAAGGTTGGAGAATCAGTGTGGCTCTCTACTCGGAATATAAGACTCTGTCAACCCTGCAAGAAATTAGGACCCAAGTTTATTGCTCCATTTACCATCTTAAAAGAAGTCAACTCCGTAGCTTTCAGACTGACATTCTTTGAATCTCTAAAAATTCCCAGTTCGTTCCACTGCTCGTTGCTGAAACCTGCCCGGTCTTCCAAAAGATTCAAACCTTGACAGTCCTCTAGACTACAGCCAGTTTCGGTGGATGGACATCAAGAATTTGTAGTTGAGAAGATGCTTGATTCAAAGAAAGTTCAGGGTCAGTTTCACTACCTCGTCCATTGGAAGGGTTATGGCCCCAAAGAACGTTCCTGGGTGCCACAAAGAAATTTACATTCAGACAAATTACTTGCCGAGTTCTTTTAAAAATTTCCTGGAAAACCGGGATGTCGGGGTTCCTTGACCCATCCTCATGGGGGGTACTGTCACGAGCCGCTGCGGTTCCGGGCACCGCCGCGACTCGCTTCCTCATCTGCCCCAGCGTCCCGGCCGTCGTCATGATGACCAGAACGTCACTTCCGCCTTGTCTGGCCATTGCCAAGGCAACGGTCGGGAAGCTCTCATACTACAGCGCCGCGTCCCGGCATCCAGGGCAACCGGGCGCGTGCGCAAATTAATAACTGCTAATAGCCTCAGGTGGCTAATTGATTACCCTGTGCCCAAACGTTTTTCATTGGCCCAATCTGGTATTTAAGGCAGGAAGGGGCAAGCCTCCCTGCCGGTTATAGTCCCTGCTACCCAGCATACTACCCTACTGTGTTGTTGTTCCTTGCTTGCTATTACTATCTTGATTACCGTTGCTGACCCTTGCCTGGATATTGACTTCATGGATTTGTCTGTGGCCTTTGACCTTTTGCACGGATTCTGACTCTTCTTATTTGCCTGTGACCCTGACCCATTGCTCGGATACTAAAGCTGCCGTATGGCCTGTGTTATGTTTGACCCCCGGCCTGGACCTAGACGCTACCGTTTTTCCGGTGACCCTCAAAACCTCTGCCTGGATCTTCACTCCACTTCTGCATGAACAACAGCGCTACGTTCTCAGGTTATCAGCTCCTACTACTAGAGTACAAAACCTGGGGGCATCAGATATTATTGGATTCTGGAATTATCATAGACCAGTGCATTGTTATTTACCTTTTTCCAAACTGACAATATACCATTTTTTTTATGGTCTGTATCTGTATTTGGCCTCATTATATATAACGTTCCTGAAAATATGATAATTCAGTGATATCTAACAATAGAATTTCTGTATTTACAGTTTTTCTCCTTGCCGTGTAGTTGAAACCGATGACGAGTGGATCTATCTCTTCTATTGGTCCTTAGATATGTAAATCATGTCTCATGAGAGACGGTTGCCCCCAAACTTTGCAAAGTGTGACGTAAAAAGCAGGGGTGGACCTACCACTATAAAGGACCAATAGGAAAGCTGGATCAGGTTGCCTTGACAAAGACATTAGCGAAACGAGCATTGGCAAGACCACACGCGCCACTTGCTCTTAACTACTCTATTATATATTTGTTAGGCAGGGATTGATTATTTGAGAGGGCTCACTGGATAAAATCATAATGCAGACCTTATATAGCAAAAATACTATTAGTTACAAATGCAATGTATGTATGAGACACTTGGAGGGAATGTCACCTAAACAGAAATTATGGCAGCAGCACTTTTGTTTACTGGTTGAGCTATATCAGTGATACACAATAGAAAGGGGCATATTATTATAGATGACCTCCTTGTATAAGAATACCATATTCTCTCTCAACCTGAAGACCTAAGTAGAAATTCCCTTTACTGTCAATCAAGACAGCTCAGTTCTCATTGTTAAGTAACGTGATAAAGGAATAGATATCTGAGGAATGGGAAGGTATAAACTATTTCAGCCGGAGTTAGAGGGGTGCGCATTGGCAGCTGATAGCTGCTATCTTAACAGTAAATTAACACCAGTCAAAGTTTGAATTAATTTTTCTTTTTGAATATTTTGCTAATATTTTATTTTAACATTTTGAACAAAATTAACATGATTTTAATGCATAGCAATAAAGTTTTAGATATATTTTTAATATGTTTTATAGAAAATAGACCTCTGAGTGCCCAGTTAGACACATTTCTTCTTTACCCTTTTTCTGGTTACTAATATTATTAATTCAATTCAAATGTAGACAGTATTATATGGTTTGGGATATTATTGTCCACCTAATAATACTGTCTATAATCGAATTGTCATCTTAATAATAGTTTCTAAATTCGAATTGTCGACCTAACAATACTGTTGACCATGTGAATTGTTTGTTGATGTCATTATTGTCAACTTTCTAACCGTGACTATATTATGGTGTCAAACATATAAGCATCTGTTGAATATATGTATCACACCCCTGCATTGAGGAGTTTACCCATATTTAAACCATTTGTGCATTTCTCATACAGGTGGATTATTTCAAGAGATATACATAGCAATTTATAAAAACTATGATTTTAATTTGATATCAACAGTGCCAGAATTTATACACTAATTGTTGAGCTCCAGAATATGATGAAAATGTTTCAATTCCTTCCACCTAACTGATTTCCACAACTTTACTTAATGTATTTTGAAGTGCGTTGGCTTCACATTATATTGTACAGTCTCTCAGCATTTTATTAAATGACAAGATATAATAATGTGAATCATTTGCATATTTCCTGTTTTACATACTCAGCATCTAAACTTATTTCCCTATAGATTTCATGTGATATAAACAGTCTGTCTTGTAACACAATGATCTGTGTCTGTGACAGTCCAGAGACATAAAGATGTTTTCTCTGACATATCTGTTCTGTGCCTTTTATCTTTATATTCAAGGTATGGTAATATTTTATACTATTTAGATTATATATTAATACATATAACCAATATAATATTAATGCAGCAATATTAGGATGATAGCATGTTATTTATATTTCCTGTTGTCACCACTGATTATATGTTGTCTTTGTGTTACCAGCTTCATGTGGACAGATTGTGGTGACTCAGACTCCAGATTATATCTCTGTGTCACCAGGAGGTAAAGTCACCCTCTCATGTACATCCAGTTCCAGCCTCTATTACAGTGGAAATTCCAAAGATCTCTTAGCCTGGTACCAACAGAAACCAGGACAACCCCCAAAATGTCTTATCTCTTTGGCAAACACTCGTCAATCTGGGATCCCAGATCGGTTCATCGGATCTGGATCTGGAACTGATTTCACTCTTACAATTACTGGACTGAGTGCAGAAGATGAGGCATATTATTACTGTCAGCAGGGTAGGAGTACCCTGTCACACAGTGATACAGAGCTGTACAAAAACCTCCTTCCTCTTTCTCTACTCGTCCTTGCTGAGCTGTTGAACACACAGATACTGATAGGATTTCCCAATTATATTGTAATTTGCACTGGGGGGTTTTTAAGCAAGGAGTTATATGTTGTCATTTTTTACATTAAATAAAACAGAAAAATAACTGTACTGCATTAGGTTTCAGTAAATATTCTTTAAATAATCACTGCTTTCATATAGAATACATGGTGTTTAGAAGATGAGAGAGGTCTGAGGGGAAGGAAAGAGTTAAATGATGATGTGACAGAAGTGAAGAAGATGAGAGAAGTATTATAGTAAATGCTATGAGTTAAAGGACCTGATTCATTAAGACAAGCAAAGCCAGAAAAAGGAGTGAATTTGCTCCTGGACAAACCATGTTACAATGCCAAGGATGCAAATTAGTTTATTATTTTGCACAAAAGTAAAATACTGGCTGATTTTTCCTGTAGCACACACATGCTTGGTAGCTTTATTTTTACACTGGAATTTAAAGGTGATCTAGGGCATGATCTACCCCAACTATAAATCTGTCCTCACATATTAAATTCTCCTCCCCTTCAATACAACATGGTTTCGCCAAGGTGCAAATTTACTCCTTTTTTTTTGCTTTGCATGCCTTAATGAATCAGACCCAAAACAGTTTTAAGTGTATTATACAATAAAAACAGGGAACACATGTAAAACACCTTTAGATGCATCTTTCCATAGTTTGTTTTCAAAATTAGTACGACTATAAAATGTTACCCACCCCATTAAAACTCCCCAAATCTACTAGCTACATAGGGAATGATGGAGCTATCGGGCCTATAAGTAGAAGTAGAATTCTATAAATGTGTTTTAATTTGTTGACATAGGAGCTTTCAAAGGGGACATCTACTGTCAGTATTTATAGACTCAGTGAAACTTGAGTCTAACAGCAGCTGAAACACCAGTCACTGTTAGATGCAGGTTACACTGTACCTTTCAGTGCTCAGAGACAACTGCAGCATCCTGGTCTTTCCTACACTGTGATAAAGAATTGATGACATCATCCTTGTGACATCTTGGAGTGCTTCACAGGAAAGGTCTCTTTAAAACGCTCTATAAACTGAAGCTGAGAACCAGGACCAGATTAAGGGAATGTTGGCCCCTGGGCTAAGGGGGCCCCCATTCATGCGTGAGCCCTCCCCCCATGTTAGCCCCCCCCAAGCGCTTACCTTCTCCTGTCACTGTTGTCCTTCCGCGGCGCACTGTAAACTCCTCAGTATGGAGATTACTGAGCGCCGCGGATGGACAACAGTGACAGGCTCAGCAGCATTGATCGGGCCCGCCCCCGGCCCAACCAATAATGCTGCTGAGCTCTGTCAAGGCCCGCCTGAATGCCTGAGGCCCCTGGGCTATAGCCCAGTTTGACCTCGGGTTAATCCGGCCTTGCTGAGAACAACCAGAAGTCTTTTCCATACTGCCTTGTGCACTATGCAGGTCTAAATACAATGGTGACCACTGTGGTCTCAATTGCCCAGGAGAGTGTTTGTAAAGTATCCAATTTTTACCCCAGAGTTACGCTGTATAATGTGCAATGCTCCCAAGGCAACATCTTCATATGTCTAACCTGATTTACCAGCACCAGTAGAATATATGCAGAACAGGGAACAGCAATTAAAGCAGATTGTCTTGGGAGCTTAAGTTGGATTTCTTTACAAGAGCTCTTCTTGGCAAACAGAAGCATCACAGAAAACAGTTGTATTCATACATGTATTCTGCACATGACACTATAAATGTTTAAATAAAATGAAAATCCAGAATCTGTTGACATGACTGTGTAATATTGTAGACATTTAAACATGTCCATCATGTTCTCCTTCACTCCTCTGCAGCAGATTGCCATATTCGGAGATAGGTTGAATAGACAAGTAGACTTGCATGTCAGCAGCAATGCACTGTGTAAGTTGGACCAATGCAGGTCCGTTGATCTCACAGCAGCTCAAAGTACTGCAATCTTAACTTTTTGATCTTCATGCCCTAAACATTGCCCTAAAGTAAAGGGAGGGGCTTGATGTCTCTGAAAATGAATGTGGAGGGAGTACTTTAGTACTTTATTTTTAAACAGAGCTGCAGTTGAATATTAATACTGAACAATGTATTTGACAGTCAGGGTTCATAAATTACATTTTTCTATTTGTGGATGAGTGGTTAAGGTTTTTAAGAAATCTTCTTTTACCTTCAATAAAACATGGCACTTTGCTGATAAGTGGTATCCAATCTAGATCAAAAATAGACAGATGAAGATAACATTGAATATGAAACTGCATAGAAGACTGAAATGATTTAATTACCCTCAATCTAGATACTTTCTCAACCGCACCACTTTTATAATATTCTGACTTCTAATACATTACTTAGTATCGGTCTATATATTCCATTTGTTGATAATTTCTGTATGTTTGTATTTCACATATTTCACTGTGTTCATTACCCCCAGGGCTTCATATTTGTCCTCCAGCATGACTATATATTCTGACTGAACATAACAATCACGTAAATATTTATGTTATGTCAGGCGCTGTCTCTGTGTTCTTTTGTCCGCACAGGGACGGCCACCTTCTCGCGGCCTAAATGCCGCGTCTGGTTGCCCAGCATTATTTCCGGCCTCCCAGCGGCTCCCCCTTCACACTATAGAGCTCCCAACAACAGAACAAAAACAAAGATGTGTCCTGCAAAAGGAAGAACACATAAGCTTAATTGCCTAAGAAATAACACAACGGGCTTGAGTCATTAAGTGAATGTTCTCCGGGACAAACCATGTTACAATGCAAGGAGTGTAAATGACTTTATTATTTTGCACGCAAGTTAAATACTGGCTGTTTTTTCATCTAGCACACAAATACTTGATAGCTTTATTTTTATACTGAAATTTAAAGTTGGTCTAGGACATGCCCTACCCCAACTATAAATCTGCCATCACATTTTACATTTATCACCCCCTCCAATGCAACATGGTTTTGCCCAGGTGAAAAGTTACTCCTTTTTTTATGCTTTGCTCTCCTTAATGACTCAGGCCCAAAGAGTATATCTAATCCACAAAAATATATTATTGAGGGGGAAGAGCGGCCACAAATAACCAGGACCCGGGCATGCCAGGGGGCCTGGGCCCGCACTGCAGACCACCAAATTTTTTTTCCGCTTCTTTACTGGTGGTTCAGTGGTAATATGGGGCAGGCAGCCTATGCAGTCTGTGCATAGGTGGTCACATCGCATGCTACTGAATGTGGCTGCATCATACTAGCGTCTGATAAGTTTATATACATATACAAGTTAACCCGTGCATGATACTCATGCATGCTAGTCAAATCAAGCTACTTAAGGCCTTAAAAAGGTTCTTGTCATGCATTTGGGCCTAGCCCAGGCCTCCTCAGGGGAAGAGCGTTACTTCCCGACGCAAGCGCCCTTTTTTAACGTGGTTTTGTCCACATGTCACCACCTCATCATTTTTCTCCATCACCTCATCCTTCATCTTTATCGCCACATCTATCCAGATGTCTATCCAGACACAGGGATCTCTCTCAGCGGTCCTGAGTATCACACTCCTCTCGCCTTGTCACCCCCGGCAACCACCAACCACTCCCCACTGTCACCCCCGGCAACCACCAACCACTCCCAACTGTCACTTCTCCTTCAAGAAATATATATATATATTTTTTAAATCTTTATAAACACTTTTAACAATTAACAAATTAAATTAACAAATTAAAAACATCTTAGTATACCAGATTTCAGCCCTTTCTGAGGTTTTTTTTCCACACACTAAGAATTTAGTAGGTCAGTGTATAACTCCGCCCAGCAGGTGGCGCTGCAGCTTGGTTTTATTTTTCCACACACACACACACACACACACAGACAGACTAACACATGCCACTAGACATTTATATTATAGATATTAGATAATGCTAAGAATTTAGTAGGTCAGTTTTTTAACTCCGCCCAGCAGGTGGCGCTGCAGCTTGTTTTCTTTTTTTCCCACACACAGACTAACACACGACGCTAGGCTTTTATATTATAGATAGGGGCCACACGAAGTTGCTGTACAGGGGCCCAAAATATCTACAATTGGCTAATTAAACTGTAAACTGCTGCTGTGTTTGGTTATGCCAATCCTGCCTGCTAGTAATTGTAATCTGTGTGTGTATGCACCCCACTACAACTTTTGTTTATCTCTGTTCTACATGGTCACTGCTACATACTTCATGGTATCCATTTGCTTACTGACATAATCAGCTCAGCAGTTAATGGCTTTCTTTCTTAATATACTTACACCTAACTAAAGTTATCTTACCACTATAAAGAACAACACAAGACACTTGCTTAGCGATTGAAAGGTCAGAAATTTATTGAAAGATTAAATTTATTTAAATGGTGGCAACTATAAGCAGACCAATCAGCCTTAGACCACACCCAATAACTGTAAACTTTGAACTAAATATTGGGACATTTCTAGACGTTAGAGGCCAAATCTACCGACCAAGCAGTGCCCCATAACCCCAAAGGGAGATTCTCACTAATTGCCCAATCCTTTTTAGGGGAGAGTGCCCAATATGCCACTCGAATGTATCATATTGGCCACTGATTGGACTGTTTTTCACCAACTGGACCTTTCAGGAAGAAAAAATTAGAGCAACTATCATAACAGACACACATGACAGTAGACGAACAAAGGGCCTAAGTGGGCGGGGAACTTTCCAGAATGGCAAGAGAAAGCAAACTGTAACCAACTGTCCTTATAAGCCTTCCCTAGTGATAGCCCCTCCCTAAGCCTTATTACTGATTGGCTGAGCCTCAAGCAAACTTTCTATGCTAAGTTAACTCTTGCTAAGCTCAATATTTTTTCTTCTGTTTAGACAGCCTCAGCGTTTATGCTACTTTGGGCCAATTCCTGCCCTCTGTTATCCTAATACGCTTAGCGGTTGATGGTTTTCTTTCTTAATATACTTACACCTAGCTAAAGTGATCTTACCACTATAAATAACAACACAAGACACTTACATAGTGAATGAAAGGTCAGAAATTTATTGAAAGATTAAATTTATTTAAATGGTGGCAACTATAAGCAGACCAATCAGCCTTAGACCACACCCATAAACTGTAAACTTTGAACTAAATATAAGGACACTTCTAGGTGTTAGAGGCCAAATATACCCCATGTGGCTCATTAGCTGAGGCCCGCCCAACCAAATGGTGCCTCATAGTCCCAAAGGGGTATTCTCACTAATTGCCCAATCCCTTTTAGGGGAGAGTACCCAACACATCACTCGAATGTGTCATAATAGCTGCTGATTGGACTGCTTTCCGCCACAGCTAGGTCCCCACACCCCAGGAACGTAAGCCTGCCACCAAAATGACCTTTCAAAGCTGAACAAGAGAACAAAAAGTCTGCTCAACAAAATAAGATACTCCAACATTCGACAAGTGCACATGATCTGACCTATAGAACTGCGTGAAACGGGCCTTGATTTCTGGATAACTGATAACTTCGCCTACTAAATCCCTGAATATTTCTCTCACTGCTCTATTAACTTTTGAGTGAGCCTTTTCAATCCGGATGGTTTATCAGCTCCTCTCCAAATAATTCTAGCAATGATTTCTGACCAAATTAAGTGTACGACTGGCCAATGCAATATAATGACCTCCACATCTGATTTAATATGAGCAATGAGGTCCAAACCTTTCAACTTACCCAAGTCATTCCCTCCCAAATGAATGATCAAAATGTCTGGGCTGCCAAACTTTGCCTCGCTATCAAAAATAATCTTTAAAAGTGACGCCCAACGTAACCCTCTAAAGCTTAACCATCAAACTAATTTTGCATGGGGAAAAATGCTTGCGTCGCGCCCAGGGTCACTTTTACTGGCCCAAAATACAAATGAATGGCCAACCGGCCAAACCGTCTTGACATCCAGCCGTGGACCTGTAAAATGGAGTGAGAGTAGACATAAAACAACGACCAATACAAAAAACAAATAAAGAGATAGATAACACAGCCCCATACGTGCGAAATGCAGGATAACCCATACGGAGGTAAAACCAGTGTCACCAGCCAATCAGGCCCCCATTAGAGGAAAAATAATGTAAAATCCCTCCGTGTCTCCTTTTAACAAGCGCCGCATGTCATGTGTCAGCCTCGCTATTAGCATTAAAAGTAAGCTTAGAGTGCTACAGATGGCCTAATATACTTTTTGAAACACTGATTTCCATCTACCCAAAGCCATAATATTCTGCTCAGAAACTCCTTCAGTCTCTACTGTAGCCGCACCTTTTCTTAAAAAATGAGTCCCATGATCTGCACTATTCAGACCAAGCTTAGATACACAACTCTTAAAAAAAGCAGAAAACTGACTCTTTGTTAGCGAATAGCCATCAGGAAATCACTACCAGGGGCCGGACACATATCCTAATACAACGTAGCTAATCGCACAGGGCAACCTGCAAGATCCTGACTGAGTTGTACATTGATCCACCGCCCTTTACCAAACACTTCAGTCTTAGACCTGTGAATGTTACAAACTATACTATCATATATTACTGAAAAGGGGAAAGAGTAATATGTGTAGCGGGGCACTCAATAGGCTAATTGCAATTAAAAAACTATGCTGTAACCCCGAACTAATAGACAATTTAGAAGAAGCCACTAACTTGTTTATTTTAAAAGCTCCTGAAAAAGCCATTGAGAAAGCTACACGAAACAAGGATGTGTAGAGATGTGCCCCACTGTGCACAGGAAGAGGGCGAAGAAAGAAGAAGAAATCAACTTACCGTTCCGGAGATCCAGGGATGGTGAGTATTCCTCTTCTTTCGCAGGTTCTGTCAGCAGAGGGAGGATGAGCCAATCAGGGCTCACCTCCCCCTGCTGGCCAATCGGCGGCCGGATGAGTGAGCCTATCCTGGCTCACTTCCGGCCGTTTTAATTATTGGCGCTGCAGCGAGTCAATGAGAGCTCATGGCGGCACTGGGTGATGACATCGCACCAGTTAGGAGCCCAAGGCCCAGGGCAATTGGGCACAAGGCCATAGTGTATAAAGGGCACATGGCCCTAGTTAGTGGGCTAGAGCCCATAGTTAGGTAGGTTGCCAGGCATAGTGAGTGGGCTAGTGCTCATAGTTGAGAGGGCACAAGGCCCTAGGTAGGGGCATAAAGCCCATAGGTAGAAGGGCACAAGGCCCTAGTAGTGGGCTCAGAGCCCAAAGCTGAGAGGGCAGAAGGCCCATAGCCAGGGCACAAGGCCCTGTAGTTACCTGGGCATAGAGTCCATGGTAAAGAGGGCACCAGGCCTTGTAGGCAGCGGCGTGAGAGCCCTGATCTAGAGTAGGGTGCAGTCCCAGTGTGTGGTGAGTACGCTAGGTGATAGTCCTAGTGTCGAAGTCAGCAAGTTGGATAAAGTAATTTCAATTAATATTGAGCAATCTTGGTTGTCTTTGTCTGAAATTTTGCGTAGAGCATGCTACGGCATGGAAGGGCGTATCCAGCTGCAACACGTGACAATAACAGGTTTTACACTTTTACACACATTCACACGAACATACACATTTGTAATTAGTACACATTAATTGTAGTTGCAAACATAGTTATTTATGTCGAAATATAGCAGTATTTATGTTTAGTATTATAAGTTATATGCATATTAGTGAAATGAAAGGTTCAGGTTGCAGAAACTATGTCATGTTTATATCATTTTAATCCCCTATTCATAAGCAGTTGTCCGGTTCATTCGCCGAAGAGATCTCACATTGCATACTCTAGTTAGCGATGTTAGGGAATAAATGTCTAAAGTGATACTGACTGTATAATGCAAATAGACTAGTTGAAACTGGATTCTTGGCGGGAAAGTTGGAGCACATCCCCTGGAGAGTTGACCCCACCTTTGGATATTTTGGTTTGAACTGGCCTATGACCTGCAGTACCCTGGACTTTCCTGAAGCCTGGACCAATAGAAGCAAGCCACATCATCTGCATTGTTTTACTGTAGTCACTGACTGCATATAAGCAGGGGCTCTGGACCTAGTGACCAGTCTTCTTGACCATAGCCTTCAGACCTGAATGACTGTACACTGTATCCAGAGCGCCTGTGATAAGTAACGGCTGTACTTGTTTTATTTCGTATTGTTATTCTGCTACTTTTGGCTATTAAATTACTTAGTGCTTTGGAACCACACATCGGGATTCGACATCGTTATTGGATAGCGACAAAACGTACATAACACTAGGTAACAGTAAAGCAGAAGGCTCCTGTTAGTGCTATACTAAACTGTCTGGTTAGATAGCAGGTGTGTGTTTACGTGGTCAGCCTGCCAGATACCGTAGCAGAGTCTTATTCCGACTGTGCGGCAAATACTGTATTGTGCATTATATTTTGGTTGTGCTGTGTGTGTTTCTTTACAGGTGCAAGATGTCAGGCGCCCATTAAAGGTAGGCTCTTGTTTCCTTACTGCTGTCCTGGTATAATCTGTGTTTGTAGGGACAAGGTGTAGTTAAGCACACACACATAGTTAGGGAAGAGCACACAGTAGTCTTTCCGTCCCGTAGGTCCCTGGGGTTAGGCAGTGATTGGGCAACTCACTGGCAGTGCAGCACAGCTCATTTGAGTTTCGGGGGCGTCCCATGGTTCTAGATGGGTGTTCCAGTCCTAAGTTCCGGCAGGGTCCCTGGCGGTTCCGGATTGGGACAGTGTTCTGCTTGAGTGAAGGCAACCGTTTTGAGTTCCAGTAGTGACGACTGGCGGTTCTGTGAATCAGCTGACACTTCGGTGGTGCGCTGTTCCAGTGGGCCTCATTTTTGCCACGTGTGACCAGCTGGTGTTCCCCGTAAAGTAGAGGGAGGAGGCTTAGGGAGAACACTACACCCAGTTTATAGTAAAGTTGCGTTCCTGACCATTAGTTAGTTTGTTTAGGGTCGGGCCGCCTGTTGTTAGTTAGTGTCAGTGATGTGGGTCGTACATACTAGCCTCACTGGTAGAGTAGAGGGAGGCTGTGTTGTGTCTGTCTTCCACAGTTGACAGAGAGGAGCAGGAGAGCAGGGACCGGAAGTTGGAGTGCCCGGTGAGTATAACGCTTTATTCCTACTTCTGGTTAGGCTCTCACCGAGAGGTGAGTGGAGTACTTGAGGCGGGACTTTTCCTGGTCTCAATTACTCGTAGTCCCACGCCCTTGGTAAGAGAAAATCGAGGTGGCGGCAAGCGAGATTGACTTGAGTGTCTCTGCTCATTGCCGTGGTCTGGGACAGCCCTTTTCTGGTAGGCATGACCTTAATTTTTGTTTCTTCCATAGAGGGAAGTGGAGTGAGATGACAGAGGTTTGGTTGCTGTATGCTGGGATAGAAGAGCGGGTGGGGTGACTCAGAAGTGGACAGGAGTTGACCATCGTTTGTAAGGTAAGTTATCTGTGTGCATCTGTCCTGCTCCCCGCAGGCGTTACAGATGCTTCAAACACATCAATAGCGACTTCTGAAATGACATCTAACAAACAAACCAACATTCCTCTATCAATAGGTCTCCTTCTATCATCTACAGTTGAAGAAAATCTAGCCCAACCTTTTGAAGCTTTGTGAACTAGAACATTTTTAGTAACATCCCGAAAACCATTAAGCTGCAAGAAAAAGGAGATGCCAGACACCATATATGCTTTAGATTTTCCAAACGAAGGACAGAATGCGCTGTTCCTGAGTCTTACCTCCGGCCTTCCATGACAAACAAAAACCTTCCCAAGCTGACCAGGTCTCCCTATATTTCTTCAAAGTACCTGGGGCTACCACATTTTTTGCAAGATGTTGTATACCGGATTTATAATCTGCCAGATAAAATTAGGGCATGGAACGCCAACGTTATTAGCATCATGGACTAGATGACGAAGCTTCGCCCAAATCAAGTCTTGACAAAGCATCAGCAATCACATTAGAAAACCAAGGAACATATCTCAGTTTAAAAACAATGTTAAAAGTTAGACACTTATAAATCAAATGTCTCAGTAACCTCAAAGCAGGAGGGGAGGTGGTGGAGATTGATAGCATGTACAACTCCTAAATTATCACACCAGAAAATTATGTTCCTATCCCTAAATCGATGACCGCAATTTACACCGCAACGATAATTGAAAACAATTCCAACAACAAAAGATTCCTTGTGAGACCCAACTGCTGCCAAGAAAAAGGCCTAGAGGTGGTGCACCACTCACAGATTAAATAAGCCCCAAACCCATAAGACCCTGAAGCATCAGTAAAGTTGAAGCTCACCATTATTGGTGGGAGAAGGAGTTCACAAACAAATCCAATTTCATTAGAGAGCCTTACAAAATGATGAGCGTTAACTACCCCAACTATAGCCCTCTCCAGCTTACGACAAAAAACCCTTCCCATTGGAATGACATGACAGGCAAAATTAAGAAGACCAAGCAGCGATTGAACTTGCTTTAAATTAACCCCGCACACTCCATGAAATAAATCCAGAATACCTCGTAGCTTTCCCTTTTTCTCATTTGTTAGCCTACAACACCCAGCCTGAGTGTCAATCTCAATACCTAAATATGATAATTTTACTGTCGGGCCCTCAGACTTGTCTGCTGCAATGGAAACTCCCATGACCCTAAACAATGACTGGGTAGAAAACAACAAATCCTGGCAGACTGTGAAACCGCTCGGACCAATCAAAGGAAAATCGTTCAAATAATGAGCAACACCCTGATGCCCAGAACCAGCGACAATACACCAAGAAAACTACTAAAACACTCAAAAAAGGAACATGACACCGAACATCCTATAGGCAAACATATGTCAACATAATGACCACCAGATAAACAAAATCCTATATATCTAAATGAAAAAGGATGCAATGGCAGCAACTCGCCAGACCCACACTGCTGCACTAGCATCCACCATAAATTGAAACTCTGCAATCACGTCATTCACAGACATACCAGGTGGATGTGACAAATGTTGGATTAGCCTAAATTTGCCTAATTCATTTTTGGAACCAGGCCAATAGGTGACATAATCAGACCTTCTATAGGAGGGGAAGGAAAAAGGATGCATATTCTACCCAATGACACTTCCTTATCCACTTTCTCTTGAACAATTAATGGCATATCACTAGCTGATATCAAATTTTTAGGTGAACCAACATGCACTTTTCCACTAATTGTCAATTTAAACCCATTAACAAAGCCATCCCATAAAAATGTTGAGTCTGTTCTATTGGGATACCAACCTAACCATTTACCCAATTCAGACAAAATTATAGGGGAAAAGGCCTTAACGAGCAGGAGCCCCTGCGTTGGGTCGCTCGTTGGAAATTGGTGCATTCCTCTTATTGCACTCTCTCCGAAGATGTCCACCCCCACACTCGGAACAGGCATGCTTATATCTATAGTTTGGCCTCTGTCACAGTGACCTCTGTTAAAGGCAAAACATCTGCCCCCAATGGACGGCCCATATCTATTTGGGTTCTACCTCTGTCTCTGCACACCGACATCATGCACTCCTGCTCTGGGTTGCTTTACTTCAAGCCACATTTCCACATCCTTACAACAAAGATCATTACAAACAACTCATCCTGTTTTCTGCGGAATGCCTCATCATAACGCCTCCACATGTTACCGCTAGAGTGAGTGTACATCCCTAAAATCAAATAAATGTATTTTATGACATTCATATGTTTCTCCGGCCTGCTCTCTAGATAACACGCAGCAAAGACAAGGATACCCTCTAACCAATTTGAAAAATTCCTACAGGCTTCCTGGGAAAAGGACCATGGTGGAATATAGCGCGAAATCGGGGCCCATGATTTAATAGATGGGGACGAATGGAAAGCTGCTGAAAAGTGGAACTGCTAAATAGAGTTGGGAGGGGGGGGAACAGGGGGAGTGGATAAGCTAACTATTCTTTCAGATAAATTGGAAATGTTAGATAATGAAAGTGCAGGGCACACAGGGGGAATGAGAGTGAATGAAGGGGGGGAAGGCATGTAAGTTGAGAAGAGGAGAGGGAGGTTTACTAACCGAGTGTGGGGAGTTTGACGTAGTAGGAGAGGGGTGGCGAGGGAGGGAAGGAGTGGGAATAACAAGACTCCCGGAAAGTGAGGGGGGACGAATGGTGTAATTGTGGCAAGTCCTGCACATGGACTTGCTGCTTGGCCACGCCAGAGTGGATGAATTGATAAGTGAATAAAGGCGATAAAAAGAACTTTAAATAAAGGATAATGCAGAAATGGGTGGTAAAATTAATAAAGAAAGAAACACTAAAGTAAATAGAAATGAGTAAAATTTAATTACTAGCAAGAAAAAGATAAAGACAGGAATAAAAATATGAGAAAAAACAAAGAGAAATTACAATAAAGAATTGCAGTGATAAAACACTATCCAATTCTTACCAACCAGGTCAGTCACCATGATCTTTCCAGAAAGGCTAGAGAAAGCTAACTGTAACCAACTGTCCTTATAAGCCTTCCCTAACGATAGCCCCTCTCTAAGCCTTATTACTGATTGGTTGAGCCTCAACCAAACCTTCCATGCTAGGTTAACTCTTACTGAGCTCAATATTTTTTCTTCTGTTTAGACAACCTCAGCGTTTATGCTACTTCAGGTCATTCCCTGCCCTCTGTTATCCTAACAGTGCCAAAACCTCTGTGCACCTTATTACACAATATGACAACATATCCGTGTTCCTCATTACACGCTAAGCGCTGTTCAACCAGTGCCAACACCTCCGTGTTCCTTATTGCAGGGTACTCGCTGTTCAAACAGTGCTAACACATCTGTCTTCCTCATTATTGCTGCTTAAAATTCAACCAGTGCCTGCACCTCCGTGTTCCTTAGAACACACTTCGCGTTGCCCAGGCAGTGCCTACAAACTCTGTTTACTCAGTTGCACGTTACCAAACCCCTACACTTTGTGTACTCACCTGTACCTCAGCATTTTGCCTATAGCTTCAAACACCTAAGTGTATTCCGGTGGGACAATTCTTCCCTAAAGCATATAAACAAAGAAAAACATGTCCCCTTATAGAGAACAGAAAAGCTCCAGCTCTGATTCAATGTCCTTTTGTTGAGCGACAAAGGAGCAGAGACCATCATAAAAATGTGCCATCTTCACCCATTTATCTCACTTCAATAATTTTGCTATTCTTGTGCACTGCTTCACAAAGGTAGGTGCAAAGCTTGGTGCACTACGGAACTGTTTCTGTGCTGCACTTTGGCCACTTTGTGCTTTGGAATAGACCTGCTATGTGTGGTACTGTAGAATGAATGTGTTCAGTGTGCATTACATTGTTCTTTGTATTTTATATTCTGACTATCAGAAAATTCTGGATAGTGCCAGCAATCTACCATGGTATGATAGTGGTATTGCATACCATAGAATTGTGGTAGTATGACAGTATGCAGAAATAACTATGTCCTGATAAAAAACAGGTTACAAGTGAGATATTATAATCTGTACAACAGAACAGGAATTAGAAAGTCCCCTGTACATTATATCACATGGAAATGGAGAAGAATATTCTCATTGGTTAAATTTTGAACCAGCCACTCAGCAACCTGGATTAGGTTTGCTAACATGATTTGAGGGAAACGCACTTTTTTCATGGTAACCAATTGTTCAACTGGTCGGTAAGGCAACCTCTGAGAGTTCCTGCATAATTAAAAAATTATTAATTTGCCTCCTACCTTTGCCATTGGCAGCCTGGTCTGCTAAACTTGGTTTTATGCAGCCTTGGATTAGCCTGTTCTAGTAAGATCAGGGCTGGCTGATCTTAGAAGAAGGGGAGCAGTGCTGGACAGTGCAGTGGCATAAATGCCAGTGTTGGTCACAGGAAAAAGTGGGACATATGCCACCTTTCAAGGATCACTGTGTAATGTCTCTTTAGCAACATGCCTAGGCCGGTGGTAGTCGTTATACCGGTGCTTAGAATGCCGACACCCGGTATAATGACCAATTATTTCTGATTGCAGTAATTCCGACATATAAAAAAAGCCGACTTACTGTAATGAAGACAGAGTACATGACTGATAACACGGCTGCTATACATTCCAATAGTAGGTAATGGCGGTGTGCCAAATTGGCGTCACTTGTAATGCAGACACTCATACTTTCATTTTAAAGCTACAATGCCAGTACCCACCGCCGCAAGAAACTAATCCAAGGGTTAGGGCTAGGGTTATAGTTAGGGTTAGGGTTAGGGATAGGGTTAGGATTAGGTTTACTGTCCTGCCATTGTCGCTTTAAAAAAACAAAACACTGTCTGCATTACAAGTGACATCAATTTGGCGCGCCACCATTTCCTATATTGGAATTATGGCAATCAGGATTATTTGGTCTTTATACTGGGTGTCGGCATTCCCAGCACCAATATATCAACCTTCCTAAGCTGACTAGTATGAGTGACCTACAGTGTAGAGTTCATAAATCATTTCAGACAAACTATGACTGATATTAGCAGAAGACAGAGGATAAATAAGACTTCACCCTTTCTACTCAACATAACTAGAGAGAGCACTGTGAAAGCTCATAGTTACTTTATACAAAGTCCTGGTTATTATGGAGGCCATTGGAACCAATGAGACCCCTAGAGTTGGCAACTATGCCATCCATTACAGGTCTCTGTTTAATGGTAAGTGGCCCAATAATCTGAAATGTTTAGGAAGAGCCAATACTAACCAGACATTAGACTGGACAGCGTAGAGCTGGCTGCTGTTATTAGTGAGGGATTCAAAAATTACCTGGTCCCCGTATAATAGAAATATTCAATACCAGTACTGAAAGGTAAAGGGTTCTTTCTAATGACCTTGATGTGGTGATAGCTCGGAGAACAAGAGGCTGCACATGAAGGCCCCTGTGTAGTATACTAGAGGAACATGTACATAACACACCATCCCTTGTCATAGCCTTGTCCTTATTGTGCAGCAATCTGCAATATGGGTCCTAAAGTGTTACATAAAGTATAAGACATGAAGATGTAGGATGTGGGCGTGTTTCATTATATGTGCATAGGAGAAACATCATTATTGTATATGATATGTTGTGCCGCTGTAATATTTCATAACTCACCCCCACTCTATATAACTAACTTGTATACATTATATACAATATAATCACTAAAATCAATGTACAATATATAGGTAACTAAAATGTGTTGTTTTAAAATTATGGAGTTAGTAACACAAGATAATTTTAAATGCCAAACTATAGCATGATAAAAGACAATCTCTCACAAAATAATTGTAAAACCTATGTGAGTGTATAGTAATCAAGAATCAAAAAATGTCATCAAAAACTAACCTTAAGAATATAACTATTGCGGAAATAAGAAAACTATATGTCAGGTTCACAATTGCTGTACGGACATAAACGTTTCCATGTAATAGTCATAGGGGGGGATTCAATTGGCCACATTACTGCTGAAAGTAACGTGACCTGCGCTCGATTACCGGTAATACGGTAATTTTAAACCAACTTTCTGCTCACGGCTCCCTGAGCCGCTGCCACAAATCAGTGCTAAAAATTGCCATACTAACGGTAATAGAGCGCACTATTACTGTAGTAATGGTAATTACTTTTGGCAGTAATGCGGCCAATTTAATTCCCCCCTTAGAATAAGTATGAATGCAGAGAACAATGCATGATGTTCCTAAAACAGCCTCTAGATGTCACTCTTTTCCACTGATGTTTCCATTGGCCTATCATGCTGAAATAGATAAAAAACTGCACATAGTTTGCATTATTATTGTTTGATAAAATATGAAATGATATTAAATTAGATTGTTATTAAACTAAGTTATTATAAATTTACACTACGCATTTTACATTTGTGTAATGACTGTTTTTTTAAATCGAGCCTCTACAATATATTGTCATATATAAATCATCATCATCATCATTTATTTATTTATATAGCGCCACTGATTCCGGCGCGCTGTACAGAGAACTCACTCACATCGGTCCCTGCCCCATTGGAGCTTACAGTCTAAATTCCCTAACATACATATACACAGACAAAGGTCAATTTGACAGCAGCCAATTACCTTAACAGTATGTTTTTGGAGTGTGGGAGGAAACCAGAGCAACTGGAGGAAACCCACGCAAACACGGGGAAAAAAATACAAACTCCACACAGATAAGGTCAAGGTCAGGAAATGAACTCATGACCCCAGTGTAGTAAGGCAGAAGTGCTAACCACTGAGACACCGTGCTGGTTTTCATTATTTATTTTTGGAGAATTCAGTGTTTATTATTTCAGTTTTGTTTTTCCATATGCAACAATTAATTTTTTTAAACATATTAATGAAGAAAATACAGAGTAAAAATATGGGGTCACACAAAGGTAGGAATTCCTCATCTATAGTATCATGTGCAAATCTCAATCTATGTAGTGACAAGGATCATTCTTCCAGGCCATAGCCCTTCCAATGTGCTAGAAACTGGATTTGCCCTTGAATTCTCCTGGAATCGAGGATCTTTTCCACAATGAAATCACGATCTCCATCAATAGAGACTGGACGTGGTCTGTGTGAACTGTGCGAATGAAACTTACTTGAGGCGACAACAGGTTTTAAGAGAGAGCAGTGGAAAATGTTTGGAATTTTTAGAGATGGAGGCAATTTAAGTCTAAATGCCACAGGGTTCATTTTTTTAATGTTCGTAAATGGTCCGATTAATCTTGGTCCAAGCTTCCTACACAGCTGTTTAAGTTGAAAGCCAAACTTTATCACCAACTTTTTAAAGGCAAACTCAATGATAGCGATCTCATAGAGATTTGAATCTGAAGGATGCCTGATGTAACTCAGAGTGGACTTTCCTCCAAATGGTTCTGAACCATGATGCGGTCAAAGGCAACCTGGCACAAGCAGATCCAGCAAAGAATAGAGAGAGTTTTCTCTGGGATGGAATCCGTCATTACAAAAGAAAGGAGAAATGCATGCTGAGGAGTGATAAGAATTATTATAAGCAAATTCAGCCGACGGGAGTAGAGCACCAGTTATCGTGAAATTTGGAAATATTCAACCGAAAAAACTGTTCCAAGGACTGATTATTTCTTTCCATTTGACCATTGGACTGTGGATGATAAGCGGTTGACAGACTAATCTTCATATCAAGTATACTGCAGAAAGACCTCCAGAAGTGAGTGATAAAATGGGACCCACGGTCAGAGACAATATCCTCAGGTACACCATCAGTGGCGCCTGCAGGGGGGATTTCTGAATCTCTAGAAACCCCCCCTGCGCTAACTAAGTGGCCACTGTCCTATACAGCAGCCGCGGCGCTGTCAAAGAAGCGTCCGCGGCGGTGCTGTATTGTATACAGCACCGCCGCAGATGCTTCTTAGACAGCGCCGTGGCTGCTGTTTAGGACAGCGCTGGCAAAATGGAGCTGCTGTCTCTGGGTTTTTTGTTTTTTTTTGGGTCGGCGGGGAGAAACCCCCCCCGACAATCCTCCGTGCGCCCCTGACCATGCAAACGGAAAACATGTTGAATGAACAGTGAACCTAGGATCCAAGCATCAGGCAGTTTGGGCAACGGGACAAAGTGGGCCATCTTGCTGAAGCGATCCACGACCACCCAGATGGTATTGTGACCTCAGAACCATGGAAAATCTACAATGAACTCCATTGAGAGGTGTGTCCATGGTTTAACTGGAACAAGCAAAGTAACCAACTGACCTGATGGGCAAGTTCTAGAAGATTTACTTCTGGCACACTCCTGATAGGAGAGAACATAGCTTCTGACATCAGAAAACAAAGTGGGCCACCAAACCCAACGTGATAATACTTTGATGGCTCTAAATATTACTGGATGTACTGCGAGTTTGTTCCCGTGACATTCAGCAAGTACCAATTTTCTAAGGTGAACAGGGACAAATAACTTGCACGTTTGATTTTGGGCAGGAGAAATCCTCTGGAATTGGTTGAGCAAGGTCTTGAGTCAAACTCACATGAATCGAAAAAGATGGTATGATGGGCCTTGGGTCCGGAGGCAGGTCATGGCAGGCCAGGAAGCTTCGAGACAGAGCGTCAGCCTTCATGTTCTTGGAGCCTGGTCGGAAGGTGATAATAATTTTAAAACGGGTAAAAAAGAGAGCCCAGCGAGCCTGTCTAGGATTCTAGGTCTTTGCTGCCTGGATGTATTGAAGGTTCTTGTCGTCAATGAAGATGGTAATTAAATGTTAGCTCATTCCAGCCAGTGCTGTTACTCTTCAAAGGCCCATTTGATGGCCAGTAGCTCACAGTCACCCACATTATAGTTGATCTCAGTGGGTGAGAATTTTCGGGAGAGATGTACACATGGGTGCAATTTCTTACTCTGCGGGTCCTTCTGAGAAAGCATGGCGCCAGCTCCTACATCCGAGGCATCTACTTCCACAATAAATGGAAGCTCTGGGTTTGGATGTTTAAGTATTGCTGCAGAGGTGAAAGGGTTTTTTAGAGCTGAGAACCTTTACGAGTGAGAGCAGTAATGGGTGCCACTAAGGTTGAAAATGAACGTTTAAACCTCTGATAATAGTTGGCAAAACGAAGAAATCTCTGGATGGCTTTCAAATTGGTGGGGAGCACCCAATCCTGAACTGCCCAGGCTTTGTCAGGATCCATGGAGAATCCTGAGGAGGAGATTACATATCCCAGAAAGATCACCTTTGAAACATCAAACTCACATTACTCAGGTGTTGCATAAAGCTGATGTTGGCGCAGTTTCTGCACATCCTCTCAAACATGCTGACGTTGCTGAGCCAGGGACTGTGAATAACTCAAAATGTCATCCAGATAAACCACAACTATTTTGCATAGGAGCTCTCGTAGGACATCATTGATGAAATCCTAAAACACAGCCGAAGCATTGCAAAGGCTGAATGGCATAACTAAAGTGTGGGGTACGCGTTGCCGATGCTGATAAATCCGACGCTGAGGACACCTACAAATGAAAACCAATTTCAGAAGAAAAAACGACAAGAATATACACAGACTTACCTGATCAGCGACTGTTCACATATTCGATGCTAGCAGAACACTGACAGGAGTTTCTTCCGAATGCACAGGTGTCTGGCAGTAGTGTCTGACCTCAGTGCGCCCTCAATGAATTTTTATTTAAAGCGGCAATGTCAAGACCCGTCTCTTAACAGTTAACCTGCATGGTCCCGACATTGTCGCTTAAATAAAAATTAATTATCCGAAGAGATTATTTGGAGACCTAGGCACACCTCTTCTCCAGCGCCTAGGCCTGGCCATTTAGGACAAGCATGGAGCAGGTGGCCCTTATTGCCACAGTACATACAAAGCCCCATGGTGCGTTGTCGGGAGCATTCTTCTAAAGAAAGACGATAAGCTCCTAGCTGCATGGGCTCAGCAACCTCCAAAGATGCAGTAGCAAAGAAAGAATGAGGCCTTCGCCTTTCTCTATGAGTGCGAGTTCTGCAGCTGTCACGGTTGGATCTTATTGTAAAGTTAGTCGTGACCAAGCAAGACCGAGCTGGAAGAAAACAGTAAGGCATTAGAGGACAATGTATGTTCAGAGTCAGAAATGACACAAATCCCTAAGGAGAGTCTATCCACGAGTGCTATGTGTAATCCTGACCATTCTCATAGTATACCCATAAAGAAGGCCCCTTTCAGCATTTCTGCAGATGTGTGCCTGAACAGCCTGAGTATAGCCGGTGACACATCAATTGAGGATGCCACTTTGGAATTGGAACAGGATGAGGGGGAGATTTGTGTAGCTGACGAGGACGCTAATGAGGATGTTGATGTTGTTTGTCTAAGTCCTGCACTGGTGGAAGCAGTTCTGGCACATGATAAGAAGAAGGCCATTGTCATGCCTGGACATAAGACCAATAAATCCACTTCTTATGTGTGAAATTATTTGTACCCAAATCCTGACAACAGTTGTCTAGGCATTTGTAGCATATGTAAAACCATAGTCAGTCGAGGTAGGAACCTTAACCATCTAGGAACCTTATCCATGTTACGCCATTTGAAATGAATTCATGGCAAGCTGTTGAGAAAATCAAAAACTTATGCTAAAAAAATTATAACAAGCAGTCCATCATCAGCTAGGTCCCTTCTCTCACTTACATCCAGACGCCTGCAATCTACACCCACAACACTGTCCTCATCAATATCCTCAGTAGCTATCGGAGTCAGTCCTGCATCCAAGTTGGTAAGGGTAGATGACTCCTTCACTATCCTGGATTCCTCAGAAGAATTCTTGAGCGTTAGTCCCACTGCTGCTGCTGCTGCTGCTGATGATGATGATGATGATGATGATTCTTCATCTGAGAAGCAGACCAAGAAGAAGACTACTAGTACTTTACAACAATTGACTGTAAAAACAAACCTTTGCAAGAGGAAGCAAGTATAAAAACTGTCACCCAGTTGCAAAGCGGATCACAGACGCCATAGCGACTATGCTACTATTAGATCTGCATCCAATATCCACTATTAATGCAGCTGGTTTTAGACAGTTACTTGAGGTCTTCTGTCCCGTTACCAAATTCCATCACAGCACCACTATAGTAGAAAAGCTATTCCTCACCTCTACCAGAAGGTTTGTAAAAATGTAATCATTGGGCTACAAAATGCCATTCTACCCACTGTACACTTAACCACAGATACGTGGACAAGCGGAACTGGGCAAACTAAAGATTATATGACTGTGACAGCCCACTGGGTTGGTGATTCGCCTTCACAAGCAGAAACAGCAGTAGCATGTACCCAAGTACGTCACATTTGTCAGAGGCAGGCTACTCTGTGTATCACCGTCTTCACTAAGAGGCATACAGCTTACAATCTGTTACAAAAACTAAGGGATGTCATGGCTTATCCCGCTTGGACTCTCCTCAGGATATGTCATTTCTGATAATGCAACCAAAATTTTGAGAGCATTGCAGCTGGGTGAATTCCCTCATATTCCCTGTTTTGCTCACACAATAAACTTGGTGGTGCAGAGCTTTTAAAAAAATGACAAGGACGTCCAGGAGATGCTGTCTGTGGCCCGTAAAATATCTGGACATTTCCGGCATTTGGCAACAGTGTGTAGAAGATTGCAGCAGCTGCAAGAGCAATTTCATTTGCCCTGCCACCAACTGAAACAAGAGGTGGTGACAAGGTGGAATTCCAGCCTGTATATGCTTCTGCGGATGGAGGAACAGCGAAAAGCCATCCACAAGCCATGACATTGGGAAAGGAGGGGGGATGTATTTTAGTCAAGCTCAATGGAGAATTCTTTCCGTGTTGTGCAAGGTGGTGAAACCATTTGAAGTAGTCACCTGTTTAGTGAGTTCAGACACTGCTAGCTTGAGTCAAGTGATTCCCTTAATTAGACTTTTGGAAAAGCAGCTTGAGAAACTGAAGGAGGAGATTAAACAGAGCAATTGCGCCGACTTGTAGATCAAGTACTTTATTGGCTTTGCGAGGATCCAAAAGTAATCAAAATGTTGAAATCGGATCACTACATTTTGGTGACTGTGCTTGATCCTCGATTTTAGAGCTATGTCTTCTCTTTGTTTCCAACTGACCCAGATCTGAAGAGATGCAAGGAGCTCCTGGTAAACAAGATGACAGCTCAAGTGTTACGTGCCAGGACGGCGTCTCCTCCTTCAGTTTCTCACTCAACTGCTGCTAGGAAAAAACTTAGCTTTCCCAAGAGACCCAGAGATGATGCAGATGACTCTGCACCAAATTTTGACATCTGATCTGGTCTAAAAGAATTGATCAAAAAATGTGACACCTCTGCCGTAACGCCACCTGATCCTACTATCAGCATCCAATAGTGGAGGATTATTTTCATGACAGCATAGAAATAGACAATTCAGACAGTCCCTTTGCATACTGGGAGGAAAAAAAAGGAATTTGGAGACCCATGTACCAACTCGCTTTGCACTGCCTAAGCTGCCCACCCTCCAGTGTGTACTCGGAAAGAGTTTTCAGCACAGCCGGGAACCTTGTCAGCGATTGGCATAGGAGTCTACTTCTTCAAAATGTGGAAAACTTCAAGTTCCACAAGAAAGGCCTTTCCCGCCAATTACATCAAAATACTGAGACTTCTGTAATGGTGGATTCCAGCAGTGATGAATTAATAATGTGTGAGAATGATGGAGGATACACACTGATGAGGGTGAGGATGAGGCTGAGGATGATGACAACATCTTGCTACAGTAGAGTTCATTAACACCACTGTTACCTTAGGTGCCTTAAGGACATTTTGCCTTGTTTTGTGGAGGCCCAAACAAACACTTCAAGTAATTCAGCCACAAGAAGTGGCACTTCTTGTTGCTGGAGTGCTTGGTTTGTTAAAGTGTACATGTCCTTTTCAATATCTTACATAAGGGTGGGTGGGAGGACCCAAGGACAATTCCATCTTGCACCACTTTTATATTCTGCCACTGCTGTGTGGCAATGTTTCCTAGATGTGTTATGAACTGCCTTGTGATTGTGTTGTTGCTCTGGCACTTATCATCCAGCCAGCTCGCTGCAGTCTTTGTCTGAAAGTAATATTGTGACCTGTGGGGTGGTCGATTAACTGTAAATGACTGGATATTAGTGTTATTGAGCATAATAATAATGTAGGAACAAAAAAAAGCAAAATTATGTGATTTTAGCATATTTTTGAGATATACAGATCTAAAACCAAAACCAAAACACGCGTGGGTGGTTTTGCCAAAACTAAAACCAAAATACGAACTTAATCCAGATACCAAACCAAAACCAAAACAGTCAGTGAACATCTTTAGTTCTCACAAATCTTTAACAGACCACTACAAAATGACCACCTTGGATTTAGCGAGCAAATGTGACAAGACGGGGTGCGATCTCACAATCACAGGGCTAACCTCCTACTGGTGACAGGCTTAGCTCCTAAATTTGCCTAGTACTTCTAAGCCTGAAACTGCTGTGCCCCACAGGCTTCTAAGCCTGAATACTGCACCCCAAAATAAATTAAAATAATCCAACAGTTTAAACTAATGCTCTCCCAGGTCTTGTGCCAGTCTAACTACTACAGGGGGTTTGTGTCTGACATAGGTGACCGTGGGTATATGAGCAAACCATGGGAACCATACTTACATTCTGCACACAGAAAACAGAACTGTCTTTTCCAATCCCTCTAGCTGGCATTGCTTCCTCTCCTATTTGGCACTTCACTTGACTAAAGAAATCCACACTGACTTCCTTTTGTTGCTTGCAGAGGGCTCTTCTTTCTCTTCTACTGTCATCTCTTTTCTGCTATGTTCGCACTCCTGTGCCTTTTCTTCTGTCATCCTCCTTCAGCGTCCTGTACTGGTCTGATCAGACCAGTGTAATGGGGGGCTTAGCTATGTGGTGAGCCGTGATTGGCTCGCTGCACCGCCAAATTCAAATGGCCGAAGGTGAGCCCTAATAGACTCACCATCCTGGCCACTGATTGGCGGACAATAAATCTGTACAGATTCGCAGTAACCAATGCCAGGGAGTACTGAAGGAGAAAAGAACTTACCAGCATCCCAACGTCGATGATCAGGTATCTATGAGAATCTTCCTTTTTTTCTTATCTTGACCGGCTCCAGCACTGTCCTCTGGGTGGCTCCTCTTCACCCCCTTAGCGGGCACTGGTCTAGGGGGGCACACTTTTACATTAGAACGTCATAGTATTTGATCTCCACCAACTATCACAAAAATATTTGGTCCATTTCTTTGTACCCAAGTGTGTTACACAATGTATTTTCCGCCATGCATTTTGAGCTGTGTGTGTATCACTGTTTGGAGATCTATCTCCAATTACCTTGCAATTTATTTCTGGAATGTCTCTGTTCTTTCCAGCAGGCTGGTTTATCATCAAGACAGAACTGTTTTCTTTCTCCAAACTGATGGAGGGAAATGTCAAGCTTGGGTCATATGGTCTATGGTCTAAGTATTACCCACAAAATATTAATACATGGAAGCGATATGTTGGGTCTAAATTTGCAATAAAAAATACATCTGTCTATTCAAAGATCTATTTGTTATTGGAAAAAGAAAGAAAGAAAGAGAGGAATAGTATTTTGTGGGCAAAAATCAACTTTCTTTCCAGATGTATCCATCTGTCCCCAGATTAAAGTTTTTAGAGATCTAGTCTCTCAAGATCTGGATCAATTATATCACACATCTTCATATAATAATGTGGGTGAGAACAATATGTCCATAACAGAACGAACAGCATTAAAAGAAATTAAAACTTGGGATGATATTATCATCAAGCCCTCGGATAAAGGGGGAAATATTGTTCTCTGGCCCAAAACACAATATTTGGCAGAAATGTATAGACAGCTCAATGATGTAGAATGCTATAAGCGCATCATTTTCAATCCTACAGCTAATTATTTACTATCTTATAACAAACTTATCAAACAAGCCTTTGATGGAGGTATAATATCTAAAAATGATTATGAATACTTAGAAGTACGTAACCCTAAGATATCTACAATTTACATGATTCCAAAGATCCATAAAAATGAGTCCAACCCCCCAGGAAGACCAATAGTATCGGGGGTAGGATGTCTTACGGAAAATGCGAGCAAATATATTGATCTTCACTTACGTAAACACGTAGTCAGTTTGGACTCATATGTAAGAGACACCTTGGACGTACTAGCCAAACTGCATAATGTAACAATCAATAGCTCTACGAAATTGGCCTCTCTAGATGTGGAATCATTGTACACTAATATCCCTCACCATCTAGGCATCAAGGCTGTACGTTATTTTCTCAATATGGAGAAACAGAACAACATCAACGAGTTTCTTGTACAACTATTACAATTTGTCTTAACCAAAAATTACTTTATATTTGAAGATAAATTCTTCTTGCAGATACAGGGGACAGCCATGGGTACAGCCTGTGCTCCCACCTATGCCAATTTATTTCTGGGCTGGTGGGAGAGGGAATATGTATTTTGTGCTCAGAATGATGAATATACAAATCATGTAATACTATGGCTACGTTACATTGATGACGTCTTAATACTATGGGACTGTCAGGATTCTCTTTTTCAAGATTTTGTTAAGATTCTGAATATCAATGATATCAATCTTAAATTAACCTCAGAAATTAATGAGATGGCAATCAACTTTTTGGATCTTACAATTACAAAGACTAGTGATGGAAGACTGGATACGGATGTATACCGTAAGAAGACAGCCACCAATAGTCTTCTACACTTTACGAGCTCTCACTTTCCCCCGGTGATTAGGGGTGTTCCGAAAGGAGAACTATTAAGAATTAAAAGAAATTGCTCTAATCAAACAGTGTACAGACAAAGAGCAGATGAATTGAAAAAGAGATTTCATGATCGAGGATATAGTAGAAAGGTGATCAAACAGGCAGAGCAAGCTGTTAAAATGAGAGACAGAGAATCCCTTCTATATCCCTCTCCCAATACCAAGAAGGGGTTACAAACCAATGATATCAGAATGATAGGAACATATTGTACGGAATGGAAAAACATATTATCTATTTTTCAAAAACATTGGCATGTCCTCATGTCTGATGAGGACCTCCGTAAAATTCTCAATGATAGAGTATCAATTACATGGAGACGGTCAAGAAATCTTAAGGATCAATTGGTTCACAGTTCACTCCAACCAGAACGTAAACAATTATCAACAAGACCTAAGGGTTTTTTTCCTTGTGGAATCTGTAAGGCATGTCAATATACAATTCCAACTAAAGAATATACAGACAAATTTAAACACAAATGGAGTATTGAACAATTCCTTAATTGTAACACACCCAACGTGATATACTGTCTAATTTGCCCATGTAAGTTGAAATACATAGGAATGACCAGCAGACCGTTCAAAAGGAGAATTCTTGAACACGTGGGGAACATACGGAATGCTATTAAGGATAGAACTAACATGAGACCTTTGACTACAGTAGCCAAACATTTCTTACAATATCATGATCATGATCCTAAATACCTCAAGACATATGCAATGGAACAGATAAATCTTGGTCTTAGGGGCGGGGATATACAAACTGAGCTCCTTAAACATGAAACTAAAAAAATCTTTTTGATGGGAAGCCTCATTCCCAATGGTCTAAATGATAATAGTAATTACATGGTGTTTACCTGATTAAGAGTACAAGCAATACTTTAAACCCTAAAATTTGGGTTCAATATGTCCAATTTAACTGGATTTTGAATTACTAATAACCACAGAACAAAATTCACATATTTAGTGTTGTTGATTACCTAAGCACATCAATATTTATTTATCTGTATCAGCTAGAGTTGCTGGATCAGTCTTAACCTAGATATTTAATATCACTTATGTTTTGGTTTTTGCACAGTTTATTTTCATTTTTTCAATCAGCACTATTCACTTATCAAAATTATATATAAAATAAAAAATAAAAAATAAAATATAAAATATAAAAAATAAAACACATTAAACAAAAATTAATAAACAAATGCACAATAAATAACAGAAAAATATATATTAACACACAATAAAAATAAAAACTAAATAAATAATAACAATAATAAACACAATAAACACACAAAGAATAATATCATTCATCACATTTTTAATATGTTTTGCACTAGTCACATTGTTTTATATTTTTGACAAATTCAATGTTCATTTTTTCAGGATACTAAGATCATGTAATAAATATAAGGCGAAGTATTGCAGTTACAATCAACGTGAAGCCATTAATATTCACGTTTTACACACTGTAAACATAACATGGCTATATATCATAATATGGAACTTATACTACCCCAGATTCAATTTATCAATATGATATCTCTATCTTTCAATGACAAGCAATTAGATCCATTATGTATTTTGAAACGCTAACCACTTACCTGGTTGTCTTGTGAATGACTTAATTAATATAACATACGAGCTATATCGGATAAGTACTATTATCTTCAACTATTAAAGTCCTCCGATATATGGTCCATATAATAAATATAATGTTGAAGTCAAAGTCATACTTTATGCAATTTTTAAATATCTTATTGTGGCTGATACGGAAAACCAGCTGAATAATCTTATAACAAGCCCTTATTTCCATGGTGATATCAACAAATGACGTCATAGGATCACATGATGTATCATGTGATACAAAGCACCACTCATAGACTCATAGTAATAGCGAGCCTCTGAATCCTCGGCTCAGCTGACCTATGTACGTCACGTAAGGGGCGGGAATTTCCCCTTCATAGAGCCTACCACAACCGTCCATCGGGTTGCCTTGTCAAAGCTCAGAAGCGAAACGCGCGTCGGCGTTACGCTGAGCTCGCTGCTCTATTTTTATAAATAATTCAATATAGGTTGAGAGTTAGTACACCTCTAGCTAGGAGATTAGGATTAGGTTCCGTTAGCAGCCAGATATTAGGCTGATTCTATCAGGAGCATTTAGGAACCAGCCTTTTACAATTATACATTGGATAGACAATTACAAGTCTTTAGCTCTCATATATCATCAAGCTAAACCTATCAAAGTGACGACTAGTAATTTGGTTTATAGACACCAATTAAGGGATTGAAGGGTTTATTCGTGCCAAATAGTTTATCATAATCATAGATCTATTTCTTTGTTTATCAACCTCATTCATGGATCCTTGCTGATATTTTAGCAGCAGAGACCCACTATAGGAACTCCTAGTTATAGATTCATACCAATTGAGTGTACTTCAATATACTCGTTAGCCGCTAATTACATAGATTAATAGCAGCAAGCCAGCTTGGTAGTAATCTACCTTTTAACTGAATTATTACAGGTTTCAACATTACATTCATCATTTTTAATATTTCGCTGTGACAATTTTTTAACATAATTAACAATAAAGTTTATTTGTTTTTATAATACCAATATATTACAACCATTTGTATAAAAGAGTGCCCACAAAATACTATTCCTCTCTTTCTTTCTTTCTTTTTCCAATAACAAATAGTTGATACAAAGTATTGGAGCACCTCCCCTATATGATTAAACATTATTTATGTAATTGACCTTCAAGGGGTTAAAAGCTTGGTGCGGTGTAAAATCGATTGTGTTCTATTCAAAGATCTGCCAACTATCACTTTTGGACCACCGTCTAAATACAATGATTTTATCTAATTATTACAATGTAATACTGCCAATTATGATAGCTATATATCATAATATATTATATTATATCACTATGTATATATATCATTTAAATCTCTGTGATTGTCTCACTAGAACTCACAATCTAATTTCTGTTCCTCAAAACCTGTTGAAAATGTTACAATTCCACTTAACACATTTTCACAACTTTGACATAATGGCCCTGAGTCATTAACAAGAGCAAAGCATAACAAAAGCAGTAACTTTGCACCTAAGCAGAACCATTCTGCATAGTTGGGATAGGGCATGCTCTAGATCAACTTTAAATTTCAGTGTAAAAATAAAGCTATCAAGTATTTGTGTGCTACATAAAAAAACAGACAGTATTTAACTTATGTGCAAAATAATAAGCGAATTTGCACCCCTTGCATTGTAACATGGTTTGTCCAGGAGCAAACTTACTAAATTTTTTGCTGTTCTCTCGTTAATGACGAGGCCCAATATGTTTTTTGAATCTTCCAATGCAGAAGCTTCACACTATATTGTACAATCCCTTAGTATCTTACTAAATGTTCCCCTGTTTTCTTTATGACAGAAAAACGGAATAAGATGAGAAATCATTATGTAAATTATTTGCATATTTCCTGTTTTACATACACAGTATGTTATGTTATTTCCCTATAGATTTCATGTGATATAAACAGTCTGTCTTTTAACCCAGTGATTTGTGTCTATGACATTCCAGAGACATAAAGATGGTTTCTCTGACATTTCTGCTCTGTGTCTTTTATCTTTATATTCAAGGTATGGCAATATTTTATACTAATTGGAATATATATTAATAAATAAAACCAATACACTATTTATGCAGCAATAGCTGATGATAGCATGTTCTTTATATCACTTATTATCACCATGAATTATATGTTGTCTTTGTGTTACCAGCTTCATGCGAAGATATTGTGCTGACTCAGACTCCAGATTATATCTCTGTGTCACCAGACGAAGACGTCACCATCTCATGTACATCCAGTTCGAGCCTCACTAATCAAATTCTTGGCAGAGAATACTTAAACTGGTACCAACAGAAACCAGGACAATCTCCAAAACCTATTATCACTTTTGCATTCAATCGTGAACCCGGGGTAAAATTCCGGTTCAGTGGAACTGGATCAGGAACTGATTTCACTCTTACAATTTATGAAGTGAGAAAAGAAGATGAGGCAGTTTATTTCTGTCAGGGTTCATCGTGGAGTAAAGGCAAACCTTGCACACAGTGATACAGAGCTGTACAAAAACCTCCTTCCTCTTTTGTAATCTGTCCTTGCTGAGCTTTTGAAGACACAATAATTTGCACGTTTTCGCTATTTTTTAAACAACAAATTATATTGTGTACAAGAAGGATAATGCAACTTTAGAATCTACTACTAACACTGATATGTCACATCTCTACGCTATGTGATGTGTAAGTATACATACTTCTACATAAGACGTACTCCTCTCATATATGTTATTAACACTAATTAGCCACATCTCTACACTATGTGATGGGTAAGTATACATACTTCTACATAAGACGTACTCCTCTCACATATACTATTAACACTAATTAGTAGAGATGGTCACTGACCCCCGTGTTTTGGTTTTGGATTCGGTTTTGGATCTGGATTACCGTCGTGTTTTGGTTTTGGTTTTGGTTTTGCAAAACCGCCATTGCGTGTTTTGGTTTTGGTTTTGGTTTTGTTTGGTTTTGTTTTGCTATTTTTTGGGAAAATCCATGTTTTTGGGCCTAAATTAACCCAATTTAGTGCTCCAACTGTTTTAGAGACAAGTAATCTAATTGTTGAGGTAATAAATCATCCAAAAAAACAGTTTAATTCTTCGTTGGTAGGCCTATTCTACACACAAAACAGATTGTCTTCCTCTCCATCTATGCATATTGGCAATGCAGCCATCGTCTTTGAATGTATATTACACCCTACACTTATAGTTAAATATGTAAAGAAATGGAAAAAGCCAGTTTGGTTTCTGTCTCTCAAGGCCCCCCTCCACTTGTATAAAATAGCAAAAAATTCAGCCATTATAGACTGTACAATATTAATTGACATGGAGAAAGCCAGTTTGGTTTCTGTCTCTCTAGGCCCCCCTCCACTTGTATAAAATACTAAAAAATTCAGCCATTATAGACTGTACAATATTAATTGACATGGAGAAAGACAGTTTGGGGTCACTCTGTCTCTCTAGGCCCCCCTCCACTTGTATAAAATACCAAAAAATTCAGCCATTATAGACTGTACAATATTAATTGACATGGAGAAAGCCAGTTTGGTTTCTGTCTCTCTAGGCCCCCCTCCACTTGTATAAAATACTAAAAAATTCAGCCATTATAGACTGTACAATATTAATTGACATGGAGAAAGACAGTTTGGGGTCACTCTGTCTCTCTAGGCCCCCCTCCACTTGTATAAAATACCAAAAAATTCAGCCATTATAGACTGTACAATATTAATTGACATGGAGAAAGCCAGTTTGGTTTCTGTCTCTCTAGGCCCCCCTCCACTTGTATAAAATACTAAAAAATTCAGCCATTATAGACTGTACAATATTAATTGACATGGAGAAAGACAGTTTGGGGTCACTCTGTCTCTCTAGGCCCCCCTCCACTTGTATAAAATACCAAAAAATTCAGCCATTATAGACTGTACAATATTAATTGACATGGAGAAAGCCAGTTTGGTTTCTGTCTCTCTAGGCCCCCCTCCACTTGTATAAAATACCAAAAAATTCAGCCATTATAGACTGTACAATATTAATTGACATGGAGAAAGCCAGTTTGGTTTCTGTCTCTCTAGGCCCCCCTCCACTTGTATAAAATACTAAAAAATTCAGCCATTATAGACTGTACAATATTATGAAAAATGGACAAAGCCAGTTTAGGGTCACTCTGTCTATGACACCCTACCCTTAAGGATAAATTGCCCTAACAGCAGCCTTTCAAGATGGTATGTGATATGGAAATGCCACAAGTCCCTTTCCTCTTTGGGGGTAGATTGCACCCTACACTTACATAGAAAGTTTTAAAAAGATGTTATCGGCATCATCTTCAGCTTCATCCTCACCCTCATCAGTGTGTACGTCATCATCACAGATTATCAATTCATCGCC